>NW_020799097.1:47256589-47328459 GCF_003259725.1 Athene cunicularia | reverse complement strand
CCCCCCCATCATATGATTAGCTATACAAAGGTCTTAATCCGTCATCTGCATGTGGACTACCTGAGCATAAGGAATGGAGTGCTACTGAAGAATCAGACCAGAAGAGCGGTGTGCTGAGGAGACTACCTAAATCTATGCATAAGGGAATAAAAGTATCAGGAAAGTGCTGGAACTTTCTCCTTCTGTAGTACATTTGTTTTAAGACAGTATGATTTTGCTGCCAAGTAGGCTAAGAATTGAGCTCACTTCCAAGGAGTGTGAATTGATTTTTGCACTTTGGATGAAGGTTTCAAATCACAAGTGCCATTTCCCACATTGATTATGGAACATCCTTATGGAAGAAGATATCAACAGAAAGAGAGTCTAATAATTTAACTGCCTGATTGGGGTGAGAAAAACCTGTGTTCCAGTTCTTGATTAACTTTTATGCTTTTTTTTTTTTTCAGTTTTGTATCTAGTGACTATATATATCATCTTACAGATACTGCAGGGAGGAGGGAACAGAGCCTTTTAGCACTGCCATGGATACTAGGGAAGGCAGTTTCTGTCCATGACTTTTAGAAGTTACGCATCACATAGGCGGAGACATATGGTGAAGTACCCAAGTTACAATAGAGTTTTAGACCAAGTAGAAGAGCTTGACTTTCTAGACCAGTGTTCATCCAAGAGATTTCCAGTCAGACAAGTAAAAAACTCAGTGAGTTACACCAAAATCAGACAACACTGTAGACCTTTCAAATTACACTCTCAAATCAGACAACACTGTAGACCTAAATGTCAGTGGTGGGCTATTACTGAGGAAGTACATAAATGTCAGTGTGATCTCAGCTTAAATTAAGGTGAAACAACACAAAACAACTGGTTAAAATGTTTTACTTGTAGTAGAAACAACTTAAACTTGGAAAATGATAGTAAGTGATGTGAACTTTTATTGATAATCTATAAGAAAGAGAAGGATGCAAAAGAAAAGGAAGGGACAGAAAGAGAGTCAAAGAATCTGATAACTACCCAATTTTCCAGTGTTGTCTCAGGTCTAGTAATTTTGGGTGGTGGGTGCACACCTAGCAATGTTTTCTGTCTTCTTTTAAGTTTGTCTTATTGGCTGATTTGCATGCTAGACAAGGAGAGGTACATTTTCCACGAACTCATAAGTGTGAGAGATGAGAAAAAGTGAAGCATCGGTTCTGCCATGCATTGAGGGGTCTGGGGTTCATGAACCATTTCATCCAATTGAGGTCAGTGATCATGATCTCCTCCTACCACCTTTACCTTTCTCCCAGTTACCTCTTTTTTTTTTTTTTTTTTTTTTTTTTTTTTTTTTTTTTTTCTGATTTCATGCTTCTCAGGCAACCATCCAGCCCTTGGCTCTTCTGGGCCAGATGTTCCCTTCTTATCAGCCTTTTAGCTCTTCTTCAAGCCTGTAGTCACTAGCAAGACCTGCAGTACTTATACAAAGTTACACAATAGAGAAAAGTTTAGTGTTCCTCCTTAGAAGATGGAAGCAAGCAGTTCGATGAATGTTTGAAGCATTAACTCCTTCAGTTCCTCACATGGGGTCAAGTTGATTTTCAAAGCCTCATGCTGTTAAAAAACAAAGTAGATCACAGGAGTACAGGAAACACAGCTATGTTATGGTTAAACATTGCAAGAAGCTACACTGTTAAATCTAGGTTTTAATTGACCACAACTATTTCTTTTACTGTAGCTAGTGGTGACACACAACCTACATTGGTAAATGTAGGTCCTTTCAGGAGTACTTGCTTTTATAATAATGTTCTAACTCTTTTTTTTTTTCCCCTATCCTTATGCTTTTATTCCATAGTGGGGATAAAAAAGGTTGTTTCTTTTTATGGTTATACTAAATGATTATGAAATCATGATAATTATGGGACCAGTGGAGACTGTTAAAGCACTTAGGATGAATTTTTTTTTCCAATACATTCAGAAAAAATATGAAAACTTAAAGAAATTATAACCCACCACTTCCTTTGGCTGTCTTCTGCAATGGTTAACTGGAAATTCTGCATTGTACTTTCTGTCTTCACTGTGGCTGAATGCCTGAAGACTTTAGAGCCTTCTTTCTAGCAGCTTCTAAGTGACTGCTGTTTAGTATGTTTCTGCAGATTTTCTTTCAGTAAATAATAGATAACATAATCATAATGTTAAATTGAGTCTCTGAGACATTTAATCTCAAATTTTACCCTCTTTCTCTACTGGTATTATTTAGATGGGTCTGAAAATGTAGAAAGCAAAAGCTGAAATGATCAATGAAGAATAAATAAGAGATAGTGATCTCTCAGGCACATTTGTTAAGGGGAAGCATCAGTTGTATAAAACATAGTTAAAATATAATGGACTCCAGATGCTACACAATCATGATGTGTTTACTTTCAAAAGCAGAAGACAATCACACTGAGGAAGAACCCTATTGAAATGTCTTCATTTCTCCTTTGTAAAATGTCTTTGGTAGCTATAATCATCTTGTTGAAAGGATGTTAGTCATGGTTGCTCATTCTACCATTATTGACTCAATGTATTCAGAGTGCTTTGCATATCAAATCCATTGTGTATCTGTGCTAACCAAATATTTGATCATATGTAAACTGCAAGTTGATACTTGATTATGATTTCTGATAAGAAAAGTGTCCATAATGTGCTAAACTCACATTTTTCAATACTGAGGATATTCAGTTCTGTATTAATGCACAAATATTCCCTTGAATTCTTCAAAATAAGGCAATCATTTTACATTTGTATTTGTGTTTAGGTTCAAGATATATTGCCTCTTCTCCAAAGCCATAAAACCTGACTCTTGCCAAACCATTTAAATTGTTGCTGTAGATCCCATTAGATATTGTATAGGCTAATCAAATGTTCTGAGACAGCATGGTGTTCATAATTTACCAGATATTCCCTTGCATATACACACTCTGCAGTCATACAACTCTTTTGTAAGTATCTGATTTTTAATTCATTCTCTGTGACCATGATCCAGTAGAGAAGAAAGAAAAAAAGTATGCACACAAAAGCTGTGGAACTTCAGTAACACTACCTATATGGAACTGACAAACTTAATCAAATCTAAGAAAACAGAAAATAATTTTTTATAATAGTTTATTCTATTTTCATTCTGCTTTACAGATACGGTCAGGATGATTCAATCATTATAATGATGCTTGTTGTATTACCATTTCTTTTGGCTCTTTTTCATTTTATTTCCCAGCCCAAGGGAGACTTTTTACATGTCTGTCAAACATGAGGCAGAATTTGATGTTCATCTTATTACTCTAAAGGGAGAGTTTTTAAGGGAGAACTAACAAACAAAATACCACAAATCCTACCCCGAGCTCCTTCCAAGCTTCAGCTGAACCTACAGTCACTAGCACATTTTCACCCCCAAGCTCTTTGACTAGCTCTCTAAGGATATAATTAAAAGTACTGTGTACTGTGTATAGAAAAGTGAAGCATAAGATGTAGTCTACAGTAGGCTGTATGCCTTATTTATATAATAAACCAGGTCCAATTACATGTGATGTGACATCTGCTTGGGAGAAAACATCTGCAGTTACACAAAGAATAACACTAATTTAGAAAGCCAGTGTTTTAAGAGTAGATGAAAAGTAGGTGGCAACATTTTCTAACAGTTTTCTGTACAGTGAAGGCTATTAAAAGTTTTCAGAAAACTCTTTGACTTTTTTTCATTGAGATATATTCTGTAGAACGTAATTACTGTCACAGCTCTAGATAACGGACCAGACTGATTGCTGACAGCAAAGCAACAAGTGTTGATACCACAGAGGAGCTTGTCAGCATGGACATATTAAAAGCATGTTAGAGAGTAGTAGTTTTGGTGCTTTCAGATAGCACACCTTTATATCAGAATTACAAGAATCCAAAGTTACAGAAAGACATTCTGTTACCATACATTAGCTCTAGCTGTTAAAGACATTTTGGGGAAACATGCTGGCCCTGTTGAAATCAATAGTTCAATTTCTCCCTTTAATTTCCTAGTTCACCAGGCTATCTGTTTTTGTAATAAAGAAAAAACCCTTCCTTTTGATTTAAGGACTTGAAAATTTTGTTTGTTCTGACATTTGTATAACTATATTGCAATCAAGAGTTGAATAATACAGTTTATGTGTTTTGAAAATATTAAAATCATGTCAGTTGTGTAAAAATGTGTTCCAATATTACTCAGAACAGGAAGAGTTAAGTAGTGGCATAAATTCTGGTATCATTTTCTAAAACTTCTAAATGGTATTTTCTTGAGAAGAAAAACCAACAGTGCTAAGGACCATGATCCTGTTAGATAAAAATTTAATTTGTAATAGTACTTGATGAACATGTTGATTTTCATGTCAAGCCTGTCAAATAGAATTAAATTAATCCAGTATAACTTTATCCTTCTAGGATGTAAATAACTTAAATTAGTTGTTTAGGCTGTCTCTGAAATCAACATAGAAAGATCTCAAAAAGCAATTCAACCCATCCTATGGTAAATATCTAAAAGAAAAATAGATGGTATTCTCTGGAGGACCATGTCTGCCTAGGTTAGACCAAACACCTAAAGACAAACTGACTACAGCTATTGCAGTTACATTAAAATCACCTAAAACCCCACTTCTCTGGCTATATAATTGTATTGGGTTTGCGTGACAAGATTTTGGTAGCAGGGAGGCTACAGAGGAGGCTTCTGTGAGAAGCTGCTAGAAGCTTCCCCTATGTTGGATAGAGCCAATGCCAGCTTAGTGCAAGAGCGACCTTCCACTGGCCAAGGACAAGCCCATTAGCGACGGTGATGTCGAGAACATATGTAAGAAGGGGGAAAATGTTGCTGCGCAACTCTGCAGACACCAAGGTCAGTGAAGAAGGAAGGGGAAGACATGCTCCAGCTTCTGGAGCAGAGATTCCCCTGAAGCCTGTGGTGAAGACCATGCAGACCATGGAGAGTAACAATGGAGCAGATATCCACCTGCAGCCCACGGAGGACCCCATGCTGGAGCAGGTGGATGTGCCTGAAGGAGGCTGTGACCCTGTGGGAAGACAATGCTGGATCAGGATACTGGAAGGACCTGTGGACCTTCATGGGCCCATGGAAAGAGGATCCCACACTGGAGCGGGCTTGCTGGCAGGACTTGTGACCCCATGGGGGACCCACACTGGACCAGTCTTTTCCTGAACGACTGCACCCTGTGAAAAGGACTCAAGCTGGAGCAGTTTGTGGAGTGTATCCCATGGGAAGGGCTCACATTGGAGATGTTTGTGGGCTGTCTCCCTTAGGGCAGACCCCATGCTGGATCAAGGGAAGAGTGTAAGGACTCCTTCCTCTGAGGAACATGGGAAGAAACATGTGATGAACTGACCACAACCTCCATTCCCCCATTCTGCTTGCATGTGAAGGAGGTAGAGAAAATCAGAAGTGAATTTAAGCCTGGAAATAAGGGACAGTTTGGGGGAAGGTGTTTTAAAATTTATTTCTTATTATCGTACTCTGATTTAATTGGCAATAATTTTTCCCAAATTGAGTGGGTTTGCCCATGTCAGTAATTGCTGGGTGATCTCCCTGTCCTTATCTTGACCCACAAGCCTTTCATTTTATTTTATCTCCCTGTCCAGCTGAGGACGAGAATGATAGAGAGGCTTGGGAGGCACCTGGTGACAGTCAGACATTTAACAGATTTTGCCTATTTTTATAAGCAAAGTAAAAGTCCTGGATTTAGTCATAAGGTTGTAGAAATTAAAAGCATTTATATAGTATTCACAAGCATCAAAAGAGTTTAAGAACTATTCATTCAAATTCTTTGATATTCATTTCTCTCATGCTCCATAGGATACTGGAGAAGGATCCAGGTACACTATCGCAGCCTTTCAATACTTAAAGGCAGTTTATAAGAGCGATGGGGACATACTTTTTAACAGAGCCTGTACTGATAGGACGAGGGGTAATAGTTTTAAACTAAAAGGAGGTGGATTCAGACTACATATAAGTAAAAAAAAAAAAAATAAAAAAAATTATGATGTGTGTGGTGAAACACTGGAAAAGGTTGACCAGGGAAGTTTTAGATGCCCCATCTCTGGAAACATTCAAGGTCAAGTTAGATAGGACTTTGAGTAACCTGATCTAGTTGAAGATGTCCCTGCTTATTGCAGGGGGATAGGACTAGATGACTTCTATGATTCTATGGTTCATTCCATGATTTATGAACTTTAGCCCTTTTAATATTTGATTCAAACCTCAAATCTGGGAAATTCTAGGAAAAGAAGACTCATATTTGTAGGGTAACTAGATATTACCGTTACTAAAAGCTCAACCCCCCTCTCTTTATTGAGCTGGGTAAATAGTAAGAGTTGAATCCATATTTTAGCTGGCTAACAGTTAAGCATCTTCTAAGTTAGTTGTTTTTGCTATCAAGAGACAGACACCCCTTCAGATCATGATTAATCTTGCCTATGCTGGACTTTAAGCTCAATTCTCCTAAATCTCTATCCATTGCCCGAAATATGCCCCATTATTCACTGAACAGGGCATAGGTGACTGGACAACAAAAATAATGGTTTAAAAATATACCTTTAGTATGTGAAGTGTTATCAATATTTTCTTAAAATTTCAGAGAGAAGCTTTGGAATGGAACAGTTATTAATTTTTCTGTTTTCTTCACTGTGATTTGGAATAGTTTTAGTCAAAATAGAAATATCACAGGACAGTCATCTTTGAAGTATGCTTGCTCAAAATATAGTATGTGGTCTATCGTGGGAGTACTTATGTCTAGGAAAAAAATAAATAAATTTTTAAAATATCAGCTAATTTTTATTCATTCCTTAAGGAGAGTTTTTATCCTAGAATATGCAATGATTCAGATAGCTCTTTTACTTACTTGAATATGTTCATTTAGCTCTAGTTACAATTCCAAGTTAATACTGCATCAAATAATACTTTGAACTAGAATCTTTTCAAAGAGGTATTCTCTGGACATGTTTTTCTATGTTTACAAGCCCTGTTTAGTGGGTTAATTACACCCGAGTGTAACTTTTTTTTCTAGGTCCTTCTCTACAAAGACTGAAATATTCTTACAAAATCAGGGTTCAGAGCTGCAACCTCAATTTCTCGATGAGAAGTACAGATACCTAAATATGATATTTAATTTTCTTTCTCCATAAATAGATCTGTTACTGTCAGTGGTTTTAGCTGATCTAGGCTTGTCCCTGACTGAACCTATGAATCTGTCTGTCTTCTTTAATACACAGTAAACAGGATATATTTTAGTCTTCGTCCACTGGAAAGGTAACTCATAAAGGTTTAAAATTTTCTTAGACTTTATCTAGTGGACCCGAGATTTACTTTAGCACATCTAGGATTTCTAATTAAGCTTAAAATTTGTCCTGGTTCAGCTAGGATAGGGTTAAGTTTCCCCAGAAGGGAGGGGGAAGGTATCTCTAGCCGGGTTATTCATACCATGCTGACGTCAGGTCCTGGCACGGCAGTGTGGGAAGCTTTTTCCTTTGTGGCTTTGGTGCTGGGGAGCACACGGCGGGCTGGCTGTGTCCTTGTGGTATTTCTCTGTATATCTTTTGTCTTGTTTACTGTTATTACTGTTTGTTGTTATTATCGCTATTGTTGTTGTTCAGATTGTTTATTACACTGTTGTTTTAAATTTATCCTTATTTTAACCCGGGGTTTGTGCCCTACTTGTGTTCAAGGGTCGGGGAGGGACAACAGCAACGTGGTCTCCGGTCCTGGCAGGGCCTAAACCACTACAACTTTTAGATAGAAGAGAGCCTCAGAAGAGATAGAAGTCTCAGTCACTCAATATGACTGAAACAAATGTGAACTTTCACTGAGGAATATATATGTAATACAGAAAATAGATCTTGTCTTTTTGCACCAATCATATTGTCTTACAGTCAAGCTATATGGCAAACAGATTTCTTAAAGTCTAGTCAGATTTGAGGTGCTTATAGCTAAAAATTTTCAGTGGGATTCAGGCTGAAACCAAGACATCTAGTTTTGGGTTGTCGATATTGTACAAGTATGCTTCAGTTACTTAAACACAACCCTTTCTAACCTTTGAGGCACCCTCATGTATCCTAGAAAGGCTCTCGGTGCCTCCTCAGGAAGATATAGATCTCCCATCAGTTCTGTGCCATATCTGCCAGCTCTGTGATATCTCAGATATCCAAAGGCATCTCAGATGGCACTGGACATTTTTAGCCATATTTATAATTAAGAATTATATTCTAGTTGTCTGTAGGTATTTAAAATAGATTCTGACTAGTGCATACAATCCAAGAAACAGAAGGCAATTCCACTGATCAGCCACTAGCCATTTAATTCAGACAGAACAGACTGTAATTCAGGCATAGGCAAATGGCACTTATAAATACTCATATTTGCACATCTTGAACTGCATCTTGACTTTATAGATTCAACTTATCATATGCAAAAGAAACTTTGATTTTGAACAGTGTAAGCTGCAGTGGCAGAAAGCAGGAGATTTTATCACACATAAAGCTAACCAGGAAGACATAATGATTTCTACGGTTCTAATGAAACTTATGCTTAGAACATTTTAAGTGCCAATAGTTTTGTTGGTATTTTTTTTTTTTTACTTAGAACATTTTATTGTTCATAGAACTAATGAAAACAAGAAATTGTAAATCATCTGATAAGTTTATAAAGTGCTCTCAATTCACAAAATTGTTTTCATTGAACTGCTAAAATAATCTATTGTGGCATTTACAATGCCAATATATACCTATTATAGGGCTTGAAAAACCAATGTATTTGCTGATATAAGGATTAAAAACTTAGAGTCTAAATAGTAGTTTAGAAATATGTGTGTCATACAAGTGTATAGCATACAGTACACTGAGTAATAGCTCTGTTTGGAATTATCCGCTTACGAAGTAGAACAAAAGCACGTAATTGCTAGTTTCAAGAACAAATGCAATTCTGAAATTTTGCATAAGAATTTTGGAGAAAGAAAATAAAGGCTTTAATGGCCTTGTCCAAAATTGTTCCTCAGTCTCACTGCTTACTACTAAACACTTATTTTCAGAATATTCAGGTGTAATTGTATTCCAAAGTACAAGAAATCATGAACTAGACTTAGAATTAAACCAAAAAATCAGAGTAATTTTAAATAATACTTCTAATCCGGTTGAATCAGAGTCTCTAACATAAACTGAGGTATCTCATTAGAGCAAATGCTTGACTATCCCTTTTGTTTTTTTCTGTGAAAAAGAGATTAGGTGTACCCTGCCACAATGTAGTTAACTTTTCTCATTTACTTAGATGGACAGGTTTAGGATGGACTTGTTTAAGTTACTAAATATATCGTATTTTGCCCAGCGACAGAGAACTACAGAACACATCCTTTGCAGCCCCTGAAAACATTAATATTTCAGTCTTGTAAATGGCAGCTGTTTCATACATGGAAGAATTAAAAAATAAATTCATTTGAACTACAGAGTAAGGTTTGAGCCTGTATAGCTAGAGTGAAATTGTACAGAGTAACATTAGCACCATGAAGGATATAATTAACTGAACTGCATGATTAAAAATCAATTGAAATACTGCTTGATTTTAAAGTTTAAGACAAGTATATGCTTATTTACATAATGTTTTACAGCATCATGACCGTGTCTTGCCACTAATGTCCACTTGCTACTTTTACAACATTATTTCAATAATACATGATTTTAAAATTTAAAAAGCAAAGAAATTGTAAACAATAAATGATGAACTGTATTTCCACATAAAGTTCATTAATGTGTAATTGAATGACAAGACTCAAAGAATGGATAACATTTTTGGTAGCTTAAAAACAGAGTAATATATTCATTTACAGTTTAAGATAAGGTTTGCAAGCCTTATGCTATTTTAAGGGGAACGTTTCTCTTTAATTAGCTGATAAGTTCTATAATATAGCACTAAGTTGAGAAAGATAATTTAAAGCCTGAATTTTAATTTAAATAACCAATTACATCCAATTCAGAAGATTTATTTAACCATGGATGTTTTTTAATTCTGCTTAAAATCATATTCTTTCTTTGACATGGGAGAAAAGTTGTGACATTAAATTAAGAGCACTCTTTATTTTTATGCTATTGACAAATGCATTTATTCTGATATCATCCTGGTTTTACATTAAGGGTGATTTTGTTAATTTTTAAGTTTCAGTTACATCAGAGTGAATGAGAGCCATACAGGAGCAGAAACATAGCATTTATTCAAATCAGAGTGTGGCATATTTAAGTCCATTAGTTTTCAAAATTTAAAAGGGCCAAATGGTTAAGCAGCTTTAAACACACAAAATAATAAATAAATAAATAAATAAATATGTACAGATATTTAAAACAATATAAGACAGAAGTTGTCAATTATAACTTCCTTTCTGTTATTGTATATCTCAGAAGATGAGAATGGAAATCTTACGTGTAGAATTGCACTGTTATACATCATATCATATTCATATCGTATCAATAATATATGCAGCACAAAATTTGCCTGGACAGTAAAGAGGCTACTCAAACCTGATACGCTGACAATCGATACAGGACAAACCTGGTATGCAGACAAAGGGTGATCCAGGCCAATTAAATATACAGTAGATGTCCACTGAGGCAATGTGCTTGGGACATGTAAAGTCCACTGTGCAGGTACAGATCCTCTCTGCAGAACATCTCCTGTAGATATGATACGTATACACTATTTAAACACATAATTCACACAGGAAAATTCTATGAAAAGTTATGCCAAGCGGCTCCCAGCATGATTGAGGGAGTGGTAGAGCTCCACAACTACTAAACACTCTTTTTATTAAATAAAATCACAATAAAGATGAGTACCTTAACTCAGATGTTGTGAAGAGGGCCCAAATCACCTTGATTTATCCAGCAGTTCTTCTTGCCTAACATCTTCATTGCTGTCTGTGCTTGGCCAAAGGCCCTGTGAGCCATGACGAAGGTGACACCAGGGTGCAGGTCTTCTAGTGCTGTTCACGACACATGGCTTCCCTATATGTCACACTTCTGACTTTGCCTCTTTCTTATCCCAAGTTTTCAATAAACTATTTTATGAAACTTTACAGTGATCAGGTTTGAGATTTGTTTTAGTGTTTCTGCTTAAACTGGAGGCACGAGATTAAAAAAATAATAAATAAATGCTCTCAATGCTCCATTGCTTTGTGCTATTGTATTTAACATAGGAGCAGACTACTGCGACTTCAGTATAAAACCTGTTCAAAATGGAAATCCCGATGAAAATAGGAATTGAAATATTCAGGATCTCTGTATTATACTACTTTAGACAGTGAAAAGTGTCTGGTGCTTGAAAAGAACATGAAGTAACTTCAGAACTAGAAAATATGGGGTAACTGATTTTCAGTTTAGATCTGCTCTTAATTTCTTAGTGGCTTAAATGTGAAACGGGAGGTATACTATTTTATATATGTCTACTACTTTTTGATCTTAGACAAGGTGAATCTTCTCAAAATATTTTAAATTTGTATTTTTGTGAGCTTTTTGTTATGCTAGTTGCTAGAAATTCACCGGAGACATGTGGAAACTAAAAATGAAAGGAGTCTTTAAATCATGATGAAAGTATTTTAAGGAAATGTGAATGATAATTTAATGAAAATTACATGTTTATAGATCCAATTCTTGTTTATAATCTAGACTTTAAATTTAATTATACCCATTTATAAATGAGAAAACCAGAAGTTTTATAATAAATATTCATCTTCTATCAATTACCCATTTAGTAGAAACATTCAATTATTTTTCCTTTCTTTCTGGAAGGTTACACTGTTTTTTTATAATTAGTTATTCATCAGCATTATCGACTATGTCAATAGAAACAAGCAGAGCTTTACATAGCATATTTAATTATTAATGTCAAGCCTTATGCAGAGCCTTTAGTGACTAATGCAGAGATATAATCCAAAGATTTAGTTTTAGCATTACAATAATTAAAAAAAAGTTGATTTTGCAACCTTTGCATTTTCATAATACCAATCTTTATCAGATTACAGATTTCTAAATATCTTAGAATTAGATGTGAACATGATCTGGAGCTACCAGCCTGCAGAAAAAATGCATTAAACAGAAATGTATTTTTGTTCATTCTATTTTTGCATGTGGTTATTATGTTTAAATAAACACAATGAAAGATTTCACACAAAACCACTGATTCTAAAAATGTCACAACAGTTATCCACTTGAAAATGTTAAAATCTTTTGCATTCCCAAAATGTAACTGTAGTTTACTTTCTTGTTAAACTACCCAATTGGCACAATATTAAGCTTCACTTCCTGATGAGAGGTGCTAACATTAAGGCTCCTTTTCTCTATGTAGACAGATTTCTACACGATGGCTCATTTGCAGTGAACCAAATAGCATCATCTTCAGAAATCAGCAAAGGAGAACTAGTTCTCTAGGGTTCCAACCCACGCCTTACACTGACTTTATGGTCAGTGACAGAGGAAGTGTTGCTCAATATTGAACTGAGACAAAAGGAATTTTCTGGATCAGTTGCACTGTGACCAGACTTCAACACATCAGAAGTAAAAGCTTAGGGTTTATGGTAGGTTGTTTTTAATTCTTTAGAAAAGGAATACAAAGATATTTAATAGCGAAATAAAAGTTCTTATGAGAACTAACTGTCCTTACAAAAAACACTTGGACCATAAATTCTGTTCTCTGACACAGATTCAGGTTTTTAAGGCCTCCTTAAGAGGCTTCTGAAACAGCAGTTTGCCTATTTTCTGTGCATTACTTAGGTACTGGAAAAGAATCAGGCACGTTGATTTTAATGGGACTTCACTTATTTTATTGGCTAGGCTCCAGCCAGTCAAACTTGTAACCCAGGAATATTCTCCAGCTGCTCTGTTATGCCTTTAAGATAGTAGGTAGTAGTTTATTCCTACACTTGATTTTTTTTTTTTTTTTTTAAGTATCAGAGACACTTTGAAGGAAATTAGAAAGAGAAATCAGAGGAAATGTTCTAGAATAATATTACTACCTTAATGTGGGGTTTAATATAGCATTTGACAGGATTTATTGCATATAAAATTTTGCAGCTGAGCAGGTATGTGTTTCCTACACTGAGCTGAGATTCTGCTGTCAGTTGCTGTGAATTTGTACCAAGAGTGCAGTAAAAGTAACATAGATTTCTGTTTACATGTGTTGCTATACAATATTTAAAGTGCAAAGAATTTGAAAGGTTGTTAATAGATGGAAGTGTTTATGCTAGAGGAGGTGGAAAAATGGAATAAGGAGTAGGAGGCATATGGTAACTCAGATGAGAAACATTTCGTGCTGGGAGAGACATTCCTCTTCTATGGTGTGCTGAATAATCTGGTGTGGGTGTTTTTCTTTGTTTATATGATGTCCTAAGAGCAACACAGTTCCTGTGAGGAAATGAGTATTTTAATGAATTTTAGAAAGTCTTGCCTGAGAGAATTATGTATCTAGCTATAAAATATGCAAAGATAGCCCTAAATGATGATGACTTCATTTTTAATGTTCTGTGTTTATTGTAGTAATATTTTAAATAACTCAGGCAAGATGAGGAGCTTCCACTTACATGTGCATAGCTATATATTTTTAACTGACTTGTAGTTTCTTTAGGACAGGACTTTAGCTGACAAAAAAAGCCTTTAAAAATAGATTGTGAATTCAGTTTTCTGCCTATCTCTTGAACTTGTGTGAGTGAGTTTAGGAAAAAATGAATTAAAAAGAGTACAATTTAAATCTTGTTCAGATGAAAGGACTCAGGGGTAGTGACATGTGGTATACAACACCCCCAACCTCAGAGCCTGTCCTTAAGAGCAGAATTTGCAAAGCTAATTTCATTTGGAGCAAGGTAAGATTGACAGCTGCCAGTACACTAAGTGCTGGGATGCCCAAACCAATCAATAGGAAATCTGGAAGAACAGAGCATTTCTGAAATGCTGTCTCCTGCAGGGACTGCACTCCCCAAAGCTGGAAGCCAGAGTTCTGGTTTTTGCACATTCGCCTGATAAAAGCACTTGCCCAGTAAGTGGTGTTCTGCTTCCCAGGATGCTGATGGACTTTGTATTTGCCGCTTGTTGGATGAAGGAACAAAACCAAACCAAGAATAATAATGAAAGCAGCCACTCAAGACAGCATCTTTCCCATCGGAGCAGCTGAACTGCTAACATCTGCTCCTCCTTTGGCCCGTGTGGCTTTTCCACTTCTTGCTCACAGTGGCACAGTTATCCACAAAAAGGATAAAAAGCAGCTGTCTCCCATAGCTCTGTGATTAGCACAGTCTGTTATGATGCACGGCTCCAATCCTAATCTTCCTTGTCCTTTGTTGGGGATGTCTCAAAAATGGGTCTCCTGGAGCAGATGTTCTAACAAACAAATAATTAGAAGTAACAGTTTAAGTAAACTTTGTGTGTTCTGTGAACTCTGCGCAAACTAGCTCAAATAGAGAATTTCAGTAGAGATTGCTGGAGGTATGCCTGTTTTACGGATATTGGAATAGGACAGCTCTTCAGGAGACAGATGCACAGCAATCAGCTCAGCAAAGGCCATGCACAACACAGTTCTTCAGACATTTTGAGAAGTTACTGTTCAAAACACTAGTGTGTCTCAGACATGTGTGGATGTTAGTTTTCTTTCCCTCCTACATATTTTTTTTTCTTTTTCCCCATCAGTCTTACACAATTCAGGATCTCCTCTTGCTTGAGTGAGACTCAAAAAGATCCTCACTGTGGTGTTTATAAGAGCAGATCCTCCAGTTAAGTAGGAAATGGACTTGTAATGCCATTTGCCATTGATGCAGACATGTGCAAGAATGTAAATATTTTTTGCTCAAAAGTGACTGCAAGGATTAATTTCCAGTAACTTCAGATATACTGCAATTAATCGGGTGCTCTTGATATTAAAAATTTTCTATCCCTTTGCCATATTATGCCACATTCCAAAAGGGCCTCATGAAATATGTCGATGGGATTTTTTTACTTGCTTAGAGCATTCAGGAAGACATATTAAAGCTAAAAACTATGTTCATTTCTGTAATAATTCCTCATCTTAGACTTAAAACAATGTTAATATAAAAGTAGGTAAGTGACAAGTCTAGAGATAATATCATCCCCAGGAACAGACCACTGATTGATGTGTTAGATATTAGCTAAAAATAATGATGGTCTTCACAATTTTCCTCCTACAGCATAGTTGTTAATCTTAGTTGCAGTCCAACTCACATAATTAATCCAGAATGATTTAAAAATTAGAAAACAATCTTCTAGTCTGTACTTATTAGTAGCAGAATGTTACCTTTTCCCAGTTAACTGCAGAAATACACAGTTCTCTCACATAGACACGTTTTTTTTTCAAGAAAAGAGGACACATCCAAAGTAAGGCAGAAGTAAGAATGTATTATATTTAGTTGGTAAGAAAACTGATGTAATTTTCAACTTGAATTATGTAAGCAACAGCATGCTGAAGATTTTTTAAATATTATTTTTATTATTAATTTATTTGCTCTTTGCCTGACAGTATCTAAATGAAAAAAACCTTCTGTTCAAAATTTTATTTAATACTACAATGTCCAAGAAAGTAACTTTGTTTTTTCTGAAACTGTACAGTGTTCATATTTCTTTTTTTTTTTTTTTTTTTTTTTTTCTCTACTTAAAGTTTGACTCCCTAGTGAGTAGCTTTCTGGCTCTGCAGTGAACATGATGTGGCTGTATGGAATAACACCAGGACACCACTGACATTTTGTTGATAAGATTTGCATTAAAATATATTCACAGACAGCCTGTCTTGCAAATATACATTACTACAGAACCTTTATCAATTTCAGACATACTCAGCCTTTATCATGCATAAAACTTATAGAAATGTTAGCTAAGAACAATTATTCAAAAAGATGGAGAGAAAGAAGGTAAAGTGTTTTATAACAGTTCAGTTCCCTCTTGTGTCAAGATGGAGAGAAGAATCAGAAAAACAGTAATAAATTCTTGTTTTATTCATCTACATTTATTTCTCTGCAAATGTCTTATGCAAATGTAGACCATTAACATGTTCTTTCTAGACAGGCTGGCTCATATATCTAGGTATTTTCTCCTCATCTTTCTATTTGATCTCTTCTGAGAAACTAAATGCAAAACCAGGTTTTTTGTTGTTGTTTCAATTCCCTTCAGAGTCAATTACCTTGTTTTCTGGATTATGCAAAACATAGCAAAACCTATGGTTTACCATTTTATTTATCATTTCTGGGATGTTGCTTGGTTTTACAGAGGATAAACATAACCATGGACAAACAAATTAATGCAAAGGCAATCACAGAATAGTTTGATATTGTCCAGCTGATTACATTGAAGAATCCTGATCTCATACGATTCAATAGTAAAACTGTCAACTGCTTTCACTGAAACAAGATCTATATTAATAGGAAGTATTATTCAGGTTGCTAATTAAATAAAAAACAGTTGCCAAATCCTACTGTAGCATGCTTCAGCTGGTGGCATGAAGTCTAGGTGCAGACTGTGGCTCATTTCAATCTGTTTCCTATTTAGTCCAAGCAGCAAATAAAGGACTGACAGCTTAACACCCAAACTCTCCAGGAATTAGAATCTGGGTACTGTTGTGGTGATTCAGTTTCCCTGGGAGCCAACAGAACCTCATATAATGGTATTATTTTCTTTTTAGTTTTCCACTCCATAGTTTTCCATTTGCACAAGAAAGAAAATCTGGCTGGTATATTTTCTCTAAGTGATGAGACAGAGTGGCTACTCTTATAAGTTTGTCTGTACACTGACACTCATTTATGAGGTCAATATTTTTGAGTCCAGTATTTATGAGTCCAATATATGATTTTTTGTGGTGCTTCTGTAGATTCAGCTGAACCATCTAGCACTGAACTTTCCAGTGCCCAAATCTATTGTATATCTGCATTTTACCATTTCTCCCCCTAAACCAGCTCAAGTCCTGAAGTAATAAGGCTGTGTTGATGCATTTCTGAGCTGAGGTAAAGGTCCAAGAGGAAACAAATAACTAGTTTAGGTGTAGTGCCACATAGAGGAACTCTATCTTCATCTTTTACATCTGCATGTTACTTTGATGGGTAACCTGGCTTTTAGGATCAGGTCAGCATTGGTTTGGAGATATCTTCAGAGTATTCCGAGACACAGTGTAGATGTTGTGTTACTATTCCTGCTCAGCTGCTGTGCTCAGCACGAGGACTGTATCCTAGTAAATGGAGTGTTCTTGGGACCACTGCCTGACACTGAGGACAGCTACAACAGAACTGTTTGCATCGGTATGAAAGAATTCTTGCCTTACAAAACAGGGCTGCTGCAGGCAACTTTCCTGTTGGGAAGTGGTCCTGACCTGTGCTAGCTGCTGAACTGTACTCATGAGTTGTTGGGGACTGCTATTTGTCACTGCCCAAAAGCATGCTAGGGGCAGTTCTAAGCTACTAATGTAGACAGCTGAGCTCATGTGCCCAGAAACATTTCCTCTCCCTGGTATATTCGTACCCTTGGAGCACAAGCTGCACTCCAGCCTGGCCTCCTTTTACCCTCAGCCTGCTGCTGCTGCTGCTGAGCTTCTTGCTGGGGAAGAGAGGGATATTTTTTAAAATTTCTCCCTTTGATTTCAAGAGAAGGCATCATACAAACGTTTAACCAAGCTTTTCATGCCTTTTTTTTTTTTTTTTTTTTTTTTTCCCCCTGGGCAAGATCTTCCTCTCCTGCATGTATGTACTGCAGTTTGATGTTAATAACCACAATATCATTCCCTATTTTCAATGTAGAGTTGATGGCCCCGAAGTCCTGTTTTCATGTCGTTCAAATGTACTCCAGGGGCTTTTAAGCCTAAATTGCTTGGGTTTTGTGGATTTAATTCTTTTATTTGAACATAAAAGTTTTCTGCTTATTAAAAATATAAATGCCATGTCTGTAATTTCCAAAAGCTTTGCTAATCATGGAAGGGTCTAAAAAAACTCTAAAGCAATTATATCTTGTAATTATAAGAAAAAAGTTCCCAACTACTTCTTAGTGAATCACAACATTTACCAGTTTGGAGCCTGCAGCTATACGGATGAGATTAGCTGCTAATTGGAGGGAGGAAAAAAAGAGTGAATAGAAGATAAATTTTATGTTTTAAAATAGCTTGGACTTGTATCTGATTTACAATGAGAGTGCCTTTTGTGTGGGTTGCTTTTTTTTAGTTCTTCTACAGAAGCTGAAATATGCTGTTACATGTATAATAAAGTGTTTGCAAATCACAGATAGTTTTTGAAAAGGAAAAGTGTGGAAGGTTGGTTAAGGCCTGTCAACTGCTTGCAGGGACTCAGGTATAATAATTCCTCTTTATACATGATGTGTCCTTGCTGCTGTCATAAAAGCAAGGCATCAAGTGGACTAAGGCACATCAGAAGTAGGAGGCATAACAAAGTTGAGTGGGGCTTCAGTCTTTCACCAGTACAAAGGCCACTGAAATTATTTCGTCAGCTATACAAACTGCTCCTGGGCACCTCTAAAGGTCACATTTATGAGACAGGCTGATATTTAGTTTTGGGGGTGGGGGTATATCCCTTAGAGGTTATGTAGTTCCAGATCTTGATCCCAACCAAAATTCTCTTCTAACATGCAGTGCTGATGCAGAAATCCCATGTATCTTGTACAAACTGCAAATGGCACATGCGTGGAGTTGTGCAGTAACTGGAAATCTCAGTTCAGATGTTGAAAGTGATTGAGGCATGGTAGCACAGTGCCAGCCCAAGGTAAGAAGGTAATACTTCACACAGAGATAATTAGCTCCAGCACAGACCTATGCAGCTGATTGCTTCCATTCTGGTAATAGTGAAATCTTCACTGAATTGGGGTGCTGGGATGGGTGGGAGGTGTCTCTGTACTGATTTCTACTGAACTGTATAGGTGCCTTTAAAAGTGTGACTTAAGAACTTCCATGCTGCTTTGCACATGCAAAAAATGTGGGCCACAAACTTAAAAGATTTTTAGAAGGCTCTGTCCCTTGCTGTTAATTTGTTTCTTTGTAACATTTTGCAATATTAATTTAACAGATTTTGTGTGTTTAGATGTTGATAGCCTGAGGTTTGATTCATCATCCTCTCCTCCTTACAGGAAAAGTAATGCCTAATTAACATTCAGCTGCCTTGCTGTAAAGTTGATTGAGATGGTGGATGATATTTTAGCTGATTGTCATGCAGTGGAAATGACAGAAATAGCAACTATCTAGGGCTAACTGGAATTTGAAAGTAGAATTTCTTCCAAGGCTGGCAAATCTTATCTATATCATGCCTAAAGAGAAGTGCAGTAACGTATTTCACAGAAGATAAGATTATGCTACAGGAGAGAAGTTATGAACAGGTGCTCTTGGCAATTGCTAGATTTAAAATCTAAACCCCACGTAGCTCCCAAAGACTGAGCTGAGAATTTCTTCACATATAAAAGTACTTAATACGACTACAGGTAATTTCCTTACCGAAGCTGGTAAAGTAACACAAATATAGGTGGGTGTTAATTTTTTGAATGGTTTTGGTGACCAAGCCAGAATCCACAAATTCTTTGTGTGTTGTTTTTAGCTCAAGAGCCCATATATGCAAGAAATGAAGAATATTTCTGAAGGAAAAACATTTAGTTAAGAACCTATTAGTGTGCCAAGCTATGAGACTTTAATATATTTTAGAAATATGTGGGGTTTTAACCCCACAGCATATATATATATATATATCTATATATAGATATCTAACCAACATGTATTTCTCTATTCCATGCTATGCAGGCTGTTTGGAATTGGGCTTATTGTACTAAGCCTGCCCTGTTTGGTCCAGTGTTTTTAGATTACCTATGTTTCTTGTTATCCTTGATCATTTCAGTACAATTTGCACTGTAAAAGAACTGCACAAATTATTTCTTACAATTAAAGATTTATCCAGAAATATTTTTCTAAACTGCTTGTGTTATCAAGTATTTTACATATCCTTCAGTTCAAAGAACGGTAGAAAATATGGAAAAGTCAGGGTATTTATGCTGTTTGTTTTGACATAAGACTGTCACTTCTAAAGTGTGTGTGTGTAGATTTGTAGGCTGCTGAAGTCTAAAGAAATTTTGATCAGAGTAGACATGTCAGTTGCCCACTAGTTTGGCTACACTGCTAGTTGAGTAATTTTCAGATAGCCTGTGTCTTCGGTATGCTAAAATTATGTTGATAGTAAATATGCTGAAATTAGACTTTATTTTTAAAAGCACCAGAAACACAGCTGAAGTTGTCTGACTCCTTTGTCACATAAATGGAGCCTTATAAATGGCTGAAGAACAACAAATATTTCCATCCCTCTAATAGAAATACCAGGATGTCTGGAAACATAGAAAATTATATATCATTACTTTTATCATCACCCTTATTATTAAACCCTGTGTGGAATCTGCTTCTGCTTAGGCAAGGGGAGATCACTGGATTCAGGAAATGGCAGTTTTGAAAGAGAGAGAAGATGAAATTTAGGTATTATTGATTACTGAAAATTTCAGACAGATCTTGCTTTCTAATAGGAATTTGTATCTTTTTTTTAAGGTATTTTGTTCTTATTTAGTTCTGGGTACAAAAGTAGACGGTTACTTCCCAGTACACTTTTCAGGACATCAGCATAGCTACTCTCAACATCATTCTGTGCTTAAGGGGTTTTTTTTTGTGAATTTCAGATTCATTGACATTGCGTGGTGATCATCTTAGTGTTGCTTGTATCACTGTGGCTTAGATCCTGTTTTATCAATGTAGAGATGATCAAGGAGGCAGGAGAATGGAGCATTATTCTGAAGCACTCCTTATGTTATTAAGTTTGTGCAAATATTCTCCTTTGTTTAATTCTGGAATATGTTTGTGTATTTTATATATGCATATGCATTATGACAAACTCGGTTTGAAATGCCAAGAAATGTCACTAGTGTTATCTTGTTAGCCATGATATGTTAGCTTTCTGTTCAAAACTAAACTGAGAAATCAAGAGCTTCTCTAAGTCAGGATATGCCAGCTCGATAGGTTTGTGCCTGTTACCTCAATAGGAAGTCTGGAGGGATGAGGGTGAAATTAATGCCAGTGCATGTGGCATTTAAAAGCAACATAGTTATTCTATCACCACATTAACTGACAGTGAAATCTATGAATTATTTGCAGCCTTTATGAATACCCACTTGAAATATTGAATAGCCACTTGAAACCTCTTGAGGTTTCTACCATAAGGCTGCCTATTACTCTTATTTAGTTCCTAAGACATCAATTAAGCTTGATAAAGCAGAAAAAATGAATGTCACATTTGGTATACTGCTGGCTGACTGCATTGATTTTTGGCTTCTGAATAGATTCAATTACATGGTGTAATTCAAGCCTGTCGTGACTGTAATTTTGTTGGATGCCCTCCTCCAATAACTTCTCAATTTTCTAATTTCCCATGGGAGGTCAAAGGTCACTCTAGGAGCTACATTTTTTAAATAGCTGGGCATTAGATTTGTTAAAAACAGAGTAAAAATAATGAGTTTAGTAAATGCTCTTACACACAGTTGTCAGAAATATGAAAATGTTAGAAACAGCAGGTCTCTGAGACACCTTCGGTGCTGGAGAACATTGTGGCTTTAAACACCAATCTCTCATCATTTTACAGAAATCCAGACTTGGAATTAATGATGTTCAAGGTCTTATTGTCCTTTCAAATTCTTGATGTGTGGACCTGGCTTCATGTGTATTCTGCTGACATCAAGGTATTTTCCTTCATGACCATTTTCCACCTGTTTCTTACATCCCAAATCACTTTGCATATGAAAGATGAAGCAAGAAATGAAGCATAATATTTAGCTTAAGGTACTCTCACTCAATTCACTTTATTACTTATGCTATCTTTGACATAGAAACACTGACATGATTCCAAGTTTTAATGAGTAATTTCTTGGGTCTGGGGCAGCTGATACTGTTCCTATATCTTCACCAGCTTTACATGTCAAGTGCTTCAAAACAGCCTTTTTTTTTTTTTTTTTTTTTTTTTTTTTTTTAAAATAAGCAACTGCTCTTTCCTGTCAAATTAGCAACATCACAAATAGGCTGTGAAATAAGGATATATTTTCTTCTGAGAAGAAAAAAATCTTAAACATTTAATTTATTATAAAAACATGATTTTTTTCTTTTTTCATTTATATTAATGTTGGTGATCATGGTCCTGAGATAAAAAATACAGGCAAGGAGTCAGTGATTTTTTTTTTTTTCAGTGAGACTAACTGACGTAATAAAATTATATGCTTGACAACTAGTTCCTTGTTCATAATTCTGTTTATTTTTACTCTGTTTAACAAACCTTGTGGGAGATATAAAGTTCAGGGAGCCATTGTACTGAACGTTTTTTTTGGTTTTTTTTTTCCCCTTTTTTTTTGAAAAAACAACATTTTTACTGAAAGCAAAAGACAAGAAGTGAGTTTGGGGAAAAAAAAAAACAACAGAAAAAAAACATAAAGAGAAACAAAATCAATCTCATTGTATATTCTACTAGCACCCATGGACTACCTTCTTTACTCCTTAATAGCCTTATGTTATGTTAATAATTATTAAATAGATACCACAGGCAAGATCATATTTTGTTATGCTACAGAATTCCAGTTTGGTTTACTAAGTCACAATAAAGTGAGGTAAACTGTGTTGAAACTAAAGAGGGCATTGAGAGAAATACGGCTTAGTTCAGGGGGGAAAAAAACAAACCAAAACAAAAAACAGAGTAGGTAGGTATGCTTTTCTGAACTTGAAAAATGTGGGTTTAATGCCAATTCAATACCAAAATTTGTATTAACAAATCATTTAAGCCTTGCTCCAAGGCTTATCCATTGTCTCCTCAACTTCGTGTAAGGAAAGATTTCCAAGTTACCCGTGACTGAAGTTTTATATTGGGCAGGAGTGAAAAGGGTGACATGAAGCTCTTAAGGAGCCAGCGGTCTAGAGAGTGATAAGTTTCTCCTTTTCGACAATTCCCTTCTCTGTGAGAAAATGGAGCTATGAGCTTTCTTTGAGAGTTGAACAGCTTAACCTCATCATCCAGTGAAAGACCTGGATGCCAAACCTTGTCTGAGAGATAGGAACAGATACAGAGAAGGTGACAGCAGGAGGAAATGCTTCCACCAGGGTGGGCTGTGCTGGTTAGGACTGTGCACTCCAGAAAATATGTTATTTTAAGGGGGTTATGAAAAACGTGAGTAGCATGAAAAAGGTGAATGTGGGTCAGTTCTTTACTGACTTTTCCATAGATGGGCAGTTAAAAATAGTCAAAAGAAAGTAATTATTTATGCAGTGGAATTTGGTGCTGCAGGGAATAGGAGACATGACATATTCACTGTCAGCCCCCGTCAAAGACAGAAAACCATACCGAATTGTGATAATGAGTTTCAGTATAACTCGTTACAGGAGCTTTTATGATCATATGAGCAGGTTTGCTACCTCCAAAATACAATGAAAACATGGACACCTCAGATACTGAATATGTCAATATTGGTTTTGTGTGGATTGCATAAGAGAAAATCCATAGTAAGGTCCATGAAGGTGGCCAGGTGATACCCATATATTGCTTAACGACCATATTGTCTTGGTTGAGTGGCAGCACTCAGTTTTTGCAAGCTGTATGTGCATTAGGAGAACCCTAAACAACAGCATGCTCACATGTGAAAAGGTCTTACATGACACTGTGCTTGCGTGGGTAAATTTCCCACCTTAGATCCTATAACGCTGCAGTAATGTTATGTGACTGACATCAATTGATGGGACTATTTCCTGTGAAGGTCTTCACAGCCCATTCTGCAAGACTAATTGAGTCAAAACAACTTCTGGGTTCATTTGTAGTATGCTCCTTGTGATTGTCCCTTCAACCACAGCTCACTCACAACAGATTGTTGAGTGTAGCGGATTATGTAACAGCAAATCACCCGTGTTCATGGGTTGTGTTGTCTGTCCTCGTTTCATTAAAATAAATCTTGATTAATAGGGCTATTTTCATGAAAAGTATTTAGATAACATGGAATTCATTCACTTAAGAGGCTTTGATATTTTAGACTGAGACTAATGAAAACTATATTAATCTTAGCAGAGCAGCACAGGTGACAGCAGAGCAGCACAAGTGTTGATACAGGCATTTTGTTTCATATTGTGGTTTTGTGAGGAAAAATTTATGGGATTATCCAGCAGAAAAAAAAAAAAAAAGTTAATATTTTAATTTTAAGGTTTAAAAAGTAAGTGTTTTAAATTAAAATAAATTAACATTATGGAAGCTAACCAGGGAACCTAATTTAATACAAGAATGGCATGGAGAAGCGGAAATGGGAAGATTTATTCACTATTTCTCACACTAGAACTAAGGCATCCAGTTCAATAAGTCTGAAGTAGGTTTTAAAGAAAGAAAGGGATGCTTTTTCATACAAGACATAATTGAATAATGGAATTCATAGCTACAATATATTTTGGATATAAAAAATATAAATTGTATTAAAAAAGAGAAGTTCAAGAGAAATGACTTTGTCTGTTTGAGGGTATTAAACATTGTGATCCAGCTGCAACCACAAATTACAGAAAGTAAAACTGTTGCAAGGGAGAGTCACTTTATCTTTTTCCTGTTTCTTCTTACCTTCCCTTAAGCATTGCTACTGATTTCTGTCATAGACACAACACCAGGCTAAATTAAATTCAGGGCTGACTCAGCAACAACATTTTCACATTTTTATCCAAGTATCAATCCCTTATTATCATAACAACACTGGCATGCTATGGGATCCTACTGTATTTAGCCCAATGACTGACACACAGCTGTGCAAAGGAATTCAAGTAGTGCTTTCATGACTAATAGTGCTGCTGCTATTGGGTGATTGACTCTTCTCTTCCTTTCCCCCTCCCTGCTCCTGTATGATCCTGTAGGCTCCCTGAATTAGTTCCCTGGAGCTTGCATGGCCACACTGTCAGTCAGATCACCCAACATATTTGGCTGAAAAAAAGTTTATTCCCCCTCCAGATTAATTTTCAGAAAAAATAATAAACTGATCTGATTTGCACTATGGTGACACAAACTTCAGGGCTGATGAAAAGGGTAATGGAGGCAGAGGGTTAATCTTTCTGCAGATTATTAATTCTTAAGTAATTTTTATCACAGAATCATCAAGGTTGAAAAAGACCTTGTAGATCATCTGGTCCAACCATTAAAATAACATTGACACTTCCCAGCTACACCATATCCCTCAGTGCTATGTCAGTGGAAACTCTTAAGCACCTCCAGGGATGGGGACTCCACCACCTCCCTGAGCAGCCCATTCCAACGCCTAACAACCTGTTCTGTAAAGAAATACTTCCTAATATCCAGTCTAAACCTTCCATGGCCCAATTTGAGGCCATTACCTCTTGTCCTATCACTTTTTATTAGTTAAAGAGACTCATCCCCAGCTCTCTGCAACCTCCTTTCAGGGAGCTGTAGAGGGCGATGAGGTCTCCCCTCAGCCTCCTCTTCTCCAGACTAAACACCCCCAGTTCCCTCAGCTGCTCCCTGTATGACCTGTGCTCCAGACCCTGCACCAGCTTCGTTGCCCTTCTCTGGACACGCTCGAGTCATTCAATGTCCTTTTTGTAGTGAGGGGCCCAAAACTGAACACAGGAATCGAGGGGCGGCCTCACCAGTGCCGAGGACAGGGGTAAGATCCCTTCCCTGTCCCTGCTGGCCACGCTATTGCTGACACAAGCCAGGATGCCATTGGCCTTCTTGGCCACCTGGGCACGCTGCTGGCTCCTGTTCAGCCAGCTGTCAATCAACTCCCCCAGGTCCCTCTCTATTATTGTTTTCCCCGTTCTTTTAAATCTTATCTAAGAAGGACATACCTCTTAAATTGGAACTAATTATTCTATGGGTGTATTCTGACTGGGACCTTATCTTCAGAAGTAGATTTTACAATTCTGTCAATAGTTTTTTTAACAACAGAGTTTTACATTTTTTGTGACTAAATTTTTATACTCCATTTCTAAATCTGGGTTTTGACTGAAGTACACTTCAAAGTAATATCTTCAAGAGAATGTCTGAAATCAGCACATCTCACATGTTAGTATTCAGTTTGTGAATCTGATATGATAGTATTGTCAATAAATGGTAAAATGTCTGTTCCAGCTAATAATGTTGTTTGATCTGATTCTTTGCATAAAATTCAAATTCCCTTTTTTTTTTTTTTTTTTTTAATTAAAGCTATTTTCATTTACTTTTCTTTTAATGTTCAAAATACATAAGCTACTTGTCAATCGTTTTGATCATTGATTCTTACCCACAATTGAACAGCTGTTCTTTGGAATCACCAATGCACAATTTATGTCATGAATTTTCTCTCAAAATAGTTCAAGATTAGGGCTCTACTACCAAACTCTTTTAGGCTGCTCAAGTCATTTATTGATGCTTGTATCCTATATCCACCAGATATCTTTTTATAGTAACATTCTCAAGTTGCTTACTGGGCACCTAGATTGCTTGCATATTTCCCTAGAAATTTCTGCAGTTTAAGGATTCATTATCCTTATTTCTCACGTGCAGATAGCTTCAGACCTATATCTAACCACTGTTAAACTTCTGCCAGATATATTGTTTGTATTGTTTATATAACTTCAAGATAAATAATGTGACTCTTTTCTGTAACTTTTTCTGAAATGGAAATATGAACTATGTAATTATATATGATGAAATATCTGATATATTTTTGTGCGAAACATCATGTCTTTATTTTCTTAAACTGTGAATTATGAGCTGGATTTTATAACTTTCATGAAGTCAGTCAGTTTGCTAACTTTAATTCACTCGTACAACACCTGATCTGTATTAGAATACTCCTTGTGATGTTAAATTTCAGCCACGTGTCACTACATTGCATAGTAGAAGTACTGCTCTAATCCCAGAGGCAGTTGTGTAGGTTCTTTTATGGTCAGTCGAGAGAAAAGGGTACTTTCTGAGAATGACTCTTTTGACTTGCTTTAAATGTCTACCTTGAGGTGAATTGCTTTGCTGTGCTCCACTGAGCGTAAAAGAGTCCAGACGACTGCAATTTCAGATGTAGACATCAAAATTGAGATGAATCCCATCTCAAACTTCTATCAGGATGTTAATTAATTCAGATTGTAAAACAGTGAGATATTTTACTTAATTATTTTTGTTCTCTATGTTTGGTAAAATTTCTCTCTCTTTAGGTGGAGTGCTACATTCTTTTTTCTCTCTTTCATGGTGACTAGAAAGCATATGCAGTGTGAATCTTTTATTTGTTCTGTGATTCCTACAGAAATGGATGCATCTACCTAGCTCTTAAACTTGATTATAGCCTCCATCACCTCTGCCTCTACTCATCTGAGAATTCTCTGACACTTGAGTAATAATATTCCTAAATTTAACATTCAGTTGTCTTGGCAATGCTGACAGTGTATTATGAGTACTATTTCCAAAGTAATATTAGAAACTGGATTTTTTAAAATAAAATCTTCATATAATTCACTTACTCTTTAGTGTAGTTAAGGACAGTGAAAGGTGGGGGTTCAGTGCATTTAAGTCTGCCTGAAAGTTTCTCTAATATCTTTTGTGTCTTGCTTTGTCCATTTTGAAAAGATAACTATTTCCTTTACTTTAAGGTTGGTAGGTTTTTTTTTAATTTTCTGACGGAATATAGTACATTTCTGTTCTACAGTATTCCATCATACTGTCACCATTCTCCTGTGTGGTGTGTGTACAAAGTTGGAGTTTCCAAATTCTGTGAAGTAACGTCAGTCACTTTTTTCACCTCAGGTCCCTATCTTGACTTAATGCTCAAGATGACAGCCTGCATAACTTCCTGTGCATCCTTAGTGACATGTCAGTCTCTGGACTTTAGTCACTACACTGGCATGTGAAGCAACTGCTTGAGAACATGATGAATGTTGCAGGTTATACAGGAGACCTGTTATCCTGCAAGAGCATCTGAAGTCCAAATGAGATATTCTAGATGATCTCCAAAGACACTATACACTTATTTGTAGTGTAGTATATTATATTGTACCTCAGATCTCTGCTGATTATAATGAGTTTACACTGTTAGGCTATTAATTTAGAGTTAAATTCTCAACTCAGTCTTTGAGATACTTGCATGAAACTTTTCTCAAACTTTTAAACTTGCATTTTTTTTTTCTGGAATATTTTGAAATCTTGCTTGGATCCTCGTTTCTTTCTGTGTCTTTCCCCACAAATCACACACTTTCAGATCTGCTTGTGTCTTATCCTGTTAACTCAGTAATTGTTAAATTCTTCATATGGTTGCCAGACCGAATATTTACAGATAGGAGTGAGCAGATGAAAGCACCAGGAAAGAAGGAAGGGAGAGACAGAAGTCAGAACTATTTTCTTTGTGAATCCTCCTTTACCTTGGACTGTGTTCTGTCCTACCTTTTAGAAGTACTTACTAGGACAGGAGTTTTAATATTCTTATTTTCTGGCACCCAGGACATGTGGGAAAGTAAAATGATTTGTGCATCTAGGCATAAGTGATTTGTCTAAGGTTATTCGAGAACACTGTGGATAGGAGCTGAAGCATGCATGACCTAATGTAGTACTCTAACCACTTGTTCTTCCTCTGCACATATGTGCTGAAATTATGTTTATTAGAAATGTTCATTATTGTTATAGAAATGATAACCTCCTTCCTTTATAAATTCAGATATAAATTCATGTTGTTTAATCAACACTTTCCAAGACTACATGAATACCAAATGTACAGACTGTGCCCCTTCTTCTTGATTGCAGTGATATTTTTAAAATTCATATCGATAATTATGTTAATTAAATCATTCAATGCCAGCCTCTTATCGGAAAGCCTGAACATAGCAGAACAATTGCCTGGCAGGCATTCATAAAACAACTCATGGTGACCAAACTGCTTTGACATTTGTAATGTCCATGTATCATTCACCTCCCAGTGTGTGTAGTACATGGATACAGTCTCAAATAATGTTGTCTGTATACCTTTCCATGGGGATTTAGGAATTAAGAACAATGCCTCGAAAAATGTGTGATGCAAGGAGAAGCATGTTCGGTTTTGTTCCACAGTTGGTCAGAAAATTTACCATTTATAAGACAACAACAGCAACAACATATTAATCTGTTTATTCCATTATGCAGTGCCATTCTGATAATGGCATACAGCTGACAGGAGACACAGTAGAGTATTTTCTCCATCTGTTCATCTATCAATCCTTTCTTGGCGTAAACCATGAAGAGTTTTGTCCTTACATAGCACCACAAAGACAACTATAAAAGCAATTTATATTTATAATTATCTTAAAATATGGTACCAATTTGACCTGGATATATGGAAACAATATTATGCATATTAACTGACAGTTACCCTAAATACATAGACAGTGATAAACACTTCTGTTTCTGTTACTCTGACTCTACTCTCAACTTCTTCAAAAATATGGGCTTTACGGTGATTCTGAGTGCAGAGAAATTGATAAGAAAGGAAAAACAGCAACCTGTTCTCCATGTCAGCAGGGGTTTGTGTGGTTGAGCGTGATTTTTTTTTTTTTTTTTTTTTTTTTTAGGATGAATAATTCTGGTTGAGAAGCAGAGTAGAGGGAGTTGTTATTTTCTACTTGCCAGCAGGTGAAAAATGTGATGGATGATCGCATCCAAGAACATAACAAGAACTCTAGAGATAGGGGCTCAAGTCACTTATTTTCTCTCTCTATCAGTTCTCCATTTGTATAAAAGGATAAGCAACATTTTCCTTTCTCATAGAAATGTTGCAAGGGTAAATGTGATGCTATATAAGTCACACAAAAACAACGAGCACTGTATTAGAGTAGGGATTAGTAAATGCAGCTGGCCTGACAGAATCTTATAAAAAATTATTTTCTTGCCCTTCTTTTCTTCTCTTCTCTTCTCAGTTTTTGAGGGTGTGTGAGTATGGGGCAATGAATAATTGAAAACATGAATCAAGTGCACCTGTGACAGTAAGAGTTGCTGTTGCTTAATATCCTGAAACTACTCTTCTAGAAGGAGTGCAAGAAGCGCTATCCAATTTAATGGCCTTCTTAAAGCTGAAGTCAGGTGCTGTAGGTTAGGAATGAGAAGGAACAACCTTCCTAATACTTCCTAAACAGAGGCCTCTTGGTAGGAAAGGTCTCCAGGTTTTACCATTTTGTTGTGGTCCCATTACTGACTCTAAATCCTGTTCAGTTAGGACTGAAAGTTTTTCCAGAATAGATAGATTAGTCATCTAGTCCTGGAGAAGACTCAGTAGCTTATGGTATTTAACAGTCAGAAATAAGAAAATAAGTAAGACAGACAATAAGAAAACTTTTTTCTACATATCATAGTGCCTTCACTTCAAAGAAGGAGTGGTCCATGTGCAAAAGAAAGGACAAAAATAGGACAGAGGTATTTGCAGTCTGAAATGTCTTTAATCTTTCTTTTTGGGGAAAGTATCTTGTACAATGGAGGAATGTTTTCTGAAAATAACCATTCTGACAAAGATTTCTGCTTTAGACATGCAGCTGAACATATACTCCCAAGGAACAACTGTGGGCATTAGGGACTATAATAGTAACAAGGACTCTTTTTTTTTTTTTTTTTTCCCTTCTCCTCAGTGATATAGGAAAGGGTTAAGTTAGAACAAGATTGTTATACAAAAGCTGCTAGCAATATTTTTAATTAATTTTCCCCAAGTCGTGTCTGCTTTGCTTGTGAATATTTCTCACCAACTAGTGAGAAATCTCCCCTTTTTCATCTCAACCCATGAGCTTTCTATTATTATTTTTTCTCCCTGTCCCCCTGAACAGAGGGATTGAGTGAGCAGCTGGGTGGCTGATTGACTTTTAATAAAGTTTAGCACACCACAGAACTGTGTAACCTTTTGGAGGGCATTCTTTGGCCTAGCACTTGTTATCCATTCACTAAATGGATAGCATAACGAAGCAAAGTCCCTGTAATGAAGGAGCCCCTTGTCTTTGACTTTGAAACCATGAAACCTATTAAAGCTTTGTGCACAGCCTGAAAAGAAGACAAAGTTTAACCTATGATCTCAACTATCTCAAAGTTTTATAGGATTATAGCAGTTCATGGTTTAGTAAGAAGCTCGTTAAACTTTACTATTTTGTGCAGATTCAGTGAAAGAGCTGTCCTTGTTGTGGGTGAAAAAGGCTAAGTGGTTTGAAGGGTCAGTCTTAATGAAGAGATGTGTATGTAGAAATCCTCCTTGGGAAAGGACTTTCTGTTCTGTATTTGTACACTGATTAAGAAAGTAGGAAACTGACCTGTGACTGACTTGACTGTTTTAGCAGTGTAACTACTAGTTCAGTAAGCACTGATCTAATCAAGTTTGGTTTATTATCAATTTATATCTCCTGGTTAATTGTGTACTTCAGTGGAAGCTATACCTGTGATCAAAACACCAATAAGCCTTTTGGTCACAGAACCTCTGGTGTCTGATTTTAGTCTTCCTCTGTAGAAATCATTTTGTGACAACTTCTGTGAGTCATAACGTCTTTCCAACATCAGCTGCCTATTTTTCCCAAAGATCTTATATACTTTAAATTGTCTTTATATTTCACCTCTTCTGCCACATCTGACTGAAATCAAACAAGAAGCCTACAGAGGGTGTAAGCAAGGACAGGTAGCTTCAGAGGAGTACAGAGAAACTGTTTGGCTAGCCAGGGAACAGGTTACAATGGCCAAAGCCCTGATAGAATTAAATCTGGCCAGAGATGTTAAGGGTAATAAAAAAAATCTTTTACAGGCACATCAGTGAGACTAGGGAAAATGTGGGCCCTCTCAGGAAGGAAAAGGGAGACTTGCTCACCTGGGATATGGAGAAGGCTGAGGTACTCAATGACTTTTTTGCCTCAGTCTTCACCAGAATGGGCTCCAGTCACACCATCCAAGATGCAGAAGGTAAAGGTGGGGACTGGGAGAAGGGACAACTTCCCACTGAGGAAGAGTATCAGGTTTGAGAACATCTAAGGAACCTGAAGGTGCATAAATCCTGATGAGATGAATCTGTGAGTCCTGAGGGAACTGACAAATGAAATGACTAAGGCACTATCCATAATATTTGAGAAGTTGTGGCAGTCCAGTGAAATTCCCGCTGACTGGAAAAGGGGAAATATAACTCCCATTTTTAAAAAGAGAAACAAAGAGGTCCCAGGGAACTGCAGGCTAGTCAGTCTCACCTCTGTGCCCAGCAAGATTATGGAATAGATTCTTCTGGAAACTATGCTAGGGCACATGGAAAATGAGGTGATTGGTGAACAGTCAATATGTCTTCACTAAGGGCAAATCATGATTGACAAATTTGGTGGCCTTCTATGTCAGGGTTACACCACTGGTAGATAAGGGAAGAACAACTGATGTCATTTACCTGGTCTTGTGTAAAACATCTAACACAGTCCCCAACCACGACATTCTAAATTGGGGAGACATGGGTTTGATGGATGGACCACTTGGTGGATAAAGAATTGGCTGAGTGCTCACATTCAAAGAGTTCGGTCAACAGTTTGATGTCCAAGTGGAGACAAGTGATGTTCCTCAGGGGTCAGTATTGGAACCAGTGCTGTTTAACATCTTTGTTGGTGATGTGGACAGTGGGATTAAGAGCACCCTCAGCAAGTTCACCAATGATACTAAGCTGTGTAGTGCTGTTGACATTCTGGAGGGAAAGGATGCCATCCAGAGGCATATTGACAGGATGGAGAGGTGGCCTGTGCAAACCTCATGAAGTTAAAGAAGGCCAAGTTCAAGGTCCTGCACATGGGTTGAGGCAATCCCAAGCACAAATATGGATTGGTCAGAGTGGATTGTATCTCTTTAACCAAATAGTAAGCAATAGGACAAGAGGTAATGGCCTCAAATTGTGCCAGGGAAGGTTTAGACTAGATATTAGGAAGCATTTCTTTACAGAAAGGGTTGTTAGATGTTGGAATGGGCTGCCGTCCATGGGAGGTGGTCCCCATCCCTGGAGGTGTTTAAGAGTCGGGTCAACATAGTGCTTAGGGATATGGTATAGTTGGGAAGTGTCGGTGTTAGGTCAATGTTTGGACTGGATGATCTTCAAGGTCTTTCCCAACCTAGACAAATTTCCAACCTAGACGATTCTGTGATTCTGTGAGAGCAGCTCTGTGGAGAAGGACTTGGGGGTACTAGTGGATGAAAAACCGAGTATGAGACAACAGTGTGCACTTGTAGCCCAGAAAGCCAACAATTTCCTCGGCTGCATGAAGAAAAGTGTGACCAGCAGGTTGAGGGAGGTGATTCTCCCCACTACTCCATTCTTGTGAGACCCTTCCTGGAGTACTGTGTCCAGCTCTGGTGCCCCTAATATACAAAGGACATGGACCTGTTCAAATGGGTCCAGAGGAGGGCCAAAAAGATGATTTGGGGATGAAGCACCTTTCTTGAACACCTGAGGACAGGTTGAGACAGGTGGGGTTGTTCAGCCTGGAGAAGGTTCTGGGGAGATCTTATAGAGGCTTTCCAGTACTTAAAGGGGGCCTACAGGAAAGATGGGGAGGGAGCCTTTTTCAGGGAGTGTAGTGAGTGTGGTGCAAGGGGTAACCATTTTAAACAGAAACAGGGTAGATTTAAATGAGATATAAGGGAGAATTTTTTTACTGTGAGGGTGGTGAGACACTGGAACAGGTTGCCCAGAGAAGTGTCAATGCCCCCTCTCTGGAACTGTTCAAGGCCAGGCTGGATGGGGCTTTGAGCAACCTGGTCTGGTGGACAGTGTCCATACCCATGTCAGGGGGGTTGGAACTAAATAACCTCTAAGGTCCCTTCCAACCCAAATAATTCTTTGATTCTATGATAAGTTATTCAAGAGTAATTAGAGAAGCACTTTTTCTTCCTCATATACATACACAGACACAGTGACTGAACCAAATAAGCTTTGGCTTCCTTGGAAACTAAGCTAATTAATAGCAAGAGTGAAAGATTGCCTCTTTCAATGTTTTTGGAGTCTATGGTGAATGTAAAGTGTACTCTCACAATATTCAAAAGGATAGAAATAAAAAAGCATATATGCATGCACAGCACCACAATGGAAACTATTTCACCACAGATTCTCATACCTCTTGAGCTAGACCAGAGAATCTGTCATCGTTTTGGGGCAGTATAAGAGAAGCAAGTATCATGAAAGTTGCTGAAGGCTGTCTTCCTCTGGCTCTTGATCAGTGCAGTGCAGTGCAGATATGAACTTGATTGTTCTCGGGACTCTAAGATCAAGCGTGTGAGGAGGAGAAAGTGAGGGGAGGAGGGAGGGAAGTGGAAATCTCACAGGTCACAGAAACAGGAGAGAAAGTCTGAAATAAAAAATCTTACAGTTTCCTGTGTTGAGAATTTGAACATTTGAAAATACCTTGGCAATTCTGGACCATGAGAAAATTACAGACACTGGAAGATATATTAGAATCTTAAAATATAAGATATCTGATTTCTGATACAGGAGGAAATAAAGGACTTTGAGAGATACAGTAATGTTTTCAGAGGGAGATCTTTTTCCCAAAACAATACTGTCTTTTGTTTCTAAACCTGGGGCTTTTAAATGCAGTATGCAGAAGACTGGATATACTTGTAAATAGAATAATCCTTGGGCGTCTGAAGAGAAAGTGGGAGACCAGATGTTGGAAAAGGAGTTTCCTATTAAGTAGTGCAAACCTTATTTTCACCAATTCATTACAGAATTTTAAGGTAGTCTTGGTATGTATAATATAATCCTCACTGCAATCTTTTTATCACTTGGAAGCTTCCAGGTACATTTATCCTTGTGATCTGCCAGACAATAGCAAAGCTTCTGATGGGTACCATTTTCATAGTATCCGTCAGAGTTTACACTGATGTGTACAAATCTGAGTAATAAAGTTCTTTAGGAATGGTATCATTCTCAGGTGTTTCTACTATTGAAACTATCAGAATAACTGGAAGTAGTACTGGGTTTGAACTGACTTTTTTTCTTTCTCTTTTATCTGTTCTTGTGTTTGTTTGTTTGTTTGGCTATTTTTTTTTTTCATTCTTTCTTTTTAAATTTAATAAAATGTGAAGATTAAAAGATTGGTCTGTCCTAGTTCTGAATCTATTCAAGGTTGAATTTAAAGATCTTGATAAATCTCTTGTACAATCTGGGGTTCTTCACTGAAGATATTTTGTTATCTACATTTTAAAATTTGAGAATTGGACTGTTTATACAATACAAAAACTCACCACATGAGTAGTACTAAGCTGTTATTATCTGTCATTTATTATATAACTTGGCCAGAGTCAGAACAATAGAAGGTTGATATCACTGTAGTTTACTTATTTGGAACTGCAGTATGGAGAAAACACAATAACATTTGCCTGAATCTAATATGGTGGAATAGCCATGCACTTCATCTGGTTCCCTAGGGAAAAAAAAAAAAAAAAAAGCAACAAAAATGAAAATAAAACATTGAAATTACATTTACCATGAAGTAGACTTTATTTGTCTGGTAACCATATATCATTATGATACAGATTTAACCCCTTCATTTTTTTAGTTTTTGATACAACCCACTGTTAAAGAAAAATCTTTTTGAGAAGAGAGATTCTGTGTCATTATTCTGATTGTAGACACAAGCAAGGCAATTCTATGAATTCACCGAATATCACTAGAAAAGTCAATAGAAAGCATTTCAAATTAGAGTGAGAAGGCTGGGTTAAGGATTAAAAATCATTCACTCCTAAAAGTAGGCAAAAAATTAATACAGGAATTTTAACGATATGTTTCTTCAACTTTGCTTCAGAACTAAAGTAATTTAAAGGAGCACTTTGGAATGTAGTTTTTTCTGACACAAACAAATTTATTTCTTCTCAGATTCTTGACCAACACAGAGTTCTATATGGTTATTTGTTCTACATCAAACTAGATGCAACATTCTACCAGATACAAGGAGGTGGCAGATGGAATCTAAAGAAAAATCACATCCAGAAGAGATACTTATATTACAGAACATCTGCTATTCAGGAACTAAGGAATTAAGTTGGAATAACTCTGCAATAAGGGGAATTAAATCCATGTAATATTTAGAATAAGTAATACAAGGGTCCTATTTCTCAACGCGTCTATAGGAAGAAACAATAAATAATTTTCTAACCTCAGTTAAAAGATAAAATAAAAACTTGTTCTGCCTGATATTATATAACACCCTGTCTTAAAAAGTGAACTTCAAAGTTTTGAAAATCTCTGAAATGTCATTTATTTCTAACAAGAACATAGTGAACATAGACTTGATTGTAGTGACTTGCCAGACTTAATATCTGTGATTGAGATCTTCTGGACTCAACAAATGCCTTAATTTCTTAGGTTTAAGCCCACAAATCTCAGTGCTGCAGAAAAATAGATTTCAGTACATTACAACAGTGATCCCACACAACAAGATCAGGTAAATTTAATGAAGATAATGATCAGAGTTGAGTTTGTTCCTTTCCATATGAAAGTAGGATAGACCTGACTGTTTAAAACCACTTTTAATTAGCACATTATTATATAAACAGTGTAGCCAGATGTACTACTGCAGAAAGTTAACAAGGTGCTGTGTAATAAGTGAATAACCTATTGCATAGATTTTTTAACTCTAAATATAGAAAGCTTTAATGGTAGGGAAAAGTTTCTTGCTGTGGTACTGAAAAACCTACAATATATGTTCTACCCATATTCTACGTATATGTTCTACTTATATTCAGAAAAGAAGTGCTACTTTCCTTCCTGTTTCATGAATAATCTCCTTTCACTAATTTACAAGACAAATAGCTTCTGGTCATTTCTTGTTTTGTGCAGTTTGGATGTTCAAATAGCAGATGGTCTTGTATTTCTCTTCCTGAATATACTTAGGACTGTGTTTCAGAGGCAAATCAGAATCTTTTCAGAATCCTCCAAAGTAAGAGGTACTTCCAAAAAATTCAATGTCCTCAAAGTATGGAAAGCCTACTGTAGAGCCTGACTGACAACTGCTGATAGCAAAGTAATTTATTTTTTTGTGACAATCGACATTTTTATAGTTCTTCACTTTTTTTTTTTTTTTTTTTTTTTTTTTTTTTTCTGGCTATTACAGATGTATGTCACAGGGAAAAAACATTCAGTTTGCATAGTATAAACTAAATTAGGACTGAAGTGGTTTATCAATTTATTTATCAATGACACATAATTAACTGGTAATCAGTGACCTGTACATTCAGGATTAATATCAGCCATGCAACAGATATACCACAACAGTAGACTTCCAGAATGTTAATTTACAGCTACAAGGTTCTAAAAACCCCTCTCTAGATCTAATCTCAGAAAGGGTTATTCCCCATCCACAGCCCCTCCACAGGCCATGTGGTTTACACACGCATGTATATGGATGCACACACCTCCACTTCTCCCCTGTGAACCATCAGTGTAAGTTCCCAGCTCATACTTCTTCCTGGTGAAGAGGAGGCTACTCCAGCCCGACATGCCTCCATGCCAATTCCATCAGCTATTCATCTACTTATAACTCCACAGATGCTCACCCTACTGAGTAAGCCCCCCAGGGGGTCATACTCCCATTTCATCTACTTTAAATTCCAGCTTCAATTTATTCATTATCCATCTGTGACACATTGTTCTTATATCAACACTTCCTTTATTTTGATTTACAAATGCTGACTTTTTAGGAAGACATTTTTTCTATCCATCAGGGATAAAATTAAAAAAAAAAAAAAGAAATATTTTAGAGGTTTAAAAAGAATAATTTTATTTCACTAAGATGTGTTACCTGACTCCCAAAGTCTAGGCTGAAAATAGTGTTTTGTAGAATAAAACAAAACAAAACAAAACAAACCAACCAACCAACCAAACAAACACAAACAAAAAAACCCCACCCAAACACAAATTTCTTCGTTCCCTTCTGTAACGACAAATGTCAAATCACATAATTTCCCATGAAATCAAAGGTTGTTTCTGCCATTTCGTGGACTGAAGTTTGAAACAAATAGTAAAAGTAGGCTTGATTTTCAAACTGACATCTACATCTATGTGCCTAAACATAGGTGTACACATGTGCTAATTGTCAAAGTTCCTGGTACTCAGATACATTCGTGGCATCATGTTCAGTAGACAACAATTCATCCCATTCTGAAGAAGACACTTAAAGGTCAATTCATCTGCCCCACAGAGTTACTAGTGCCATTTGAAAAGTCTTATAGCATCTGAGAAATTCACATGAATTTCTGGAAGAGATGACAGAAGGCCTACAGATAACCTGTGCTTACTTACGTTGATAACTGGAGGCCTGATGGAGTGTAGTAAATTAGTTTCTGTTTTAATCAACTGAATATGTAACTAGGTTAGGCCTTCATACATGTAGGCACATATAAGTAGGTTTCTTACCCTGGAGCTGATGTCCACTTGTACCTATGGTTATTGTAAAGATATATGACTCAACCAACCTGCAGATATACTTCCTCACCAAATATAACTACATGAAATAATGAAATATGAAAAAAATACATAGTTTCCAGAAGAGAAGTGGGATTAAAAAAAAAAAAATTAAATCAGGTGAGATTCAGGAAAAAATGTTTCAGCTTAGAAGATTAAATTAATGGAAACTCAAGCCACATAAACCTTACTTATTTCTTTCATTCTGAAATATATTTTTAGTTTTGGCAAAGTTAGACCAATATAAAAGGCATTTTAAGTTCAATTAAACATTTCAGTATATCCCTAACAAATCTGAATTTTGGTTGGGTGGTTTTGTTTTGGGTTTTGGTGGGTTTTTTGAGTCTTTCCACTGAAAGAGATGCTTCATTGCTTTTACAGTTTTACAGTTCAGTGGCTCAGCAATGTATTCATTGGTTTCTGTGGGCACAAACTCAGATCCCTTAATAATGATGATATTGATGTTCAGTCATTGCCAGAAAATAAAGTCCATGAGTTTGTTCCTAGTGCCACCCTATTCATTGTGGTATGTCTGTCATTTTACAAAAATCCAGAATGCTCTAATGCTGTTTACTCACTAGTTCTCAGAAGAAGAAGGAAAAAATCAGGAGAGGAAACTGAAAGTTTGAGAAAAACTTAAATAAAGATGGATTTACTCTCTGGGAGGAAATTATTTTAGTAATCCCATAGAACATACACCAGGGCACTTTCTTGTCTTGTTTCTTGTACAGCTTTGCCACTAAAAATAGCTCTTTGCTTTTGCATGATATTGTTCTAGGTGGGTACAGAAAACAACAACAAAAAAAGAAAAATCCTATAAAGTGAAAAATTTTTAAGAGATTCTGGATATGTTGCTTGTTCTTTGGATTTTCCTGTTTGTAAGAAAAACAGGTACCCCAGTATTTTTCTGTCTACCCTATTCAATTGGCTGATTTATTTGTGCAGAAAATTCTCAGTCTTAACTTGGAGACTGGTTTGGAAGGACAGACAAATATGTAGGTTTTGGTTTTGGGATTCAGTGTTCAGAAGCAAATGTTATTAACAATCGGCCACAATTAATTCAGAGAACATCAATGAAGGATCACCAACAGAGAGGTTTTATGTCACCAGTCTTTTATGAAATTCACAAGAACAAGGGAGTCTAGGAGTGTTTCCTCTTATATGTATGATTTTGGAGGGGATCAGGAAACCCAGCCCTCTATTACTGTTTTGCCTTCTGGGTATTACAAGGCACTGAGGTTTTAGGACTATTGTTTCTTAGAGTCTCACTGTGAGACACTGTATGGACTGTTTAACAAGAGAGGCAATTAATTTTCTCTTGGACAAAACCATCAATTTTCATTCCTGTTAGGAATCTGAAACATCTGTTGATGCCTTGTATTGATTTGGTGCCCTAGTGAAGGACAACAGTTCTCAGGAAGTCCTTCTTTCCCACAGTTCATTCAGTTCATGAAAATATTTATCTCCATAAATGTCTCATCTCTAATGTACTCCCTGCTTTGTTTTCCAATGTGGCCTATGGTCGTTGGCCAACTCTTGAATACCACAGACCCGGATATATTCCTCCTAGTGATAATACACATAGGGAGGTAGCCAGATGACAGGTAAATGGTGAAGGAGGGATAAAGTGACCCCTATTGAAGAAGCTGGGGATGAAAGAGTGTGAGAGATGACTTGAAAAAACAGGTCTGTGAGAAACCCAGACTGTGAAAAACAGCCTGAGAAAGAGATAAAAGTTAGCAGGGGGAGTTCCTTGCATCAGAAATTTCAGTAATATGCTAGCAAGTAATGAAGGGCTCAAAGAAGCTTTTCTTTAAAGAACTCCCTGGTGAATTCAAACTGCTTTGGTAATGTAGAAAAAGTCATGATTTGTTGATGTTTATTTTGATCTGGGTGGGAGTGTTTGGGCTTGTGAGTACGGTGCCCTGAATGCTGGGACAGAATAAACCTGCTTTGGCTGGATAAAGACCTTCAGTGTAAAACTACATAGTCCTCTCCAGACTGGTTTATAGCAAAAGAGCAGCCTTTAGGAGAACAGTAATAGAGCAATGGGCATGAATATTTTTTTGTGATAAGGGCAAATAATTTCTTGGTCCAATATTTAAACTTTTAAAAGTTTTTGTTTTTATTACTATGAGGATCCTCTAATATTTCTTTTCTATATACTTGGTTTACATAATCAGTCCTGCCCACAGGTGTACATTACTCATTTTCTGCCATGTCTTTTACTTTCTTCCTTGACTTAGCACAATACAATCTATAAAGTAGTCAGAAATAATTCTGTTAAAAAGAGAAGGCATGCCACACTATGATCTGTCTGCATTAATAAAACGTTTGCACATGAGGAAGTAACTGATGAATTTGAATGAGATAATTATGGGCAAGTGCATCAAGAGGTGTATGTTTTAAAGCTACAGACACTAATTGCTTACTTTGTTTTGTTCTAGGTATCTTTTATTTTTGCCTTTGAAAACTTGCATGCTTGTAGCCAGCTTTCTCAGATGTGTCAAATAAGAAGAAATATATTGACTTGAGAAATAAAAAGCAGCCACAAATGTAAACAAGATATGCCTTTTTGTTTCACATCAGAATGCTTTTTCCCTTTGACCCTTACTAATCTCCTGCAGTTTTCTTGCTAAGGCATGTTTATCACAAAGACAAGACACTTCATCAGAGGTAACAATGATCTGAGTAAGGCATTATGCAGCTGTGTGGCTTCATCCAACATGTGCTGCATAAACAAATACTTTGCTAGATGGTATTATTATGGGAAAACTTCTTAATTCCCTCAGAAGTCCTTATTTGTGCTGGCAGATTCAAAATACAAAACAATTATGGAGTAGATTTCTACACCTTCCTATGCAGTGTGACTTCCTCTGAGTTGGAAGAGTGATACTCTTCTCTAATGATCAGTCCACATTCTATTTTACCTAAAAAATTTCTATTTCACTTTGAAGGTGGTCATCAAATAAACTTTCCTTTGGCTATGACCTTTAAGAATTTTCAGATTGTAGTAAAAAGATATGAAGATTCTATATCCTATTACCAGTGTAGGCTCATCCTACCTACCCTATCAGTTTTGCCCTTTGGGTCCTCCAGACTCTTTATCACTTCCGCATGCATCTGACACTGCCAGGAATTTACTAAAATTACATACTCTTTTAAGAAGGACGTTAATTTCTATGCATCTTTTTAAATACTCTTTTCAGTTTCTTGTATTTTTATGGGGGAAAACTACTCATTGATTCCTTAGTTTGCTTTAGCATGCCTTTCATAAATCAGCAAGAAGAATATATTATAATAAATGCAAAGCATCAAATCCAAGCTAGAGAAAGAGTCAATAAATTAATGTATTTTCATTTGTTGCATTTGCTTTTTGAGTTAAGAAATAATCTTCATACAATTTCTGTTTTTTCTAATTAAGAAATGTAAAAATATTAAGAGAGGGATCTTGAGTGGGACTCAGCTTAAAATCACAACACCCAGAGCCTGAGACAGTTGCTTCAATATAGGTATCTAGAACCATTTGGGACAGCCTAGGTAAACAAAGATATCTTTAAACAGCGGGCAGACATGATGTAGGTTCTATAAAAGTTGTATTCACTGCTGATTCTGGGACAACACTTTAGTTACCTGACGAAATTCACCTTATTATACTGGGACCTGAATTTCTGGTACAGTGAATGGAGAGAGGTAAATATCTTTGAAGGTCTTCGGACTGAAGTCTTACCTACTTTTATTAATAGGTCTTGGAAGACTTTAGGGTCACATAGATGTTTCTGGACAATTTGGCAGGTGGGCATTATGGAGGCAATGAATCCTTTTCGTTAGAAGATGGTTTAAGTAGACATTCACAGTGTAGATACAGGTTGCTGTCTGAAATATGTAATTATTTTAGTAATAAAATTAATAATACAATAATATCAGGAATTCAGTCTTCACTGAAACCTCATTATAACAACAGATTTAAGGTTAAAATAATTAAAATATACAAGAATACAACAGAGAGTTAAATTTCTAACCTTCTCCTCATTAAGCTTCTGTGAAGGCAGGCTTTAGCAGACAATAAAACATCACATTAAGAGAAAACATTAAGGCCACAGGTGACTTCATTAGGGAGCAACGTATATCAGAAGTGTTATTGATCCAATAGCAGCAGGATTGAGGTGCCTGTGGATTAATAGAATAGATCTTGAGAGAAGAAACCAATAAAAGAAGGAGAAGAGACACATTACATGTAAGTAAGAAAACACAAATTCTATTAAGTAAAACATGTCAAGGTTTGAAATGAACCCTGTCCACCCCAGGAGAGCATCTCACCTGGAAATGAATACCAGTTTCAATATTCAAATGACTCAAAGCCATTAAACTGACAACAGAGCAGAGACTTAGTCTCTCAAATTCTGAAAAAACACCACTGACCATTGTTTGCCTTCAATGTGCAAAACTCTGTTTATTATCTTTGTCTTACCAGTTTGAAAATTAATTATATTATGACTGTAGTTTTTGTTATACAAAATTTTCCTGCAGATATTTTTTGCCAAAAATTTATAGACTACTTTTAACTTGGGTATTACAAAAGTCTATCTTTGCACTTCAGAACCACTGCTTTTTGTAACTGTAAGTCATGTTTTGTATTAAAATGTGAATCTGAAGTAGCTTTTCAAAGATTCTGTTAATGAGTATTAACAATACTTCATTGTTAGAATAACAACAGAATAAAAAATGGAGTTTCTTATTTTGTGACCTTTCTGTAAGTTATTCAGAAAAATAACTTTGTTTTCTTTGAAATCCAAGATCTGTTCTACCTAGATTTTGTTATTTAAAGTACTGAGAGTTTGGAGATTTTCCCCCCATTTCTTTCAAATAACCTGTTTTTTCTCTGTCTTGTTCCTAAGCTGATTTGGCCACCATAATAATTAACTTTGACTAGACTTCAGTTTCACTTTATCACCCAAGAACAATTGTTTAGTGAGCTGATAGTTTTGGTGGTGATATTGAAGAATTTGTCCTGCTGTACATGGTGAATATGCATTAGAATGTGATAACGTCAAATAATGAAAAACAAAGAGAACAACACAAACAGAAAAACAAAGGTAACATCCTTCAAAGTGCTACTAAATTTCTTCCTGTGTAAAAATCCTACTGGACTACTGTGACCAGTAAGCGAATCTGTCTCCATGGTTTCACTGAAAAGGCTCCATGGAAAATATCATGGGCTTCTTTTTGGAAGAGTTATTCTACACAGGAGAAAATAAAAAGATTTATTTTTTTTTTTAATAATGGAAAATACCTAGTAAATATCAATAGTATTTGGCCCAGGATGGTTTGGTGTTTTGTTTTTGGTTTTTTTGTGGTTTTGTTTTTGTTTTTGTTTTTTTTTTTAATATAAAATCAAGTAACAATATATGTAACAGCAGTCCACTAATCTGTTGGAGTTTTTTTGGGATGCAGACCATTACAGAAACAATGTGAAAAGATATTTAATTAGAATTAGAGTCTACATTTTGGGCAAATAAAATAAATTAGGAGAAGCTATATTATCAATTAGTCGAAATGTGTTTAAAGTATACTTATATGGAATGCTTCACGAATCCACACTATTCAGAAAATCAGAATATAAAAAACAAGAAGGACCAGGATAATTAAATTAATTAAGGAAAAATATATTATTTTTGTCTTCACTAAGGGCAAATCGTGCCTGATAAATTTGGTGGCCTTCTACAATGGGGCTACAGTGTTGGTAGATAAGAGTAAACCAACTGACATCATCTGCCTGGACTTGTGCAAAGCTTTTCAAACTGTCCTGGACAACATTCTTGACTCTAAATGGGAGAGATATAGGTTTGATGGATGGAGCTCTCTGTGGATAAGGAATTGGTTGGATAATCATACTCAAAGAGTTGCAGTCAATGGTTTGATGTCCAAGCGGAGACCAGTGATGAGTGGCTTTATTCAGTGCTCAGTATTGGGACCAGTGCTGTTTAACATCTTTGTTGGTCCCCTCAGCAAGTTTGACAATGACACTAATATGTGTGGTGTGGTCAACATGCTGGAGGGAAGGGATACCATCTAGAGGATCCTTGACAGGCTTGAGATGTGGGCCTGTGCAAACCTCATGAAACTCAACAAGCCAAGTGCAAGGTCCTGCACATGGAAAGGGGCAATTCCAAGCACATATACAGGCTGGGTGATGATGGCTGACAAGCAGCCCTGTGGAGAAGGACTTGGGGGTACTAGTGGATGGAAAACAAACCATAAGCCAGCAACGTGCACTCACAGCCCAGAAAGCAAACCGGCCCTGGGCTGCATCAAGAGAATTGTGACCAGCAGGTCAAGGGAGGTGATTCTAGACCCTCTACTCCACCCTTGTGAGAACCCCGGTCCAGCTCTGGCACCCCTAATATATGAAGGACACATACCTTCTCGAATGGGTACAGAGGAGGGCCACAAAGATGATCGGGTGCTAGAGCTGGCTGAGAGACTTGGGGTTGTTTATTATGGAGAAGAGAAGGCTCTAGGGACACCTTATAGCAGCCTTCCAGCACTTAAAGGGAGATTACAGGAAAGATGGGGAGAGAGTCTTTATCAGGGAGTATAGGGATAGGATGAAGGATAGCGGTTTTAAATGGAATGAGGGCAGATTTAGATGAGATATAAGGAAGAAATTTTTTACTGTGAGGGTGATGAGAAGCTGTAATAGGTCGCCCAGAGAAATGGTAGATGTCCCATCCCTGGCAGTGTTCAATGTCAGGCTGGATGAGGCTTTGAGCAACCTGATCTAGTGGAAGGTGTCCCTGCCCATGTCAGGGGGGTTGGAACTAGATGATCTTTGAGGTCCCTTCCAAGCTAAATGGTTCTATGATTCTATGAAGTATTAAGGAAGGAAGTCTGTTAGATTAGCCTTTTCTACATCTGTTTCTTAATATACCATCCATATATTTCTTGAACTGATTTCCAGTTTCAAATGTCCACATTTTACAGCCTGTTATACATTCAGCTTGTCTTGTGAGCAGATGATTTATACTCTTAGCAACAATTTTGTATACAACAATTCTGGGCCACATTGTCATTAACTCAGAGGATTGCATATTGGGATGGAGGGCTGAACCCCTTGGAGAGGGGAGATCCTTTTGCCATAAGAGGTATGGTGGATCAGTTAGTGGAAAGTATGCAGAAGGAGGCCTGCCTCCAGATGATTTATGATTGGGAGCTCAAGACCAACCAGGGTGTTACGGATGCACTCAAATAAAAACCCGACTACCAAAAATAATAAAAAATTATTAACACATGTAACTAGCTCTCCATAAATTACAGGTTTGAATGTCTGTGAGAGGAGAACAAAACAACTTTCTAGGGTTAAACAGCAACCCAGAAAGCATAACAAAGAACTCTATGGGGTTTAACAGCAACCCATAATGCAGAGAAAGCCCCTCTCCCTGGAGTTTAACGACAACCCCAAACGCTTTATCACTCACTTGACAAGTGAGGGCTCTCACCCTCGAGGACCTGCTCAGGGCTGCATCCCGACGCAAGGCACCTCGAGGAGTTTCCTTGGGCAGCGTCCTGATCCAAGGGGAGAGTCCTCGACCACAGCTGCTGCTCCAGGGGACAAGATCCAAGTAGCGCCCCCCAGGGGACTCCATTTACACCCAGGCCGAATCTGACCTGTAGTCAATAGCGGCTCTCATTGGCCAAAAGCCCCAATTGCCACGAGGCCCTGAGAGCAAAGGCAGCCCAAAGCTGCTACACCTCAGCAGCCAAGAATCTCTGCTTTCACTGGGAGGATGCACCTGCCACACAGGGCTCCTCAGTGATGATACCTGTGGACCAAGAGAGGATGAATGCCCTGATACAGGGACTTCCCAACTCCCTAAAACCCATTAAGATTCCAGTACAAGAGAAGATTCAAAACACACCCGAAGGTAAGGGGAGAGGTGGAGGATGGACAGGTCATTGAAACCAAACAGGGTGATTTATTGATTACAGGAATAGTAGGGCCCAGAGAAACTTCGGTGAACTTTTCAGTAGATACTAGAGCCCAAATTTGTGCACTTACTGTCACAGATGCCATCTCATGTGGAATCAAACTTTCAAAACAAAAAATCATTAGTGGTAAATGCACTTGGCAATGTCCAGCCTCAGGCACTTGCATCTGTAAGTCTGCGATTACCAGGGGAGGACGATGCCATTAGAATTACTGTGGTGGTGGGAAATTTCTCAAACACTCTCCTGGGAATCAATGTTTTAAAGGGACACAATGGGGTTTTGGTTTCTTGTTATTAGATGTGCAGTTGTTAAGACCTGTACCAGCCCACCCCACTATGGCAACGACTAATGTCAAGGATATGTTTGGGGTTGGTTTTTATGGTCCCTTTACAACCCGAGGAACAGGATTGCTTTGCCATCACCTGGGAAGGACAGCAGTACAGCATTCTGTCCAAAAGCTCCAATGACCATGCCAGTCCCACATGGCCCTGACCACCCCAGAATCTAATCCATCTAATTTTCCATGATAACCTGTCTTGGTCGAACTCCCCACAGTGGGCACGGTGCCAATGGTGTTGGACAGCCATTTAATAAATATACCTGGAAGGTAAAAGATGCCTGTGGGAAAACTCATATGATTCACACTAGATGGATTGTTCCCTCCTTCTAACCCAAGAAGTTAATTTGTCTCGTTTTACTTTTAGGAGGAAGGACGTGAAGAAACAACGAAGATGCAGAATTTAATGTAATTTGTGTGGGAATTGTATGTTATTTTTAATTATATTATCTTGTGGACTTATCTATAAGAGTGAAGAGAAGCTGATTTTCCAATCCTCCAACCCATGTGATCTCTTTAAATATAATGAATTTCTTCTGTTAGCAAAAACTGTAAACCAAGCTTTTAATCTGAGCTACTGCTGGGTTTGTGGAGAACCACTAGGGTCATCAAGCTGGCCTTGGACCTCTACACCCCTCACTTCAGCACAAATCATAAGCAGTTATAGCAAAACCAATAACACCACCTGGGATGATAATGAAACATGGCCAATTCAATTTCCTACTGTGGGTAAATAGTGTTTATATCACACCCAGAAGTGAGGGGGTCAATGTGTGAGAAAACATGTGTCAATATACACTCACATATAAGTTGGTTAATGAAAATAGGGATGTTCACATATGGATGTGGCCTGATGAAACGGGAAGCAACAAAGGGTTTAAAGGGTTTTTGTAAAACAAAAATGAAACCTTAGTTCTCTGATGGTTGGAAAACCGTATTTACAGACAAATTTTTGAGTGGAGAAACAACACCGCTGCCTAGTCTTGTACTAGTCATACAAACAACTACGCAAACACCTTTTTCAGTCCTTTGGGAGATGATGACACAACTTATTTCCAATTCCCAAAAGTCACAGCTGGACCATTTGCGAAGGGTGCCAAAGCCAAAAAAGGCCATTATTGGATATGTGGACATACTGCCTACAAACAACTACCAGCAAACTGGTCAGGGATTTGTTATGTAGGGATTATCCAACCTCTGGTTTTCCTTCTTCCAGAGGCGGATGATAATTAGGAATAAGTTTACATGATAATTTAGGGGATAAAAGTATTGCCTGAATTAAGCCATCTGTTGAGGTTAAAATAGGTGGAACACAAAAGTGGGGGGAAAATGAGTGGCCTCCTGAAAGAATAGTTGAGAATTATGGATCTGCCACTTGGAATCCCAATGAACCGATAGCAGGGAGAACTGATTTACAATCTGAACCACATAATTTGATTACAGGCAATCTTGGAAATTATTACCAATCAAACTACCAATGCTATAGACCTTTTAACAATCTCAACAGATGCACACAGCAATCCTTCAACACTGCATGATTTTGGATTATTTACAAGCTGAAGAGGGAGGAGTATGTGGGAAACTAAATGTTTCTAATTGTTGTTTAGAAATAGATGATGTAGGTGAAATTGTTCTCAGTGACATATATTAGGAAACTAGCCCATGCCCCTGTTCAAACATGGAATGGCTGGAATGGTGATTTATGGTCTTGGTTACTGGGAGCACCATGGGTAAAACAAATTTAATTTTATTTTGTTACGTGCATTTGCTGCTTTGATGCTTTTGCCATGCGTTATTCCTTGCTTTATTCAATTAATTCAACATGTTTTATCTAACATGCAATTTTTATCTACAGATAATGATGGTGTAAAACAAATCCGTGCTGTTCACCAATCAAAGTCTGCTGCTGTATCAATTATTTAGACTGCCTTATTTCCCATCTATTCTGTTACCTCTTACCGTCACCACAACAATATTAAGCAGCGAGTTTGTAATGTTATTGTTTATTTACCTCTGTCTAAATTTGGAATAGAAGCTTCTAGGCCCAGATGACACATGCACTTTAGGGTAAGGGGGTGTGGAAATCGATTTTCCTGCTGTGTGTGCTGACCCCAACTCCAGCAGACCAGGGCAGCAGAACACGTGGACCATCAGGGCCATGTGGTACATTGCTAGAACCATATGTTAGTGCTGATTCTGATTTATTATGTGGCCTTGATTTTGTTAAGTGTTACCTTAAGTGTTCTTTTAATACTTGTTTTCTATCTGTGTGTCTGCAATGTAAACTGCCATTGTCATCTTCTACTGATTCCTCACAGCCTTAAAATCGTTCATAGAATATTCTGGTTTTGTAAAGTTAGTTAAATTTAAACATGACATATTTGTTAAAGCTGTTGCTAGTTATATGTTTGCTAACTGAAATTTACATATTTGTTAGAGATGTTAGTTATATACTAGCTGGAAATATTGTTTGTTACCATGTTGTACGCTATTTCTGTCCTTCCTCCCTGTCTCTTTCTACCTGTATCTTTTGTGCCACCACAAAACCAGCAATGTCGAGCCACAGGGTGGTGTAAGGGACTGTGTCAGCTGTTTTGTCTCGGCATTACTGTTGTGCTATTACCATCTCATGAGTTGCGGGGTGGTGTAAGAGACTGTTGGACTGTGTCAGCTGTCTGTTTCAGCATTGCACCACCTCCTAAACTTGGCCTCAATATCCTGTTGCCATGAAGAAGTACGTCCTGAAAAAGACGAAAATATCCCCGGAAAAAAACAGTGTCTGCCCGAAGCTTAAACAACTACATCTTTCATAACATCTACCAAGCTGTGCTTGTGCACAGGTCTGGGGGAAGAAGTCAGGATGAAGAGGAGGTGCAGAGTCTAAAGACGTCAGTGGTATGACCACTGTGAACACCTGGGCATGCGTTCATGGAGGAACATGGGGTGGCGAGTATGATAATGAGCTCCGTGGAAATGGGCAGACTAATCATGAGGACTGGGATGATAAAAGGGCTGTGTACTCTTCTCTCAGTGGATCCCCCATCACCTGCACTGAGATTGAACCAACGGGATGCTGCTGGATTCATAGTGGCATTAACTGAGCTTGCTGCACCTCTTCTGTTTGCTTGCTTAGTTGTTTTAACCTTTTCTGCTTCTTTCTGTCCTATCACTATTACCTCATTATGGCTGAAAGGTTGTATGGCATTTGACCTAATTTGTGTCTTAGTCTCACTCTTGGAATCATATTGAAACCTCCCTCAACATTGGATCGGGACTGGAGTTTGCGGAGTAAACATGTGGTGTGGTGTGGTTTTTTTTTGTTTTTTTTTTTTTTTTTTTTTTTTTTAATTTGCATGCCAGAACAATGAATGAATGAATGAATGAAAGCTGTTGGTTGTCGCCAGGGACCATCTATCTCTGTCCATTAAAAGATAATTTTGAAATCAGATCACCTATGTTTTGCTTATGAAGGAGAAAATATCTGTTGGTAGGTCAAAATCTAGAGAATGAGAAACCAACTGGAATTGACAGGTCTCTGAAGGAAAAGTTGGGATTTTGGATGAAGGATAGGGAGTATGAAAGTCCATCATCAGGGAGAATTACTGGAACTTTTTAAATACAGATTTGGCTTTTGTATTTATTTTCTTAAACCCATAATATGAGAATGAGATGCTTATTTTCAGGGCTCCAGTTCTGGTTGCCTTTTTACATCTGTATAATTTAATGCAAAAGGCCAAAATATTGTGATCATGGTTCTCAATAGCCCTTGATTCCACAGATGAAATTCTGAATTTGAGTTTTAAATAAAAAATCCACCTTTGACTTACAGCAAATGTGAGTCAAAATGTATATAGTGTGGGTGAACAATAGTCCAAACTTTAATTCAAGTTCAAGGCCTGAATTAATATCCTAATGTGAACATAGATCGAGAATTCTCTGTTAATGGAGATCCCAGGAAAATATGAAACACTGAGAAAGAATAATGCTTTTCTCCTTCCCAAATCATTGGGCATTTTAGATATTTTTTAGACTCTTAATGGGGAAGTGCTGGAAGTGGTGGGGAGATACAAAATCTTTTCTTCATTCTGCGGAGGAATTAGATATTGAAAACACTGTTGGTCTTTGTGACAAAGCCTCTCTGATCTAAACTTTACCCACGAGTTCTCAGGCTACAGTTTGAAATACTTTTGGGAATACTCTGGAAGAGAAAACCCCAGGGAAAATCTACTTTGTTCATTTAACTTTTGTTGTCAGATTTTTTTCAGTTTGCAGTTTGGATTTTGTGACCATCCCTTAGGAAAGTATTTCTGTTCTCTGGAGAAACACATGAGATGTACAAACTCCACAGGGATATTTAGGATTAAGCTATAAATGCTGACTGACTGGTGTACTTGAAACAGCTGCCTTTAGTCTACTCCTGAGCTCACTTTTTCTTCAACGTATTATTTTAGTAACAATTTTAACAGACGCTTCACAGACAAGAATCTTTCCTTCCAGTTACCCCCAACAATTTCTGCTGGTTGTCTGATTGTAACATCAACAACTTCTTATGAACAGATATCCACAATTTCTAGTTTAATATCTGCTGGGTGCAAAGTCTCAATAACTTAAATGCTAATGTAGCAAAACAAACTGTAAACTGAAAAATATGACAAAAATGCAGTGTCATACCAACAACGTTTTGATTGTAAATTAAAATAAGAAAGTAATTTTATGTATTGTTTCCTTTATTCTAATCAATTTTGTACTACTTAGGTAAAATGATCATTTTTTTTTCAAGAAAAGTGAAATTTCTGTCATTGAATGAACAAAACTGATCATCATGAAGTAGCTTCTTTGATATTGTAAGAAATGTAAGTTTTAAAAAATACATTATTTCATTAATTCAATACTCAGTTACAACATTTTGCTATTTTATTTTTTTTTTTAGCTGAGAAATTTTATACACTCTAAAGACAAAAATATATGTTGACAACAGGTCTCATGTTAATGAATCTGTCAAATTCATGGACACTTCTGTTTTTTTTCCCAGGGCTTAAGATGCTGTTTTTGTGACTGATGTCATCTTTGATGCTCTTGTGGAAGGAATAAAGAATGGAAAACTAATGTCATAAACTATAAAGATGTATTCTATGTCTTAAGGAAATTGTCATTTGCTTTCAGAAATCATAATTCAGTGTTGAAAAGTTATTAATAATTTACACTGTGAGACAAATTGACAGCTAAAGCTATACTTTATTTACTTCTTGGATTTTTTTTTTTTTCAGAAACTGTTACTGTTGATAGCCAGATTTCAAAATAATCAAGAGAATGCATTATCTCTGCCAATATCTTCTAAATTACTTTTAGTAAGTACTAGTCAATGACCAGAATTCAGCTTCTTTGAAATAAAACTTCTTTGAGAACTCTTGAGAAAACAAAATGTGGAAATAGGTAAGATGATGCAATATGAAAATTACTTTCTAGCAAACAGTTTATTGCTCAATTTAGGCTGGAATGAATTTTTGGAAGTCATATATGCTAACCTGTTCCTCAAAGCAGGGCTACCACTACAGCTAGATCAGGTTGCCTGGAGTCTAATGGAGTTTTTTAAGTCTCCAGGGATGGAGGTCATGCAGCTGCTATGGGCACCCAGTTCTAGTTCCTCAGCACATTCAGTATGACTTGGTTTATAATATTCCTTCTTCAGTCATGAATAGGTTAATTTCTTTTTTTCTTACATTACAGTCAGCTTTTTAAATTAATATTTTTTCTGTATATTTTCTAGATTGGCTAACTGCTCTGCTCCCTTATTTGATCTCAGCTGGTCAAGATAATTCTGTGAGACACAGGCACAGTGCACAGTAAAACTAATATTAATAAAGGTATATGCAGTTTAAATTTAGGTACCAAAGTCTGCAGAAGGCAGTTAATTCAAGTTCACTTTTGGGCTACTTAAAATTATTTGCAATTGAGTTGCAAATGCCAGAGTGTGAGTATTCCTATGTATGTGAGAGAGAAAATATATGCATGGTTCTGTGCAGTGACAGGCAGAATTACAAGGGGCATCATAATCACAGAAGCTGGAACAATTGGTTGTCATGGATTTCTTGCTCTGAAAGATTGTCTTTGGATGTCTTTTCAGCATTGTGCTATGTTGACATCCCAGACAGAACTTGAAAGCGACATCCCAGAGATTTCTATTACTCTTTGGTGGAGATATATGAGAGACTTCATGAAGTCTAAGGGCCTTGCTACTGCTACTGATTTTATGTGAAAGGCACAGGGTTTTTTTTCTCACTTTTCTCATTTCTTTTCCAATAACTGGAGTGACATTTACTGTAATTAAGCTTTTGCAGTATGTGGTTTGAATATTCATAGTTATGGTGATTCACCTCTTAATAAAAATATCCTTTCTGCTAAAAAAGAAATCTTAAAACATCACACTGTTAAGTTCCCAAATCTTATGCACTAACAGCTGTACTCTGGACAGAAACAGTTACCAGTTTACTGTGGGGATACCATCATTATTCAAGGTGGAAAATTACAGTAACTGTAAAGTTATAGTTTTTAAAAAGTGATTCTTATTCAGTTGTCTCTTTTAGAATGATTGTGTCTATCAATGAAATAGTAAATGAAGAAAAATGAATGTTTGTCAGGTAACATTTTGGTCAGATGTACGACTAGCCCTGACATACTGCAAATGAGGAATCAAGTTTCCAGTGATTACTGCCACCTACAAGACACAGAGGAAGAACCAGGAGTGGGCAGAGGCACCCCTAATAAGGCAGTAGCCTACTTTCCTTATGTACCTATCAATACCTAAAAGAAAAAGGGTAAGACTGTGGTGAATGATATCTTCAGTCCCAGAGCAGAAGGTGGGTCCAAGAAGGGGACTGGGACTGACTCAGCGTACTTTATCAGCAGTTCCTTGAAAGTTTGTTATCTCATGCACTGACTCAGATGAAGAACGGTGCCTTAAGGCAATGTCTAGCCAGCTGCCACTAGATCTAGTTAAGTTTGCCAGTATCAAAGATGTTTGAGGTTTCTAACATATTTTTACTTCTCATGCAGCATGATACATGTTAGGAATAGAAAAAGTATATTTTATCAAAATAGTTTAAAAGTAGGTTTGTGTGGCTAATGTTACACAGGCTGTGTGACCGAGCCTGAAGTTAGGTTTTGTTAAGGAAAATGAGCAGAATAATTGTAATCATGCTGGCTAATCATTCACAGTAATTGTGATAACCAGATACAGTAATCTCTCAGACAGTCACTGATAAATAAGGATGACAGTTTATGTTTAGGACACAGAGATTCATGGGATATATCCATAGTAATGAATTATTCATGCCCAGGAAGTGAGTCACAGAATGGCCCATTATTAATAATAAACTTCCTTAGATCTGAGAGCACAAAAGAGATCACACAAACTGCCTGTTGGGAATGGTCACTACAGATATGACTTGAACTGGGGTGGGAGAGCTGCTTGGTCTAGACTGAAACCCATCCATGGACCATTTTTGCCATTTAACAATACAGGCAGCTAATTCCCAACATTTAGGTTTATGCTTCACCGCTGTTCAGTTTACTAATATTTTTGTAGCCACAGTCATTCTCTCAGATGGTGTAACTGTTTCTTTCCCACAGCAGTTTAGTGGATGGTATACTGCAAGCATGTTGTTCCCAAAGTGTATGTTGCTCAAAGTCCTCTGTTTGCATTGAATTTACTGAGTTTGAAGACGTTCAGTAATGTAAAGCTCTTTGGACAGAGTTCCCAATTCTCCATTATCTTTTTTTTCTATCTATTCTCTCTTTCTGTCTCCCCTGACCCTTGTGGAATTTGACAGTTTCTCCAAAGACACATGGGGTTATTTTGAGTGTTTTTCAATCAGTGTGTAGTCTCCAGAGTGTTGCCCAAAGAAGTAACCAAACACAAGCTACACTCCACTCAATTTTATTTAGTCAATTGAAACTCATGGAAAAACTGTGCTCAAGTCAGGGGACAACACTCACTCAGAGCCACACAAATCAGACACATATGGGTCTTGGGTGTGCAGTTGGCCATGCCTGAGAGTCCTTTTAAGGGTGGTGATGTCCAGGCAGCGTTGCATAACTGCAGCATGGTGTGTGCAGTGGGACTTATACTGCAGGAAGCCTTGAGATTTGCCCTACCACAGCTTCAGGGTCTCAAGTCACAACCCTGCTGTAAGTCTCTGGGGCTGCTAAGCCGTGTCCTCCTTGGAAACTGCCATCCTGGCAACCCAGCCTGGCCCAGAGGGACTTTGTGGGCTGGGCTTGAGTTTTTCTTGACTGGGACATTTATACCTCTCTTCTGCTGCTCTTTACTGACTCATTGCAGCCTTGGCCAGTTTTCACTTATACACCCTCTAAGCTACCAAAATTTACCTCAGCCTCAACAGCAACACTCAGAGGCACTATCTCTGCTAATGTTTACAAACTGCATTTGACTTCCTTTATAGTTCACGGAAAGAAATAGGTAATTTTGCTGACTTTCTTAAGTGTACAGTAAAATGAGATTAATATTATTGTAATAGAGTGTTAAACTCCTGTGACTGTAAAAAGAGCTTGTAAAAATAGCTCAGCCACAGGTGACTACACGGCAGGAGGAGCATCCTCAGGAGCCCCTTCAGAAGTCATCTGCAGTTCATAACATTTGGTGAGTTATGCATTAGAATACATGATCTATCAAGAAATGAGCGGAGATATTCATTGTTTGTTATTCTGAGACACTGTACTCCTGCAATCTATATTTTGAAAGTCCATATAATTGATTTTTCCTACTACTTTTTTCTGCCTTTTCTGCTTTAGCTGTCTCAGAATTAAAGATGAAATATTCACGTTTGTGCAAAGATTATGGACAATAGGAAGTTGTGCCCTATGCAGCTGGGTACTTAAACCTGGGTTTTGTAGTATTAATATCTCCCATATCAGACTTCCCTCCAAAAAAACAAAAGAAAATAGAAAAGAAAGGAGTCACACTATGACCTTATGGTATAAGCTAAAATTAGTCTTCTTCATTATGTCCTGCTCTATAACTGTGAAGAAAAGAAAGAAAAGGGTCCATATATTTACATTAAAACTTCAGAAGACTTTGGCTTTAATTCTCATATTCATATGTAGAGAAATAATTTTTCTCTATGGACTAATTTATTTAAATGATAACATGCAGAAAATCCAGTTTATAAATTTATTTTTGATATTTGTTTATTTTAATGCTCAGCTCTTGTTCTGCATCACTAAAATAAATAAAAAACAAAGCTTAAAACTCGATTTGGAGTTTGTTTCAGATTTTAAAACAAATGACTAAGTTTGTCCTTGCATTAGAATTAATTAAGTATGTCTATTTTTGTGAAGTATTTTCAGGGGAATTGTAATTTCTAGACACTTCTAATGAAAACAGTTCATAACAAGATCAATAACATGACGTTCTAATTATGAAATTCCTGCTATTAAAGTACTCACTATAATCAGTTTAACTCATTTACCAGCAGGGGGCTCACGATTAAAAATTTGGTGAGGTTGAAATACAAAAGCAAACTGCTGTCTCCTTGTTACAAGAGCATATTGCTAAGTTGCTTGACATCTTAATACAGTAGGCTATCAAAAGACATCCAGCAATACCTCTGCTGCACCAAAGACGGTTAAAATGAATTGCTAGATGTCCCTCTAGGAGCCTCACTGATTACAGATATTAGATGATTATCAACTTAAATATAATCATAACAGATTTAACATGTAGCAGAAAAAACAGTGTGAGAGATACTGAGAGCCACCAGACAGTTTACAGTTCATCACTGTAGGTACATTATTCACATGGTGCTGATATTCTCGCACCCACTGCCTAAGGTTTTACAGGGCATGAGCCGTTTTCCAGTTAGCTACAAAATCAGAAGTTGTTCAGCAACTGCAGGAAAAAAAATTCTGGGATGGTGGTAAAATTTGTATGTCATTGTTATGCAAAAGAGCTGTTTCTGGACTTTTTAGTACAGATGGGTCTTTTTCATGGACTCTGAATGGCCAGCTTCCAATCTCTTTGGATCTGCCTTAGTAAAACATAATTTAGCACTGCTACGCTGGCAATCTAGTAATTAGCACACATAGAGTGAGTCTATTTGTCTCCCTGTGATAAATATAATGTACACAAATGGAGAGTACTCACATGACAGTAAATATATGTTGACAGCCCTATAATAAAGATGAACTAGTTCAGTAGCATGCGAAGTTTTTCTGACCAACTTACAAGCAGTGATAATATAAACTAAATGGGTAAGCATTTGTGATTAAACTGAAAATATAAGAAAACATATGGAAGAAAGTCAAGTAACATAAATATAACTTTGTTTTGAGTACATATTTTAAAAAAGGGAAATATCAGTTCCTTCTAGTGTGTCCTAATTTAGTGAGAGGTTATTCTGATCAGAATCATGCCAATATTTGTTTGCTTTGTGGACTGGACCAAGGACAAACTCAGGTTCAGTCATGACTGAATTATTTTTTTGTTGTCTTTTGACAATTAAGGGTGTGTGTTTGTGTGTAAGTAATGGAAAACACTTGTGGATATTAAAATGCAATGATTTAAATATGGTTTTGAAATCCTGAAATGTTCCATTAGCTATTTAATGAAAGTAAAGGTAATAAAAGATTGAATTTAGAAATTACAATGGATAGGGCAAGTATTTCTTACACTGTACAGTATGATAGCAGTCAGAAAACTCAAGCAAGATGTAGAATCCATCTTTATGGATTTAGTCTTTTTTTTTTTTTTTTTTTTTTCCCCTTGCAGTAAACAAGAGAGAAGATTTCAGCTTTTCTGCCATAGACAAAGTGTATTCCTGACACCATGCATTTTAAGACAAACCCTAGTGTCTGCTGTTGATGCTGTTCTTCTCTACATTAAATATTTAAATGTTCTTTAAAACATCAAGCAAAAACTTAGGTCTGTAGTTCAGTTCTCTAGATCTGTACCTAGCTTCCAAACCTTACTACAGTCACTATTAAATATTTAGTAAAGGTAGAGCAAAGTCCCTAGGAGAAACTGACAGAATCCTTTCTCAAAGCATGCTATAGGATAGTAGAGTATTCTCCTGGATATCTTGCTGACATCCCTGACAAAAAACAAAGGAATTCTGTCATGGACTTTGGATGAATGCCTTAGTCATTAGGTTATCAGGTAAAGAAACAGTCCAAGCATGTGCTATAGGTTGCAACTCTTGCTGGCTTTGTTTCAGGGATGGGATGGCTTTTCTTAAAAAGCTTTCAAAAATAGAAAAATCTAAAATAGGGAAACAATTCATTTGGTTCCCCAAACTTCTCACTGCTTTGGGAAGAATTTATCATTATAAGGGTTTGTCTTGTATGAGGAGCAATATTTTGTGCTTGGCAAAATTATTCCTACACCAAGAAGCAGTATTGATTTCTAAAAAAAACCACATTTTTACAATGCAAAATAAAAAAAAAAAGATTTTCTATTTCTTCTGGTAATTATTTCAATAGTTAACTCTTAAAGTGAGTTAGAAGGAATAAAAAGAATGCAAACTGCAAAAATTCAGAAACTTTGACATTTCTTTTTAATGCCATTATAGAATGAAATTAAGATCTTCCAAAATCTCTAAAAATATGTGAAAGACTCCAGTTTCTGCTTGGACAACAGTCCAGCTGTAAGAACTCTCACGATTTAAGCTTTTTTTTTTTTTCACAGCCAGATTGGAAACTGAAATTCTTATGTTACTGAAGATGACCTTTATCTGCAGCAATCCTTGTTGCCTATGGTAGAAATAGCATTCGGGAACTAAAGAACACTTCATTTCATATAGAAACTTCAGTGTTTCCACAAAGAAACATGTATTTGGAGAAAAAAAATAAAAATCAGAATATTCTATACTTCTTACTGTCAAGGCTAATTCTTCCATGTCTTTCAAATTTGAGATTTTTTAATACTTTTAGCTGCTCTAAACAAGCTATGTCTCAGCGCTTTCTTTGCTAAGCTAAAGAAACAGATCTCTTGAAGCTTCTCCGCTGCATTTATTCTTCTAATTTTTCAGTCCTGTTCTTACTGTTTTATATATTTGTGTTTCAATTTGCCAATAGCTATTTTTAAGTGTATACACACAACAGTCACTCTACTTAAAAAATCAGTTTCCACATGCTAAAAGCACAAATAAAATTATTTCATATTCTCAGTCACTGTAAGGTTGGGTTTTTTTAAAATGAAGAACAATTGTTTTCTATCACATCTATAAAGAATACTGTCAAGTGCTTTTTTAGCAGTTCCTAGATCTTTTCAGAATAATTAGGTTCAGTTTTTCCCTTCCACAGTTATGCAGTTGGCCTTATTAAAACATATTTCATGAAAATATGCTTATACTAAGTAGTCCATATTTCTATGAATAATTGCCCTTCTTGACCATTTTTTTTTCTTTTCTGCCAATCTTTTTCTTTGTAAATTTCATCAACACTGAAGGTGGGCTTTTACTCTGTATCACTGCTAAAATGTTGAAAAACATAGGGCTAATTCTGATAGATCTCAACTAGAAACACTGCTACTTCATTGCAATTCCTCATGGTTGCTGTTACATTAAATCTACCAGCCAGCTGACTGATTCACAGTATCACAGAAAGGTTGACGTTGGAATGGATCTCTGGAGATCATCTTGTCCAGCTTTCCTCATCAAGCAAGGACACCTAACAACAGTTGCCCAAGACCTTGTCCATGTGGCTTTTGAATATCTCCAAGGATAGAGACTTCACAGCCTCTTTGGGCATCCTGTGCCAGTGCTTGGTCACTTTCACAGAAAAAAATAAAAGTGGTTCCTGCTGTTCAGGCAGAACGTCCTGTATTTTAATTTGTGCCCATTGTCTCTGGTCCTGTCACTGGGCACTTTTAACTTGGCTCCATCTTCTTTACACCTTCCCTTCAGATATTTTTATACATCAATGGGATCCCCCTGAGCATTTTCGTCTCCTGACTCTCTCAGCCTTTTCTCATAGAAGAGATGCTTCAGTCCGTGCTTTTGCTGAGAGACCTCTTTAGCAGTGGCAAATGTGTGCTGTATGAGCCTTTGCAATTTCTTGCTCAAGATCCTTAATCAACTTAGCCCTTTGCTAGTTTGTCTCTTGAGGAGCCCTGCATTGGACAAAACACTCTTTTGCACACTATTTCTGACCTTTCTTTCTCTCTCTTTGTACCTTGTCTTTTGTGCCTCCACAAAGACAGCAATGTCAAGCCACCAGGTGGTGTAAGAGACTGTGTTGGACTGTGTTTGTCTTGACATTGTCTTGAGATTAATTGTCCCCGAAGAAAGCCAATGTATCTGCCTGAAGCTGGAACAACAATATCTGTCATAGCTACCAAGCTGTGCTTGCATGAGAGGCTGGGTGGAGAGGAAATCAGGGTAAGGAAGATGTGTGGAGGCTGAAGGTGCCGCAGGTTGAACCCCCAGGCATGACACCATGAACACCTGGGCATGTGTGTATGGAGGAACATGGGGCTGCACATATGACAATGAGATCCATGGAAATAAGCAGACTCTTCAAAGAAATTGTGGGGACTGGAGCAATGAAAGGTCTGCATACTCCTTTCTCATCGGAATTCAGGAATTTGACATAATCTCTTGGCGAAATTTGAAAATTCATCACCTGAACTCTTTTCTTGGATGTCATTGCCTGCATCGAAACTGAGCCAACTGGACGTGCTGGATTCATGGTGGTGGTATCTGATCTTGCTGCATTTTTTCCATTTGCTTGCTTAGTTTTTCTGACTTTTCATTTCTTCTTCTCTCTGTCCTTTGCTATTACCCCTTGCTGCGGGAATAAAGCTTAAAAGGTTGTATGGCATCTGACCTCGTTTGTGTCTTAATTTGACTCTTGGGATCACATAAGGACCCTCCCCAATACTAGATTGGGACAGATACACTGCTGCATCATCAAGATCATTAAGGAATTTGTTGACCAGTTTTGGACCAAATATCTCATAGTTATTGCACAAGTTAATATAAGTTTTACTAGTAACATTTAAAGCTTATTTTACTACATCATGTACACATTATACTCTACCAGTTTTATCAAACATATTATATTTACCTAGCTCTCTTTGTCTGTCAAATCTGCTCTTTCAGTGCCTGAAATAAGTTTACTTGATAGGCCATTTTCCATAAAGCCTTCTCCTATTTTATAATTGTATATTGTACCAAGTCTTTCATTATTTGTGTTGAATTTAAGAATTTCAGTCTTCAGGGAAGCAAAATGTGATATTCCACATCATGCATATAACCTACACATCAATAAATCAGGACAGATTTGGGATTTTAAATAGTGAATACACAGAATAAACTATTTGTGAGCAGTCTACAGCCTGGTAATTATTCATGTAAATTGAATAGGAAAGATTCATTATGAATTATTCAGACAACTCTCTTGCATGAGTGTTTGTGTAATCATTTATTAAATCTGTATAGTATATTGAACAAGTAAAATCCTATGTTTACTTGGTCTAAAAGATCTTAGTATACTAGGGGTGAAAAATGTTCAAATGAATGAAATGAGAATATGTATGAATTTAAAATAGAAAGTGCTTTGAAACACAATGGTAAGAATAGAAAAATAAGAACACATGGATATACAAATGCAGATTTTATAAATAATATTTTATTATGAGGTTCAAGATTAATGAGTTAGTTACAATTTTGTACAGTACTAAGTTGATTAAATAGAAAAAGAAAACATTTGAACTCCCTGCAGTTTTATTAAATGTTGTGAATTAATATCAGAAAATAAATCATGACATGTTTTAGCGGAAGATTCAAATGAACAAAATAGCCCGGATAGTTAAAGTGGGATTGAGAAACAAGATATTTATCATCATTTTCATAAATATTTTTGGAAGTATTAAAAATAGAGTGTTTCTGGAACCTATTGAGTATAGTGTATTGCAGAAGAAATAACCTAATACATTCAAACTCTATTTGAAGAAATAAAAATGAAGATATCTTTTTCTTTTTTTTTTTTTTTTTTTTTCCCCCCCGTATATTTCCAAATAATCAAATGCATGTTGTTAGAAGGAGAAATGAAGTGTATTTTTATCAGGTACATTCTTTGATTCCTGTGTTGAATGAAAACAACCAAACCACCATAACTGACTCCTTTCCTCAATCCATAAACCAATATTGAAGTTACAAAGCTTATTAGCCATTTCTTCAGGTAAGGGAACTCTTATTTTTTTCCCTCCACTTTCAGTTGGCAGGTTCAGAAAGAGTTGTTTTGTGCACTTGAAGATTGTGCTGAGTTTTTTGGCACTGGAGAAAGGGTCTACAACAGTGTAGAGAAGTTTCTCAAAGCTCTCCCAGCTCCAAGTCAGACTTGCCTCTTCACCAAGGCTGAGACAATTAGAGATGGTAGCTGTGTCTCTCTGATAACGTATTTGAGAAGGGAAACATGTGAGGAGGATTTGGAGTTGTGAGGAGGAGTTGTGAGGGGGACATCTATGCAAACACCAAGGTCAATGGAAGAAAGGAAGAGGAGTGAGGGGAGGTGCACCGGAGCACCCTGCAGCCCATGGTGAGAGGGCAGGCTGCCCCGCTGCAGCCCACGGTGGTCACTGGTGGAGCAGATGCCCACCTGCAGCCTGTGGAGAACCTTATGCAGGATTAAGTGACTACACCTGAAGAAGGCCAGGACTCTATGGGAAGAAGCCCCTGCTGTTGTAGTTTGGTGCTGGAAAAGACTGCAACACATGAAAGAGACACTTGCTGGACCATCTTGTGAAAAATGTATCCCCTGGGAAGTACTCATATCAGAGAAAGTTCATGGAAGACTGTCTCCCATGAGAGGCACTCCATGTTGGAGCAGGGGAAGAATGTGAGGAGTGCTCCCTTTGAGGAGGAAGGAGCGACAGGACTGACCACAACTGCCATACCCTGTCCCCTGGGCTGCTGGAGGGGAGGATGTAGAGAAATGGGGAGAAAAACTGAGCCTGTTAAGAAGCAAGGGGTGGGGGGAAGGTGTTTTTAAGATGCCATAATGTTTCTCACTGTCCTACTCAGTCTGTTAATCGTTGTTGTTGCTAGTGTTTGAATAAAATTGTTTATCTTTTTCTTCCCCTAAGAAGTCTCTCTTTTGCCCCTGACTATAATGGTTGAATCATCCCTCTCTGACTTTATCTCTACTCTCAAGCCTTTGTTTTATTATCTCCTTCCCATTCCTGAGGGGGAAGGGATGAGTGAGCAACTATGTGGTGCTCAGCTGCAATTTGGGCTCAAACCATGACGAAAGTAGATGTATGAGATATGTGGTACTAAGGGAGTTAGAGTATTCTGAGATATTATTAAACAAGCAAATTCAATTAATTTGAAAGAGGAGACACTTCAGAGAGAAGCTGGAACTCCATGTCAGGTGGGACAAACAGAAGAGTGCAGGTCATCAGATTCTTCTCCAAAACTTAACTATAATTAACAGTTTAATATTAAAAGTCTAAAAAAGGACATAAATTTTCTCTGAAGATTAATTTAAAAAATAATCTAAATAATTCTGAAACTGAGATTAAAAATAATTTAAATTTACTAAGTAGTTACTCAGTCATGAGAAATGATAAGATTTCTGAGGATCTCTCTTTAGCTGAAAGCTTTCCACATGTGCCTGGCTAGTCAACTCCAGCCAGAATCCCTCTGGTTTGCAGAAATTAAATAGACAAGCCAAAATTTATAGATAAACCCAACCCTTTCAGCACTGCATCTGTTTATTTAAAAAGAAAAACCTAACGTGTTGATCATGTTCATCTACTATGTGAAAACTTATAAAAAATATCCACACCTATACCTATGTAATTTATCTATTTTATGTGTTTATTATATTTTATATGTATCTATATGCATATGTCCATATGTATGTCTATTCAGGGTAGGCAGAAGTGTCAAGAATTCTGGTTCCTACATCTTGGAGGTACTATGTACATGTGTCCTGCTCTAATATTTTTCATTATTGTCTGCTTTGGCTACTGTAGGAGACAAGATATAGGGCTAGATTGATTTTTGAAGAAAACCAATGTGACTGCTCTTATGTTCTCATAGTCAATGCCTGCTCCCAGCTCCATGGTAGACCATGCTTCTCTTTGAAGTTACTCATGTACCATGAGTGCTCCATAGTGCACCTAGTTTTAGAGTGGTTTCCCAAGTGATTATTTTACAAGCAGCTACCTAGGGGGATCTGAATCCAAAAGTTATCTCTTTGAAGGGAGTCACCTCTTTGAGGTGATTCAAAACCCAAGAAAATGCTCTGATCTCAAGTATATAAAAGAAGTGAAAATTGTGCTGATATTTGGATAAAAAAAACTTTTTTTTTTTTTTTTTTTTTTTTTTTTTTTTTTTTTTTAAAGAGATGCAGAAATAAGCCAGGACTTACATTTTCTCAGTATTTCCTAGAGTGGCTGTACTCCAGTGTTTACACAAATGTGAAGAAAATAAAGGAAGTATAAGCAGGCAACTACTTTGAATTGTTACATATTAATCCCTCCCATTGCTTCAACAGAGTCCTCACTACTGATAAAATGGTAAATCTATTTTTGATGTTTTTCTTCTGGGGGCAAAACTCTTAAAAATATGTTTTCCCTTTTTTAAAAAAACTTGTCAGTAAAGTGCTTAGGTATAACTTCAGTGTTCAAGAATGCAGTATGTTGACTGAAATAGGTTATAAAATACAAACCTTGTGTCACGTCCCGCTCAGACAAGGGGGACAAGTGACTTAGATTTGCAAATACCCAATGGAGCGGACAACAAGTCTCCAAGTCCAAGCGTTTATTAACTACCCACAATGTACTAAGTGAACACACGATAATTGGCTAAGTACAGAGCAACTTGTGGCAAGCAATACAATATGCCTTGTGTTTCGTAATGGAAAAAGGAAAAGAGGGAGATAGAGGGAATGGGGAATACAGATCACCGGTCTGGGTTCCTGTGCTGATCCACTGGCAAGGGTCCCAGAAGGCAGATGTCTTTTTTGCTGGCATCCGTCTTCTTCTCTTCACTGCTTTCTCCAGGCGGGTGCCAGGCCCCCCTTTCTTCCTCCTCTTGATTTATACCCACTTTCCTTGGGTCCGTCCTCTAGGTTGACCCACATACCTACATATCCCATGTACGGGGAGAGGTAAGGTGTTTCATGGGATGATGTAATTAGCTTGATCATGTTAGTCCTTGTTAGCATATTGAGGGTGTTAACTTTAATATGCATTTCGTGGATAATGAAGCAAAGTTCATTCACCGGACACATGGCTTTTGAAATCTGCCCAGGTGCCCCGGAGGAGAGAAGTCCTGTCTCCACATGGATCCCTCCCCCAGCTGCATATTGTGTTATTTGGGCAGTCTTATCAGCTTCAATCTCCACAGAATGCACCCTGTTTTGTCTTGCGAGTATTTGAGGCATTTCTTTGATCAGTCTCAACTTTTGCTTTCTCAGGCTGTTTTTCTTAGTTTCTTGCAGGCCTGGTTTCTTGTCTCTCACACCTTTTTAAGATCCGTATTTTCTCTGCCTTAGGTTATAGCTTAATTATCTTAATAACTGAGCTTTGTTATCATAATTACTATAATAATTTAATATGTATATTCTCCCAACATGCAGTTTGTCCTTAGGAGGATATGGCCATGATGTTATCTTCATATCATGAAGGGTGATGTGAGGCATACAAAAGCTAAATGATTTCATTAATGGCACAGAAACCATTTGTTTAAGAACAGGGAATTAAAGACAATTTTCTTCTAAATCCTAGTGCTCCTTCTATTAACATTTATCCCAATCAAAATATTTTAAATATATGAATCTGTTTTGTTATAAATGTGTTTTCATGGTTGTAAATTTATTTTTTTTTTTTTCCAGTAGAGAAGCAGACATCAAAATTGCCAGAAGCTGTAAGAAAGACATCAGTGTACCAGCAGAAGACAAGTCTGAACTCCAGGCAAAGTTATACACATTTTGGCCTGTATTTAAGTGCACATTTAATCCAGACTCAGTCAACACTTAGTAATGCTTCTTAACTTGAGTCCTGCAGGCCAGAACAGTTCCAGCAGCTCTAGACATATACGTACTTACACACACAGGGGAAATTAAGACTCACAGAAAGAAAGTGAACTCAGAGGAGAAGGTATTGATTCTTCATAGAAATGTTTTATTAGTAGAGAAGGTTCTAACCAAATTGTTTTATAAACCCATATTAAGATGACAGAAGTAGCTTAAAATGTTATAGTATATACCCAGAAGAGTAACTGTTCCATATACAATAGCACTGGGGGAAAGGATGGCCTGTCAAATAATGCCTGGCTCTTTAGAACAAACACTACAGCTGTCAGCTGAAAGGCTGAATAGAGATCTAAAGGCAGCCAGGAGCATTTCGGTCTTTCTCACGACACCTCCCCTGACAAAAAGCTGCAGCTCTAGCATGTATCTGCCTCTGCATGCAGGTGTAGGAGCAGACTGATGCAGCAGTGAGTGCAGTTGGTGTTTCATGGGCAGCCTTCCATTCCCTACCATTCTTACTTCTCCCTGTGCACCAAAGGATGTAAATCTTACTCTGTAGCTATAATAAGATCTTGAGCCGAGCTGAGACCCAGTTTCTTATCTGAACCAAAGCTCTGCTCAGCCCAGCTGAGAGAAAGGAGAGAGAATAAAGTGTTCTTTAAATCTGGTTAGTGACAATATTTATTATTATTTTTCTTAGACAATAAGAACTGTCAGTGAAGTGTTTGAAACCCCCTAGGGTAATAACTTTCTCAAACTTCAGAAATAACAGGAGGTTGCTATAAATCAAAATGCTGTGTGTTTTCATTTCCTTCCTGTAATTAAAAGTTTGCTTTGATGTTTAAAAACACAAGCACACCCCAGAGTAGAGTAGCTAGAAAGTGTTCATGTTTGATGCTTCTCTAAACCAATGCAATTTACATCTTACTAATAACAGATTTTTATTAAAAAAAAAAAAAACCACAACAAAAAAACCCCAACAACTTGTGTTAAAGATCTTCCCTGTAAAAGGTTTGATATAAGTCCTTCCTTACAGACAACAACAGGCCATAAGAAGTGAAAACTGAGAAAAGAAAACCCTCTGGTTTACAAGATGCTAAAGTTGTTGGACAGTGCATACATTATAAGAGCTTGACAAGCTAAGAAAAAGATGTTATCTGAATGAAACCTATAGGGCTAGGAAAGAATCTGGGAGGACTTGAATAAATCTACGGTGAAACACTGCTAGGCAAATATGCTATTTTTGTATATCACATGGTAAACTGGTTTGATTTAGTAGAGTGTTACTAAACTGCAGGATCTTGGTTCCGGCTCTGGCTGTGTCCCACCTCCATGTCCACATGAGACATCTTCCCCATCTTTCTTTCTTGATTTCCTACAGGGTGAAACCCTGACACACAGCAGCAATGATGAGCTCTGTCCAGTTCACTTACCTATCGGACTGAGGTCTTAGTAATTCAGCATACAAACATCATGATGAAAACATATAGAAAAGAGATGGTCTTGAGCTAAATGAAGTCAGTTTCACATATTGCATACCTTGGAATTAGAGAATTTGTAATATGGCAAGGGCCTGAGACAGCAAGGATGTTTAGCCTTGAGAAGAGTCAGGGAGATTTGATCAATGTGTATAAATATCTGATGGGAGGGAGTAAAGAAGACAGAACCATAATTTTCTCAAAGGTATCAAATAAAAGGACAAGCTGTAATGGGCACAAACTGAAATAATGGAAATTCTGCTTAAACATAAATAAAAAACTTGTTTTGTTTTGTTGTTGTTTTGGTTTTGTTTTGTTCTGTAAGAATGTAGGAACACTGGCACATGTGGCCCAGAGAGATGATGGAGTCTCCATCCTTGGAGATATTCAAAACCTGACTGTACACATCCCTAAGCAATCTGCTCTAGCTGATCCTGCTTTGAGCAACAATGCTGGACTAGACAATCTCCTTTCCAGCCTCAACCATTCTCTGATTCTGCAGTTCTGTGGTATTATACACACTAATATATCACACATCACATATATATATATATATATATATATATATATATATGTATTGTTGTATATATATACACATGTATATGATGTATATATATACACATATATTTACATGTCTAAATATATACATATATATATAAGTATAAACTTGAATGTAGATTAGTCATCTTTAATTTACACATGATGTTGATGCTATATATCTGGGAAAATTCACCCAGAAGTGACTTGTATTTGTTAACATATATTCTACTTCTATCTTACTGTATAATTTTCAGTAAAGACTCTTGATTAAAAGTGACTGAGTCAAGGGATGGTGAGTAGCATTAGCAACAAACAACTTCTGTATGTAATTGTGTGTCTGGGTGAACCTCACACATCCAAGTCACAGGATGACTGAAAGTAATTAAAGAGTTACAGAGAGAAAAGTTGGACTTTTTGGAAAAATGGACTAAAATAAATAAAGGAACATTGGGAGAAATCTTAAGAAATGTTGTACTTAATCTGGCTGTGATGGGATTAACACACTAGTGTTGTAGCTATTGCTGAAAAGCTCTTGCACAGCACCAAGTTTTTCTCTGTTTATCATTCCATGACCCCCAGCAAGTAGGCTGGGGGTGGACAAGAGGTTGGAAGGGATCAGTGGTGGGGTATTTGTCCCCAATTCACCAAGGAGGTATTCCATATCATGTAACACTATGCTCTGCAATAAAACTGGGGGGAGGAATCTTTCCAAAGTACCTGGTGCTCAGAGACTGGCTGACATCAGTGTGCTGGTGAGATATGATGAGTCTGTTGTCATAGTTTAACCCCAGCTGGCAACTAAGCACCACACAGCCAATCACTCACTCTTCCCTGGTAGGATGGGGAGAGAATAGGAAGGGTAAAAGTGAGAAAACTTGTGAGTTGAGATAAAGATAGTTTAATAGGTACAGAAAAAAGCACTCGTGCAAACAAAGCAAAATGAGTAATTCATTCAACACTTCCTATTGGCAGGCAAGTGTCCAGCCATCTCCAGGAAAGCAGGGCTCCATCATGTGTAATGATTGCTTGAGAAGACAAATGCCGTAACTCTGAACATGTCCCTCTTCCATCGCCTTTCCCAGCTTCTATTGCTGAGCATGACATGATAGGGTATGGAATATCCCTTTGGTCAGTTGAGGTCATCTTGTCCTGGCCACGTCCCCTCCCAACTTTTTGTGCACCCCAAGCATACTCACTGGTTGGGTGGTGTGAGAAGCAAAAAAGGCCTCGATGCTGTGCAAGCATTGCTCAACAGTAACTAAAAGATCCCTGTGTTATCAACACTATTTCAGTACAGATCTAAAACATAGCCCCATCTTCATAGCAACTACGAAGAACATTAACTCTATTCCAGTCAAAATCAACATATTCTCCACCTATTATTCCATACCATTTATGTCATTCTCAAGTCCCACACTGTCCAATACAACCTCATTAGACACCACCCCCTTTCCATCTTTGATATAACCACAAATATAATTCCCCTAGTCCATGGAAGACCCCTGTAAAACATCTGTAAAATGTCCACAAATATCCACAAAATATCACCCTCTTGCTACCAGGCAGAAGGAAGAGACCTAAGAGATGGAGGAGACTAGAAACAGGTCCTTGCTCAGGGAGGTAGGAAAATCCCCTCCCAACATCCTTCACCTTCCATGGTGCCCCTTCGCAATAGATATGGGGCCTGGAACTTTTGAATGAAGTAGAGAAGAATTAAGAGAATTAGTCAAACGAGGAGGAAGATCAAGGTCCACCAAGACTGGGTCACTCTGGATCAGGTATTAAAACTAGTTCTAACAAGAACCCCAGAAGGATCATTGTAGTGGGTGGCTCCATTCTGAGGGGTGTTGAAGGCCCCATATGCAGACCAGACCCACTTCACAGGGAAGTCTGCTGCCTCCCAGAGGCCTGGGTCAAGGACCTCACAGTAAAACTCCCCACTCTAATGAGACCTAAGGACTACTACACTGTCTTGTTTTTTTCAGGTAGGTAGCAATGTTATTACCAGAAGAAGTCCAAAATTAATGAAGAGAGATTTCAGGACCTTGGGAAAACTGGTTAAGGATCAGGGGCACAAATTGTGTTCTTCTCCATCCCTTCAATTGTGCTGATGGATGAAGAAGATTACAGGATAACTCAAAAGATGAACTTGTGGCTCTGAGACTGGTGTTACTAGTAGACCTTTGGATTTTTCTGTCACAGGTTAGTATACAGGATACCAGACCTTTTGTCATCAGATGGAATGCACATGTCCCAGAGGGGGAAAAGAATCTTGGGGCAGGAATTAGCTGGGCTTATTGACAGAGCTTTAAACTATATATGAAGGGGCAAAGGGACAAAATTAGAACTCCCAGACATAAACCCCAGGGTAGACTACAACAGTCTGTGGGCTGCTGTGCCAGCAATGACCCTCACCCTCCTATCCCAGTGAAGGCAAGGGATGGAGACATGCAGCACAACAAAGATGCAAGGGATATGGATGGATCAGTAACTGTGGTAACACCTGTGAAAGATCAGGCTTGAATTAGGACCTCTGAATGCAAGAAGGTGCTGGGGATGTCAGCCCATCTGAAGCACATCTATATCAGTGCACACAGGGTGTCTGTGATAGAATCAGGGGAAAGACCAACAGGGAAGATGTCATAGTGGGAGTTTACTATAGGCCACTCAACCAGGACAGAGAGGTGGATGAAATTCTATAGGTACTTAGAAGAAATCTCACAATCACTTGCCCTTGTTCTTGTGGGAGACTTAAACTTCCCAGACATCTGCCGGAAATAAAACACAGCAGAGTGGGGCCAGTCCAGGAGATTCCTGGAATGTGTGGAGGAGAACTTCCTGACACAGCTGGTGAGTGAACCGACCAGAGAAGGTGCCCTGCTGGATCTCCTCTTTGTGAACAGAGTAGGACTGGTGGATGACGTGGAGGTTGGAGGCCGACTAGGGCACAGTGATCATGAAATAACAGAGTTCTCTATTCTTAGAGAGGCCAGGAGAGGGCTAAGCAGGACTGACACCCTGGACTTCCAGAGGGCTGACTTTGACTTCTTTAGGCACCTGCTTGACAGAATCCCTTGGGAGACAGCCCTGAAGGGTATAGACGTCCAGGAAGGCTGGACACTCTTTAAGAAGGAAGTGTTAATGGCTCAGGAGCAAGTAATCCCCAAGTGCTGTAAAATAAGCCAGCACCAGAGAAGACCACCCTGGCTGAACAGGGAGCTTTGGCTGCAACTCAGGGAGAAAAGGAGAGTTTACAGCCTTTGGAAGAAGGGGCTAGCCACTCACAGTGATTACAAAGAGGCTGTGAGGCTATGCAGGGCAGAAATCAGGAGGCCTAAAGCCCAGCTAGAAATTAATCTGGCTTCAGCAGTCAAGGATAAAAAGAAATGTTTCTATAAGTATGTCAGCAGCAAAAGAAAGAAGAGGGAGAGCCTCCATCCCCTACTAGATGCAGGAGGAAACATGGTAACAAGTGATGAGGAAAAGGCTGAGGTGCTTAATGCCTTCTTTGCCTCAGTCTTTAATAACAAGATTAGTTGTACTGAGGGAATACAGCCTCCTCAGCCAAAAGACAGAGACTGGGAGAAAACACCACAGTCAAGGAGGATTTAGTGTGACCTGATGTGAGAGACAAGAAACCAGGCCTGCAAGAAACTAAGAATATCAGCCTGAGAAGGCAAAAGTTGAGGCTGATCAAAGAAATGCCTCAAACACTCGCAAGACAAAACTGAGTCACAGGGTGCATTCTGTGGAGGTCGAAACTGATAAGGTTGCCCAAATAACGCAGGATGCAGCTGGAGGGAGGAGCGCTATGGAGACAGGACAGCTCTGCTCTGGTGCACCTGGTCAGATTTCAAGGACCATGTGTCCATTGAATGACCTTTACTTCATTATCCACGAAATGCATATTAAAGTTAACACCTCTCCATATGCTAAAGAAGACTAATGTGATCATGCTTATTACATCATCCCATGAAACATCTTACCCCTCCCTGTACATGGTTATGTAGGTATGTGGGTCGACCTAGAGGACAGACCCAAGGAAAGTGGGTATAAGT
>NW_020799097.1:47247730-47256539 GCF_003259725.1 Athene cunicularia | reverse complement strand
GGGGGGGGGGGGGCGGGAAAGAAGGTGTGGGCCCTGGAGAGTGCAGTGAAGAGAAGAACACAGATGCAAGCGAAAATACATCAGCCTTCTGGAACCCTCACTAGCGAGCCACTTCCTATCATTTACCAGCATTCCATACTGACTGGGGAGGTGCCAACAGGTTGGAAATTGGCAAATGTGAAGCCCATATATATCTAAGAATGCTTGGAAGTATGATCTGGGAAATTACAGGCCTGTCAGCTTGACTTCAGTACCTGGGAAGCTGATGGAGCAGCTCATCCTGAGTACCATCACACAACACATGAGGGATAACCAGATGATCAGGCCCAGTCAGCATGGGTTTATGAAAGGCAGGTCCTGCCTGACAAACCTGATCTCCTAAGACAGGGTGATCTGCTTATTGGATGAGGGAAAAGCTGTGGATGCTGTTTACCTTGACTTTAGAAAGGCCTTTGACACCATTTCCCACAGCATTCTCCTGACCAAACTGGCTGCCCCTGGCTTGGATGGGCACACGCTTCTCTGGGTAAAAATCTGTCTGGATGGCCGGGCCCAAAGAGTTGTGGTGAATGGAGTTAAATCCAGTTGGTGGCCGGTCATGAGTGGTGTCCCCCAGGGCTCGGTTTTGGGGCCACTCCTGTTTAACATCTTTACTGATGATCTAGACGAGGGGATCGAGTGCACCCTCAGTCAGTTTGCAGATGACACCAGGTTGGGTGGGAGTGTTGATCTGCTCGAGGGCAGGGAGGCTCTGCAGAGAGACCTGGACAGGCTGGAGCCATGGGCTGAGGCCAACTGCAGGAGTTTCCATAAGGCCAAATGCCGGGGGCTGCCCTTGGGCCACAACAACCCCCAGCAGCGCTACAGGCTTGGGGAGGAGTGGCTGGAGAGCTGCCAGTCAGAGAGGGACCTGGGGGGGTTGATTGACAGCCGGCTGAACAGGAGCCAGCAGTGTGCCCAGGGGGCCAAGAAGGCCAATGGCATCCTGGCTTGTGTCAGCAATAGCGTGGCCAGCAGGGACAGGGAAGGGATCTTACCCTTGTCCTCGGCACTGGTGAGGCCGCCCCTCGATTCCTGTGTTCAGTTTTGGGCCCCTCACTACAAAAAGGACATTGAATGACTCGAGCGTGTCCAGAGAAGGGCAACGAAGCTGGTGCAGGGTCTGGAGCACAGGTTGTATGGGGAGCGGCTGAGGGAACTGGGGGTGTTTAGTCTGGAGGAGGCTGAGGGGAGACCTCATCACCCTCTACAGCTCCCTGAAAGGAGGTTGCAGAGAGCTGGGGATGAGTCTCTTTAACCAAGTAACAAGTGATAGGACAAGAGTGAATGGCCTCAAATTGCAGGGAAGTTTTAGTCTAATTATTAGGAAGCATTTATTTCCAGAAGGGGTTGTTAGGCGTTGGGATGGGCTGCCTACGGCAGTGGTGGAGTCCCCATTCGTGGAGATGTTTAAGAGCAAAGTTTACATAGTGCTTAGGTATATGGTGTAGTTGGGAACAGTCAGTGTTAGGTTAATGGTTGAGCTTGATGATCTTCCAATTTTTTTCCAGCCTCGATGATTCTGTGATTCTGTGGTTTAACAAAGTTTGATGGCAAGGTTCATTTGATATTTACTGCATAGAGGATAGGGTCAGACAAAACTGTCAGAAAGACTCTCATTGAGTCACGACATTCAGAAAGGACCCCCTTGTGTTCTACACTCTTTCTCAGAGAGGTATTCAGGTGTGGCTTGATCCAGACGTAGCTCCAGAGTTGGTCAATTGTTTATGTCCAAAGGATTATATGTGCACAATCAATCCTTTTTATCACTTAGGATTTCAAATTTTAGCATGCTATTAATCACTTATTGAGTATCTGATGTGATAAAAATCTCTCAACCTCAAGGAGTAACCTCGTGAGACATTCCTGCATAAAAAGAGATCCTGTTGTGCAACCTGCTGCTGTGTAGGACAGCTCAATGGGCCTTCAACTGTCCACTATTTATGGAGTAAGATAATTGACTAATAGTCCTATTTAAATACTGATGTAAATATGTTAGTTTCTTCCAAATTTGGATTGAGTTGGACATTGACCAGCATTGTGGTTAGGTGGGTACATTGTTCAAATTAGCCCTTGGCTACTGTGTTGCTATCTGTCTCTCCCAAATCCACACAACCAGATGTAGCTATTATGACCATCACTGGTGGTTATCACTTGAGTAGGGTTATGGGAAATACATGTCAGTTCAGGGGCTGGGGGTGGGGGGGAGGGTGTGAGCTATACACAGTCCCTTCAGCAGTAAACCTGCTCCATTATGGCTTTACCCATGGCTGCAGCCCCTCCAGGGGTGTACCTGCTCTCTCATGGCCTTATCCATGTCCACATGCTTTGATGTGCTCCAGCATAACCTCATACACAGCCACTGATGCTTCACGGTTTATCTGCAGCAGCATGGACTTATCCACAGCCACAGATGCTTTGTGGTGTACCTTCTCCAGTGTGGATTTATCCTTGGGCCACAATCCCTTCAGAGGTATACCTGCTGCAGCACAGACATAACCATGGCTACAGATGTTTCACGATGCACCTGCTCTGGTGAGGCCACAGGTGCTTTGGGATGTTCTGGTCTCACGTGGACTTGTCCACAGGTTGCAGTCTCTTTGACTTGAGTTCACACTGGAGTTCTAGCCTGTCAAGTATAGCAGCACAGAAACAGCAGTGATGCCCTGGCCATCTGTCAGCCCAGACATATTGCCATTGATGTTATCAAAATGTTCCCAGGTACAGCACACTAGGATGACAAGCAGTACAGCACACAGCAAAGTAAAAAATCAGCCATTAATGAGCACTAAACTCTAATATACATTAAGCCCCATGGCAAGCACAAGAGCCTGTCAATTAATAGCTAAACAACAATAGCAGCTACAAATTTGATCAAGAACATTATAATCAAATCTGTCGTTATCTCAGACCGTTTGAGCTCCACATGGGGCATCAAAAAGAAGTGTCATGGTGTAAGAGACTGTGTTGGACTCTGTTTGTCTCAACAGTGCTGCTGCACCACTACCACTTCCTGGCCTCAACATCCTTCTGCTGTGGAGGAGTACAATCTGAAGGAGATGAAATGTCCTTGAAGAAACCACCATATCTGCCCAAAGCTGGAACAACAACATCCGTTGTAGCACCTACCAAGCTGGGCTTGCATGCGAAGCTGGGTGGAGAGGGCGTCAGGGTGAGAAAGATGTGTGGAGGCTGAAGATGCCACAGGTTGATCCCCTGCCATCATGACTACTGTAAACACCTGGGCATGTGTGCATGGAGGAACACAAGGCAGTGCATATGACAATGAGCTCCATGGAAATGGGCAAATTCTTCAAAGAAATCGTGGGGACTGGGACAATAAAAGGACTCTCAGTGAAGCTTGGTGCTTGGAGTTTGGAATCCATTAATTTGACACCATATCTTGGGTGAGCTCGGATCCGGGATTTGAGAATTCGACATCATCTCTCAGTGGAATTTGACATCATCTGAGCTATCTTCCTGGAATTCCTCATCACCTGCACTGAGACCAAGCCAATGCGATATCACTGGATTTGTGGTGGTGGTATCTGATCTTGCTGCATCTCTTCTGATTGCTTGCTTAAGTATTCTGACTTTTTCTTCTCTCTGTCTTGTTGCTATTCCCTTTGTTACAGGAATAAACTTAAAAAAGTTATATGGCATCTGACCTTTTTTGTGTCTTAATTTCACTCCTGGGATCATATAAAAAAACCTCCCTGATATTGGATTGGGACACACGGTTTAACCTCAGCCAGCAACTAAGCACCACACAGCTGCTTGCTCACTCCCTGCAGTAGAATGGGAAGAGAATCAGAAAAACAAAAGTGAGAGAACTCATGGGCTCAGATAAAGGCATTTTAATAGGTAAAAAAAAAAAAAAATCCACATATGCAAGCAAAGCAAAATTAGGAATTGATTCATTATTTCCCATTGGCAGGCAGGTTTTCAGCCACCTCCAGGAATGCAGGACTCATCATTTGTAACAGTTACTTGGGAAGACAAATGTCCTAACTCTGAATGTCCCACTCTTCCTTTTTCTTCCCCCAGCTTCATGCTGAGCGTGACATCATAGGGTGTGGAATATCCCTTTGGTCAGTTGTAATCAGTTGTCCCAGCTGTCTCTTCTCAACTTCTTGTACACCCCCAGCCTACTCGCTGGTGGGATGGTGTGAGAAGCAGCAAAGGCTCTGACTCTGTGCAAGTACTGCTCAGCTATAATGAAAAACATCTTTGCATTATCAACACCATTTGCAGCACAAATCCAAAACATAACCCCATGCTAGCTATTATGAAAAAAATTAACTATCCCAGTCAAAACCAGCACATCTGTGTATCTTTTTTTTTTTTTTTTTCCACTTCTTGTCCTTATTTTTTCTTCACTTATTTAACTTTCTTTATTTTGACCCAGGAATTTTTCTTGCTCCTGTCATGAGGTTGGAGTGAGTTAACACCTGGTGGGTACTTAGTAGCTGGTCAGGGTCAACCCTTCTCACACATGTGTATGAACATCTTTTACTCCTCACCTGCAATTTTTTGCCATTTATGTACCCTTACTGATGTGGATATGTGCATCATTCTCAGGTTGATTTCAAGTTTGAACTTAGTCTGGATATATTATTTGTGACTGCACCTCAAAGAAAAAGTACCGTGCTAAAAATACAATGAAAGCAAAATTCAAAAAGGATTTTATTTTACAAACAAAACATAAGAACATTAGTTATATTTCCATGTGATTTTGTGCAATTTAAACAAGAGTCCAGAAGATCTAATGATGTCAAAGTTTAACCAAACTAATAATAGTTTCTGTTTATTCTTATTCCTCTCTCAGTTAATTGTTTTGTAGCATGACAAAATTTGTTAATGAAATATATTGATTTCCTCATGTTCTTGTTGAATTCAAATGCCACTGGAGCTGGAACTAATTGACAGTTTCAGCAGTCGCCTTAATGTCGTCAGTGTATGGTTACTAAGACTTCTGCTGCAAATGTGGCAGTTTATTTATGTACTTTTAAAAAATCTTCCTTAGAAGCTTCTGGATTTGGTTTAATTGTAAGGGAGTCTGGAGTCCTGTTTGGTGGTCAGACTTTTCCATAAGTCTCCATGTACTGGAATGCTTTCACAATGCAATAGATAGTTATATCTTAGACACACAGATTTTTATCTTCTAGATAATAGTTGTGTAGATCTATATAATATTTGTATGTAATACAATACAACATAATAGAATATATAAAATACACATATATGACTTACCTTGTGGGAGCATGTGAAAACCAAGAATGAAGCCTAAAGAAAAAAACACAGAGAAGACAATTCTAAATAACTTAAAGAAGGCTGGTGTTGGTAATTCAGATCCCCAGGCTGCTGCTGACCTATGTTGTATTCTAGTTAGATATATTAGATTTTGCTATTAATATCTGAAGAAGCACAGGGTTAACCCAGTGAGATGAATCTGTGACAGAGTAGGGTAAAAATAAATCCATACACTTCTTGTGTGGGAGGAAGAAACTAGACATATTTCTCCAATAATATTTACCATTTAAATCAGTTTTTCATTTATTATATTTTGATTTCTTTAATTTGATTTTCCATAACCCTTTTCTTAATATTTTTTAGTTATGACTTAAGACTAACATGGAAAAGCTGAACTGAAAGCATTTCATTTAGCTTGGTAAAAACGATTTTTCTTCTTGAGAGATAAATGATATAAACTCACAATATCAGAGATTCCTTTTTGGAGTTTGGTTAGTGTTATGTGAAAGAGAATCTGCTAAGTACCATTAACTGCTAGAGGTCTCAACTGATTTAGAGTCCCGTTGTATGACAGGACAGAGTGCTTAAGTCCAGAAGGCTATGTAAATAACTAAAACTCAAACAATGTGAAGGCAGCTTCAGGTAGATATTTCTATCCCAGGATCGTACAGCATTTGTCAACCAAACTCAGAGCCTCAGGTTTTCTAAACATAAGCTTGTATCAAAAAGCCATCGCCTTTTGACTCGTATCTTAGAAAATCAGAATCACTTCTTACTGTTAGAGGCCTATTCAAGTTTTGTGCTATCCTACTTTGGAATCTCATGCTAACCCAGCTTCTTTAACTAATCCCATAGCCCTCAGAAATATGTGCTTAAAGCAGCACTTGTGCAACCTGATAAATCAACATCAATATATGCCACAGCTGAACTCTGAGTATACCCACACCAATGACAAACAGCTCTCTATCATGATTGTGGTTTTGCTGATTTAAATACACCAAAAAAAAAAAAAAAAAAAAAAAAAAAAAAAAAAAAAAAAAAAAAAAAGAGTATATGACTGGTATTTGGAGCACATATGGTACTTTGCCAGTTACCATTACTAAAATGATATTTTTCAAAGTTGCTGATCTTCTAACAAAAATAAAATTAAATTAATCCTGTCCGAAATGGAAAAAAAAAAAATCAGAATACTTTAAATTAAGACAAATAGCTTCTTGCTATAAACATCTAAATACTAGCTTCAGTAATTTCTTTGCTTAAAAAGCACCTTAAGTTCTGTGCTAAATGAACAATAAATTTTAGCACAAACGTGGGGTTTGTAAAAAGAAATTTACACCTTAATTTGTAAATAATTCATTGATTAAATATTGTATAGCCAATGACATTACAGATATGACTCATAAAACTTCCTCAGTAAACTGAACAAAACCATTAAAACTTAAAATTATGAACTGCATAAATCCAGCCTGGTCATTTGTATCTTAGTTTGCTTATGGTTTAACTTAAACTATTCAATACACAGAACTTCCTAGAAGTAAACTGAACACAGTAAGTACAAGATGAAGGACTATTATTTTTAGCAGTTGCTAGCTTTGCACTGATTGGTGGGGAAGGGGCCGGAAAGAAGTGTTCATGTAATTTAAATTTCTCAGATGGATCTGTTAATGTGGGAAACAGTAAAAATGCTTTACATATACCAGAGATGGAGAAGATTATTCCTAGGTGCTGTGTGAGCAGGTGTTGTGACCACCTGGTTCTAAACACATACATACAGGCTTGTAAGGTTAAACAGATTATTTTCTGGAATTCAGCCATCCTTGTGAGTCAGTAGTAGAACATGTATCTCAGCCAAAGATTCTTGCTACTCTGGAATCACCTAGTGCTTTTTGTATGTCTTCCAAATCTCGTCTCTGAACAGATGGGCATGATTTCTTCATCTTTCCTGGGTTTTATGCAGCACCCTTATTAATAATTGTGTGAAGAGACAGAAAAGTTTTATGTTTTTATGTGGGTTAATAGATTCTTCTACTTAGTTATACTCTCTTAAGGACTTTGAAGGTAGTGCTGGGTGAATATTGCCTATAAGATATGGAGCATTTCAAGTTTATCTCCTGCATCCCTTCAACATGTCCACAATCTCATTGGATTAAACTACAGACGTGAATGTACTGGCTACATTCACTTTCACTGATTATGTCATTCAGACTAAAAAAGTCATCAAGTCTCATTAACAATCATCTGGGCTATTCAGTTCTTCAACCTAAATGATGCCTTTTACTGTTTGAAAACAAATTATGGATTTTCATTCATGTGGTATAAAAATGCACTTCTTTCCAACACTACTTCAGATAAAATGCATCTTTCAGAGTGAAGGGCTTTATCATACCCTATACAAGTTTCATCTATGTTAAAAAAGGAATTTCCTTTTTAAGTCTTAATACATGCACTTAAAATGTATTTCACTCCTTCTATGGCTGAGACTTTGCAGAATTCAGAGCTAAGGTAACAATGTCTTGCAAATGTAAATAATAAGCCCCAACTGACATCAAGTTTACAGCATCTTAACCTTTAATGGTTTTGGTCCAATTAAAAGTTAGCATTTGCTGCCCATACTGTCCATAGGCTGTGTAAGGAGTAGTAGACATTTCAGAAAGGAAATCAGACCCCATTAGATGATTAGGAGGATGTTTAAGTTTATTCATTAGGAAATGCTAAATCCTTTATGTTCTCAGGAACAGTTTTATAAGGGCAGAGCAGCCAGTATATAGGTGTATCAGTGCTGTTCCAGAACTTCACAGTAGGTAATTTGTACTTTAAATTTATTTGATTTCTGTACTAAATTGGAAGAAAAGGGTTTAGTAGCAAGAGAAGAGAAGAGAAGAACAAGGCATTGATAATGATTTTGTAGTGTTGCTCAGGAACAGGGAGGTCTTCAGTGCTTACCCTTGCTACAAGAATTATTTAAGACTTCCAGGCAGTGATTACAAATGGTTGAGATAGGATTAGGACTAGGACTAGGTGGAAAATACATGCCTACTACTGTGAATGTATTGGGTTCAGTCCCATATAAAGAAAGAGGTTCCTTCTGCTAAGAGAGCTGAAATTCTCATTTTAATTTTCATTAGGCATACCAGTACAGCTTCTTCTTGACCAAGCTCTTGGTCCTATCAGTGTAACGAAATATTGTGAAGTAACTCCAGCAGGATTTATGTTTTGCTGCTGCTCCCAGCTGTCAGTATCCCTGTACTTGTTGCATTGAAGGAATGAGCACAGATTATTGCTCACAAGCTATAATAGGGATAGCAAATGTCTTAGTAGAGAGGTGTCATGTATTTTACCTCACCCATCCTCTTCAGGCCCAGAAGGATTTTTCTGCATGTATGGAAAAGTATTCTGCTGAAGCAACACTTCCCTACATTTATTCACATTTTTTCTCGTTACTCCTGTATAGCTTGGGCACAGAAACACATATTTTAGCCTTTATTTATGGCAACTCTGATGCATTATAATGCAAAGG
>NW_020799097.1:47223138-47247680 GCF_003259725.1 Athene cunicularia | reverse complement strand
CCTTCCTTCCTTCCTTCCTTCCTTCCTTCCTTCCTTCCTTCCTTCCTTCCTTCCTTCCTTCCTTCCTTCCTTCCTTCCTTCCTTCCTTCCTTCCTTCCTTCCTTCCTTCCTTCCTTCCTTCCTTCCTTCCTTCCTTCCTTCCTTCCTTCCTTCCTTCCTTCCTTCCTTCCTTCCTTCCTTCCTTCCTTCCTTCCTTCCTTCCTTCCTTCCTTCCTTCCTTCCTTCCTTCCTTCCTTCCTTCCTTCCTTCCTTCCTTCCTTCCTTCCTTCCTTCCTTCCTTCCTTCCTTCCTTCCTTCCTTCCTTCCTTCCTTCCTTCCTTCCTTCCTTCCTTCCTTCCTTCCTTCCTTCCTTCCTTCCTTCCTTCCTTCCTTCCTTCCTTCCTTCCTTCCTTCCTTCCTTCCTTCCTTCCTTCCTTCCTTCCTTCCTTCCTTCCTTCCTTCCTTCCTTCCTTCCTTCCTTCCTTCCTTCCTTCCTTCCTTCCTTCCTTCCTTCCTTCCTTCCTTCCTTCCTTCCTTCCTTCCTTCCTTCCTTCCTTCCTTCCTTCCTTCCTTCCTTCCTTCCTTCCTTCCTTCCTTCCTTCCTTCCTTCCTTCCTTCCTTCCTTCCTTCCTTCCTTCCTTCCTTCCTTCCTTCCTTCCTTCCTTCCTTCCTTCCTTCCTTCCTTCCTTCCTTCCTTCCTTCCTTCCTTCCTTCCTTCCTTCCTTCCTTCCTTCCTTCCTTCCTTCCTTCCTTCCTTCCTTCCTTCCTTCCTTCCTTCCTTCCTTCCTTCCTTCCTTCCTTCCTTCCTTCCTTCCTTCCTTCCTTCCTTCCTTCCTTCCTTCCTTCCTTCCTTCCTTCCTTCCTTCCTTCCTTCCTTCCTTCCCTTTCTTTCCTTTCTTTCTTTCTTTCCTTTCTCAAAAACTAACTGTATTGGAATCCGATTCCTGTCAGTTCAAACTAGTTCTGAAGATGGGGTTTGTTTGTTACTTTTTGTTTGGTTAGTTAATTTTTCAGTTTCTGTTGTTCTCTTGTCCCAAAACACTGAAAATATACAAATACAATTCTCTTATATTTAGTGCCTCTTGTCCTTTAGACAGTCCTTCCTTCTGACCCTTTCCTACCTTTCCTCAATCATCTAAAGTTATACCTGAGGTTTCTGCCTTTTTTTTTTTCCCCCAAGGACTTTTATTTATCCTGTGTTCATTCACTGCTTTTCTGTTTTCCATCTTTAGCAAGTTTCATCAAGAAGTCACTTGCCTACTTTCATACTTCTAATTTTCCTTTGAAAATATAACTTCAGAAAAATGAGGGAAAGCAACTCCTGTGATGCTGAGCTCCATAAGAGTCAGGAGAAATACTAATCATATAGTGAAATTGAGAATTTTAAATAATATGCCAGTAATGCTTGGATGTTAAAAGGAAGTGGGATAGTCAATGCCTTCATGCGCATTGGAAAGCTGATGGTAAAAAGAGTCATCACAGCTAGCTGGAACTACTCCATAAGATAGTTCTTAAATTACTGCTGTAACAGTAAGCCCACAGAGAAATAAACTCTCCTCACAGTGCCAGAACCTCTTTATACTACTAAAGAGAAGAGTTCTGGGGAAGGTAAATAATAGCTATTAGAAAATCAGTGATTTGACTGTAGCTTTAATGCTCTTTGCAGATAGCAAATTTTAATAGCTAAAAAATTTCCATCATGTACAAAAATACAGTAATTTATAGCATTAATGTTTAAATTCCTTCCTCCACAATTCAATGTAAAAAACCACATCAAGACCAGAAATATAGCAGTGCCATTGCAGATGCACATAATTCATTATTGCATGACAGTATCAGTGAATTTAAACTGAATAAAGAATCACTTCCTTCTAGAAAAAAAAACTACTTTAGGCCTTTTGTAAAAAAAAACAGGTGAATTTTCTGTTAGTCTGTGTCAAAATCATTGAATCTGACTCTTTCCATGGAGTCAGGTGGAAAAAGAAAACCTTTCAGAGGGGGGAAAAAATACAAAATTAAGGAACCAAACAAAAACAGGGTAGAAAGCTCTTAGCACAGAGGTGCCAATACCTCAAGCTTCAGGGCATTCACCTGGAATATTGATACTCCAAACTGATAATCCATGTTCCTTGCTGTGATCATTTTAAAGCAAACATAAATTTTCTCACTGTTACCCTTCCGATTCTCTCCTGCATCCCACTAGGACGGGAGTAAGCGAGTGACTTTGTGGGACTGAGATATATACTGGGATAAAACCAGGACAGAAGAAAAGAAGGAAGTCATAAACAAGAACAGGGACACAAACCTGACCAAAAAAGGATAGGGGAGGAAGTGATGAGAACCACAGCTGCTCAGTCACACTAATTGATGAGGGAATGTGAGAGTGTGAGAATGTTTATTCCAGCAAGGTTATTGGACAGGTGATCTTGTCAATTGGGAAAACAAGAGAAAAGAGGGCATCCAGAAACCAAAATATACCAAGACACAGACCTCACAAAACAGGCATGGAGACAATGACAAGAAACAAACATCACCACTCACACTAGTTGATGTGCTATCTAAAAAGCACTTCCAAGAAGATCAACATGGATTTTATAATACAACTGATAAGACTGTAAACCAGGGGAGACCCTGAACTGAGAGGGGTGTGGGAATCATAGATGAACAGACCCATGGGGGACCTGCAGAGGAAGGGGGACGAGGAAGGAACAAAGGGGGAGTAGGCAGGGAAGGGTATGAAAGGATCTGATCCTGTGCAAAACAGAGCCAGTTAGTACACTTGCCTGACCACTGCAGTCTGTCCTACCCTTTTATATCTTCTTAATAAATATTTTCTTAACTGTCTCCATAATCTCCTTTTCTGTACCACCTGTGTGTGTGCTTCAAGGACTAAGTGCCAGCTACTGGTAAAACCAGTACTGATGTGAGTGAAAACTGATGCCAGGTACTATAGAGTCAGACTTGGGGTATGGGCACCCTTGGCCTGTAGTGTCAGCTACTAGAGCAAGTAGATGTCTTTAATGTCCATCCTCTGGAGAGGGAACCGTGTGGTCCTGAATACCAGCTACTGAGGGGGTCTGGCATGAGTGAGGTGAATGAGAAGCACTGCACCAGCAGCTGGAGTGGGACCACAGGTCACAGTCTTTGTGCCTGGTGCTGGCTGCTGCGGGGAGACAGTGTCTGCATCCTCTCCAGTCCTGGCGTGTGGGGTGTGCATGTGTATTTGCTAGCAAACTTTAAGCTCAACTAGATGGTGAGCAGGGGGACTTTGGTTTTGGGGTTGAGTATCTGACAGACAGGAGTTCTGTGCTGGTACATCCAGGGAAAAGTGCAAACGTGAAGTGCATGTAGGAAGAATGTGTGAGTAGTGTATGTTTGCTAGCAAGTGTAAAGCTGGACTAGACAGTGAGTAGGGGATCCATGAAGTAGGTAAGAGGGACCAAGACCTGATCAGAGGTGCCAGACAGAGGGGATGTGATGGTTCTCAAGGGATCTGTGAACGTGCACTTGTGAACCTAGAAAGTGGCTTGTGTGTGCCTTCATTAGTGAACTTCTGTCTGTCAACTGAAGAGCAGGAAGAGTGCTTGGCTGTCTATATTTTTGTTTTAGGTGAGTCCTATACGTGCATGAAGTTGAAGGCACTGCCTTGTCTATGGCAATTTGTGGGGACTGGCTGTATCAACGTCTTGTGTGTGTCTGTGTGTGTGTGTTTCTAGACATGTGCTCATCTTCTCTATTCGTTAAGTCTGCAACCAGGAAAGCTCCAGACAAATCCTTCAGTCTGGGCATAGACTGTGAATCCCTGGGACACTGGGCTGGGCTCCAGCAGCCACGCTGGAGAGGTCCTGGGCTGGATTAGATAGAGGAGGTGGCCACAATCTCTTAGACCACTTAACATTTTCAACCCAATGCAGAATGAAATCAGTTTTGTAGTTTCAAACCCAGTAATGGTGGAATAGGAAAACCCTTTTTGTCATCCTATTAAATCAACGATTTCTGATATGTGGACTGTACACTTATCCGGCTCCTAGCAGAAAGACCAGTACATAGCACTGGCTTTTAGGTGCCTTCATAATACATTATTAAAAAAAATGTCCTTTTGATGATGTGTCCTTACAATTAGGCACAGTATTGATAACAAAATACATTGAGAAATACATAAGTTTCACATATCACAGCGTGTAAATGATTACATTAATACAAGTATTATTTTAATCGTAAAGGAAAAATGTTTAGAATTTATTGTTGTTGCAAAAACTGAGGAGATTATAGAGTTTATTGCTTCAGCTCTTACAACACTGTGTTTTATGTGAAAAAGTAGGTCAGGTAGTTAAAACTCTGAACAAAGGCTTTCACTGGCATTTCTATTTATTTCTCAAATAATACATATTTTTAATTTGTATTGTGATTACTTTTTCTGTACTCATCTCTTCCAGGTCTGAAGCTTTAAACTGATAGCCATTTCCCCCCTAGTTTTCACAGAAAACACTAATTAATGAATTATCCTTATTTTAGACATTTGTGATAATATCACTTCCTTCCCAAGCCTTCTTATACAAATCTATCCTTGAAATTATATCTTTACTTGTACCAATGAGGGAGATACTTTCATATGCCTTTGACCTTTCTGTCTTAAGAGGCACAGTAACACTATTATTTCATAAACTAGCAAAGCCCCTCAAAGTATAGCGTGGATATGGAACAGATTATGTTTGTTTTAGGCTTATTAATTTTTGGACAGATTCCACACCACTTTATATATGGCATTTCTAATGAAATGAATGGAATCTCAGTGGGAGTTCTGTAAGTATTTTAGCAAGGGGTGATTAAAATGAGGAAAACATGCTGTACAGTGGAGTACTTAGATTAACAGTGCTATAAAATATAAATATTTAGGCCCTCAAAATACCATATTTTTTGTGGTGTATTATTCTGTCATGAAATAGCTTCTTTATAGCATTCAAGGGGGCAAAACAATGTATTTCCCAATAACTGAAGGAGGCCAAGTGCAAACTCATGTCACATGGGGTTCTTGCTATTTTATATGTTATAACAGTATTCTTTCAATAAACACATCTTTTTTTTTTTTTTAAAGAGGTTATATAATATAAACACAGTTCCTTTTTCCTTACCTTTGAAGGTCTACTACTGTGCAGTCTAGAGATGACCACAATCTGAGAGTTTTTCTATAGTGTCCTGTTGAACAAGTTTAAACAGATATTTCATTATTCCGCAGTTCACAATGAGAGCTTTTCCTCATAGGACCCATAAAAATTCAGTCTCATATTTGAAGATCCTTCAAATCTCAGTAATGTTCAGATCTGTTCTTCATTCCTGCTCTCTATTATTATCTTGTGGAGTAAGCCTGATGTACAACATTCTCATCAGTGGAGAAATGTAGTAAAATTAAAAAAGACTTATCTTAAGAAGTCTTTTAAATACTTGCCTAAAGATACTCCCAAGCTTAGCACTGAAAACATATGTCTTGGTCTTACAGGGTGTCTAAGTGGATTTATGAAAAAAACACCAAAATATTCTGAGGTGGCTAGCCTGAACCAGCTCCAGTGTGTGTGTGGAGTGCCAAAATATGGTTGTTTGCCCAACATTAGAAGTCCTAAAAGGATGCTAGGCTTCAAAACTCAAATATGGTGCTGTTAATGTGTATATGCAGCTGTATATAGAATCAGAATCAAAGAATTATTTAGTTGGAAAAGACCTTGAAGATCAAGATCATCTAGTCAAACCATTAACCTAACACTGAACATTCTTAAATAGACCATTCTATGGTTCTACGAGATGTGGAAGGTGATGTTGCTGGGGACACAAGCACTCCATGTTAGAGCAGAGACACCCCCAAGGGACTCTGGTTGTGGGTTACCCATGCTGGGGCATAGGAAAACAAAGAAGAAACCAGGAGCAGTGGAGGAAAATGAGTAAGAAACAAGGAGTGGCAGAGAGAAACCAGTATTCACCAACCCCACCCTCCTGCACTGTCCATCACTTCACCAAAGGAACTGAGTCGGCTGAGCATAATCTACAGCAAAACCAAGGAAAGTCAAGATTGAGAAGTGAGGAGGAAGTATGTTTTGCCTATGCTGAGCCTAGGGAAGGGAGAGGGAAGTTATTTCCTTAAATGATTGTTTAATTACTTATGTTTCATTTTCTCTCAATGCCCAAATCAGTACTCAAAAGTTCATGCTAAACGGCAATAAAATAAATTACACAAAAATATCCCTTAGTCAAGGCTGCTTTGCCTGTGAAAGTCTTCTGTTTGGTCCAGGTTGAGGTATCAAGGTAGCCTGTGGCAGAGCATGGTGCTTGGCAATGCAGTGGTGAACAAAAATACCCTCCTGCATGCAGGCTGGAGACCTCTCACCATCTAGCTCCCCGTATTTTCTCATATTATAGACTGCAGTGAGCATTTAGATGGTAGATTGCTGCCTTTCCTTACAAGGTGGACATTTGAGGTCCACAGCTGCAGCGCCCTCCCCTGTCAAAGGAGTAACCCAGCCCCCCCCGGCAGGCTGCTTTCCTAAGTCTGCACCAAGGGTAGACACCTGCCTACGCTGTCCTGACGCTGCTGCCATCACTGTCAAGTCTAGGAGCAGAGGGAAGAACTGAGGAGTGATCTACTGAGCGTAAACTGTATTTATGCTCTTGGCAGGGAAGGGAAGAAGGGGAATCTCAAGCTTAGTGACACAGAATAGCATATGCAGAGAGAAAAGACGCCTGGGGGAGGGTGAACTTGCCACTGCTGCAGCTTGACAGTCTCCCATGGCAACTCATCAGAAAAGAAAAAAAATCATCAGCTTCTGGATTATGTCTGCATAGCAACCAGCTATGCCTAAGAGCAGGGTGCCACCCCAAAGGTTACGTGGTGAGGTAATAGCAGAAACAGCCACATGCTCACATCTCCTAAACAAGACAGATACTCTCAAGACTCCACACATGAACACACATGTGATAGTTTCCAATTGTCCTCTGCATGGGGAAAAAGTAGCCATGTTACTCACAAAAATGACACTGCACACACTGCTTGCCCAAAAACTCCATGCCTCCCACATTCCTGAAAGCAATAAATGCAGCTTTTCTTACCAAATATAATTTCATTTATGAATCATTAACTGTAGGAACTTGCCACCATTGCTCTTCTTGCATCTCCCATCTCCCATGACCCCAGCTCAGTCTAGGCACACTCAAAAGAAATGCGAAGCCATGTAGCTTTCTCTGCCCTCCTTCTTCCTCTTCCTGACACAGGTCTATTTTATCTGCTGAATTTCTCTCAGGCCTTGCAGAAATCTGGAGCATGTCTCATTTACAAGCCAGCCCTATCAGAGTTTTACAGAAATCATATTTAATCCATTACTGCGTGAACACAAAATCTGTGCCTCATCTGATATTTGGGGGTAAAAATGAACATCTTTTGGTTCCTCTCATAGGACAGGCTCTGGGTCCAGGAAATGTGGTTCTGACAGTTGTCCTTCTACAAAACGTCATCACAGCTCCTCTGAGACACTAGGTATCCTTGCTCTGCAATGGCTGGCACAGCAGTTATAAGTGTGCCAGTGCACAGATTGTTGAGATCACAGAAATTGTGTCTGACTACTTTTGTACCTGACAAGGCAGCAGCATGGCACAAAGAACATGTAGCAGACTGGCCAGCACCCCTCCATTCTGCTGGAAAGCATCCTCCACTTGCAGCACTACTGGTTAAGTTATTTCTTGCAGCACCACATGCTCAATCCACTTCCACACAAAGCAGGCTACAAAGAGACATCACGGAAGTCCAATGTGTACAGAATCCATCTCACAGCAAACATGACCCAAATCCACACCACCTCCTCTTGCCCACAGCTCCCTCCTGCTGCTATTCAGATGTTCTGTTTGTTACACTTGAGTCCAGGACACTGCTACCCCACCACTTTGAACATGGTCACTAGATTATTAGGGCCATATTATTAGGAACTCTTTCCTCGTTTTTCCCCAGCTTTTGCAATGCGTCCAACCCAGACCTTTTCAAACGCGGCTGTGGACCTGGCCTTCTGATGAATGTGCTTATAGGAAGGATCCTATGGGAGACTGTACATTGTGCCATGTGTTCCCAGCTGTTAGGAAGTACCTCACAGAGGCATTTGGTGCTGAGGTCTGGAAAACATCTAAGGAAGCAGAGGAGATGCCCTGCACAAAGGCATCCATCAGTATGAGTTTAAGTCCTTCTATTTAGAACCATAAGCTGACCCAATGCATCCCTCAGCTGGCCTGCTTGCAGAGGGTTATTGATCTCACCCACACATGGGGGTGGCTTAAGTAACAGAGGAACAGAGAGGATATTCAGGTCTTCTTGACTGTTTAATCTACTTGAATCTAAGAAGTGAATCTTGAAGGGTAGGACTGTGTCCTTGGGCTCCATGGATTACATTGCATACACAATGCCTGTTGTGGCAAGGATTTGTGAGGCAACATTTGTTTATTTATTTATTTTTCCTGCCCTGTTACTTTCCCTCTACTTTTGTAACTGCTTTTTTTTTTTTTTTTTTTTTTTTTTTTTTTTTTTTTCCCCTTTAAATACATCTTCTGAACACCAACGTTTCATGCAGTAACCTTTGTAATAGGTTTAAGTTGTCTGGTAATAACGTTGCCTGCTGACCAAAGGATGTCTAAGTGCCTGGGTTGCTAGGTGTTGGAATGGGCTGCCCAGGGTGGTGGTGGAGTCCCCATCCCTGGAGGTGTTTAGTGCTTAAGGATATGCGGTAGTTAGGAACTGTCAGTGCTAGGTTAACAGTTGGACTAGATGATCTTCAGGGTCCTTTACGACCTAGATGAGTCTGTGATTATGTGCCTTTTTGAAGAAACATTTTGTGAGACTTTCTGCCTGTGTAGAGCATGGAGAAGAAAAGAACAAAGACATAACTGAAAAAGAGCAAGGCAAAAAAAAAGCAAAGAGACAGAGGATAGCTGAAAACAAGACCTGAAGCTGCAGTTCCCAGGAAGTGAGAGGGGCTGTGGCTGTCACTGCACTGTGCACCAAGACAGACCCAGGGATGGAGAGAAGAGGGTGGGGATGTGTATGGTTGATCAGCAGAGAAGGAAAGAGGAAAACCAGATCTATTTTTAGCTGCTGTTAAGGTAAAATAAAGTGAGCCATAGTGTTTGTTTCTCTAATGGAGCTGGCCTTGAGGCAGACAGGCACAGATGGTCTCACACACTTCTCTGTCAGGAGGCCCTATGGGGTCAGGAAGGCTATGCTGGGTACTAAGGCAACTGGAAGACCTGATGTGGCTCTAGCTGCTCCTGATGGAGCAAATCACTGCTCTTTATATGAGGCATGTAGGGCAGACATGGCACCGATGGCATTGAGGCTCTGGTGTCAAGCCTGCTTGTGCATGTTCACTGCTGAGCAGCCAGCTGGCTGAATATCTCCTGTGAGATCCTGCAGGAGGACGACAGGGCCCAGCTGAAGGGAACATATGGCCCATAGCTGTTACCACATGTCTGCATCATCCAAGATCACATCAAGTGTAGTGTTATCTGCCAAGATGTGACACTTGAATCTCCTCCAGGAGGCCTTCATTTGGAGATTGTACCTTTTAACTACAAGAATATCACAAGCCCTACCAAGGGTTTTACACAATGTAGTGCACATTTCTCCTTTGGAGATTTGTGCTAGAAATCCTTCAGCACTCTAAGTTTTTTGTATCAGATTTAATGCCTCCTTTTTCAAAGAAGTGACTAAAGCAGTTCATTCTTTCAAACCTGACTGGCACTTTGCTGAGATCTGATTTCAGGTTGCACTCTAAATATCTCTATCCCTCTTACATATTTTTCTGTCATGTTCCTCTTTGGTGCAGCTGCACATTAAAAAGTAAGCACACTGACAAGACTTCAGATCCAGTCAGGTCTTTTAGTATATAGGAAGTACATCTATTTCCTAGAACATTTCTTACAAAAATATTTACTAGAGTTGTTTTCCCTCTAGAATCATGAAGCATGATTCTATCATACTGCTCTTAAAGTAATTAGCTTGCTATTTGTTTTGATCTATCTAATCTGTCTGTAGTCAGAGACAGAATCTAATAAATTGAATAAATTTGCCAAGGAAGTTTTTTAGGTGATGCATCTTCTGTGAAAAGATTGAAGTGTTTTCCATTACTACTGCATTTTGTGTTTTCTCTTTAGTCATCTGTATACCCAAATCAGTTATCTTCTCCTGCAATCATCAAATTAATTTATTTTGAAGGTTCTGCCATCTTTTCAATTTCAGCTATTTATGCCACATACTGGAATTCCATCTTCATTTTTGGACTTACTGGTAATAGCACCTCTGTAGAAAACTTGTTTCACATCGATATCTTGCAAGCAATATTTAATAGGATTAATCTTAGTATTACAATTCAGAAGTTGACTAAAATGGAGATAGAATAACTAGCAAAGATGATCGTTTATTTTTCCAATCTTAGACACTCACTTTAATGTGAAGTGAAACACCTATATCCCTTCATTAACTTGAAAAAGACTTTAGAATGGTGAGCTGAGATCTATATAATTGATGTTCAGACATCTAAATTAGGTAAATTGAATACCACTATCTTTACACTGAGATCTCCACACATGAAAATCCTGTCCAGGATTTTTACTGAGTACACTGTTTTCAATTTTTTTCAGTCCTGGAATTTTCACTCCTAGTATATGTTATGATATAGACCAATCTTAGAGTTAACCTTGCCCATACAAACAGTTTTTATATAATGACATAGCCTAAATTTGCTCCTATAATTGTTTTCAGAGATGCCATTTACTTATATTCCATTGTCAGTTCTGAATGTTATGGGATATCTGCTCAGGAGCTAATGAGATAATTAGATTTACCTCATTTCTCTCCTTTGCCTTATTCTGCATTGTAAGGAAAAAAATCTCAAACCAACCAACAAAATATCCCAACTAAACCATAAAAAAATATCTCCAACTTTCTATGTGGGCTTCTATAGGAAAAGATGAAGTTGGCAGGTATTGTCTCCTATAAATCCAGAAGCCTATCTGAAATAGGACAGAAGAGCTCAAAACCATGTCCCTACACCGTGAAACTATCCTTCCTGTTCTTCATTCATTTGCCTTGTGTGGGTTATTCTTAATAACACTTTTGCTTTTTGGCACTTGATCTTTTCAGAATAGATAGCCACTTCATATATCAAGATTCTCCTTATCCAGAATGTTTCTCTGTTTTGTATATGTTATAGTTTGTATATACTGTAAGCTCCCTGTTCTATTACTTTAGATAAACAATTCTTTTTTTGCAGGCTGCTTGAACGGCATAAATCCATGGTCTGTAAAGAAGGCCATGATAATTCAAAATAAATTATCATAAATATCAGAAGCACACATAACTCAGTATCCTGGCAGTCTGTTCCAGGTTTGCCTGACTTCAGGTTTGCTTTACTACCTTTGTTCTTCATTGCACTGGAATAAATAGGCAGACTCTTAATGTTTTTGTAGCTAATGCCACAGTTTTGTATTTGTATGGAATTGCCTTTGGAAAAGTATTGGTTTCAAGCAACTTAAACAGCCCTTTGATATAATTTTCCACCTGCTTTCCCAATTTGTCATTAGAGAATATGCTTTCACATAATCCTCTATATATTAGGCAAAGAGACAGATCAGTCATATCCAGCAGGTCCTGCACAGATTTGATCCATTTATCCTTTTTCTAAAGCATGCAGATCTTAGAAATGAAATATTTCTGATTTCAGTTTTCAGTGGCTGAGCATTTCTGGCATTATTCTGTGGGAAAGCCATTCCTGAAAACTATTTTCTTTCCAATACCATGATTCAACTAGTTTACAAATTTGTTTCAGACACACTGTCATATATTCAGCTCAGCATATCTGAGTTGGACTGACCAAGATGTTGTAGTAGAAAACTGTTTAACTGTGTCTGAGACTAAAGCATGGTTTTCCGTTACATATTACAGATTATGAAAATAAACTGTAAAGCTGGACTAGAGTATCTAATTAATTGGAGAGCTCAGTAATAATCTCTGATATATAAAAGACATAAACCTGCTAATGTCCTTTAGGAGTCTTCTGTGGGCTTTCATAAGTTCAGTATCAGGTAAAATCTTCAGAGACCAATTTAGAGAAAAAAGAAGGTATCAGATTGGAAAGAACTCTTTCACTGTGAATACCATATAGTCACTGGAGCTCTGTGTGCCCTGAATAGCAGTGCTAGCAGCATAGAAAACAACTGTTTCCACAGAACCTCTGGGCATGTCCAGGGTCTGTAGCAGGAACAGCTGAGGATCCCAAGATGAGTGCTCTCGAAGGGGTTTTATCAGGTCTCTTTCACTGTGTCTTTAAGGGCTTACATATTCCTAGTAGAAGGTGATTTGGGATTGTCAAAACATAAGCCCCCTCACCAGAATGTCCAACAGTTAAATTACATATCTTTATACTAGAATTAAGAAACATCAAATGTTATTTTATGTCTTATACTTATTATAGTTGGTGCAGATAATTTTTTTTTCTTTAGAATTTGCTGTGACTCTGTAGAATACACAGCTTCCTCAAATGATGATTCCCTTCTTAGTCATTATATTTTGTTTGCAGTTCCCAGTTATAATTTTATGTAAAGTCTCTACTCTCTTTTTATTATATCTCAATCTTCAGCCGGGGAATTGTATAGACTTTATTAGGTAATATGATTTTGAAGACAATCTTTACCTTTCTCTAATAAAATTACTGCAACATTACTTCTCCCTGCTGTATGTGTAAAAAAAAAAGGGGGGAAAAGGAGTTGAGAAAACTGCATTACACCATCCTTTAATTCTTCTTTCTCATTCAAATACTTATATAGAATGATGCATAGTTAAAAAACCCACAAACCACAAACCCTAGTCCAAACACAAGTGAACCATAACGAAGCACTGTCTTATACATATATATCATATCCCTAGAGACAGCTCTCTCCCCTCAAAAAGAAAATCCTCACTTTAGCATTTGTAGGACCTGCACTGACCTACACTACATGATCAAAGGAATCAGAGACCTGCTACAGCACTTGGATGCACACAAGTCTGTGGGACCAGATGGGTTAGACCCAAGGGTGCTGAAAGAGTTGGCAGATGTGCTCACCAAGGCACTGTCCATGATTTACCTGAAATCATGGCTAACTGAGGAGGTCCCATTGGACTGGAGTGTGGCAAATGTAACACCCATCTACAAAAGAGGCAGAAAGGATGATCCAGGAAACTATAGACCTGTCAGTCTGACCTCGGTGCCAGGGAAGGTCATGGAGCAGGTCATATTGAGTGCCATTAAAAGTCATATAATGGACAACCAGATGATCAGACCCAGTCAGCATGGGTTTATGAAAGGCAGGTCCTGCTTCACAAACCTGATCTCCTTCTATGACAGGGCAACATGCTTATTGGATGAGGGAAAGGCTGTGGATGTTGTCTACCTTGACTTTATTAAGGCCTTTGATACCATTTCCCACAGCATTCTCCTGGCAAAAAATGGCTGCTCAAGGCTTGGACAATTGCATGCTTTTCTGGGTAAAAGACTGGCTGAATGGCCAGGCCCAAAGAGTTGTGGTAAACGGAGTTAAATCCAGTTGGTGGCCGGTCACGAGTGGTGTCCCCCAGGGCTCGGTTTTGGGGCCACTCCTGTTTCACGTCTTTATTGATGATCTAGACGAGGGGATCGAGTGCACCCTCAGTCAGTTTGCAGATGACACCCAGTTGGGTGGGAGTGTTGATCTGCTCGAGGGCAGGGAGGCTCTGCAGAGAGACCTGGACAGGCTGGAGCCATGGGCTGAGGCCAACTGCAGGAGTTTCCATAAGGCCAAATGCCGGGGGCTGCCCTTGGGCCACAACAACCCCCAGCAGCGCTACGGGCTTGGGGAGGAGTGGCTGGAGAGCTGCCAGTCAGAGAGGGACCTGGGGGGGTTGATTGACAGCCGGCTGAACAGGAGCCAGCAGTGTGCCCAGGGGGCCAAGAAGGCCAATGGCATCCTGGCTTGTGTCAGCAATAGCGTGGCCAGCAGGGACAGGGAAGGGTCTGTGAATGGACCAAGACAATGACCTTTGCTTTGGCACTCCAGGTGGCCATAAATATACAAGACTGGATTTCACAAGGACAGAGAAGTAGAGAAGTGGAGTCTATTAGACTAATAATGCCCTTCTGTAAGTTGCTCTTTAATGGATAAAGGGAGGGAAAAATGGCTTATTTTATGTTTTCCTTATTCCTAAAAGTTAAAGCTAGGAAGGAGTTTTTATTGAGTAATGTGAACCTTGAATCTTAACCTCAGATATACCCTGCCTTATTTTTCATATTAAAGTGACAGGATTTAAAAAACAAAACAAAACAAAACAAAACAAAAAAAAAGCTTTGCCTGTATTTGCTTTCATTCCTGAAACGGTAAAAGCAGAGTCAAATTATGCTGGCAGAATACACAGTTCAGCAGAATATGAATTCTTCGAACATCTTAACTACCTCATGACCCTTTGAGTTATCTCTTGAAAGACCTTTATGTTTTATCATGCTCCAGAATTTTCCTCATCATACAATCACTTCAGCAGGGTCATGTGGTGGGTTGCCCCTGACTGGATTCCAGGTGCCCATTGTTAATCCCCTCCTCAACTGGACAAGGGAGAGAAAATTTAATGAAAAGCTCATGGGTTGAGTTAAGGACAGGGACATCATTCAGCAATTACCTTCAGAGGCAAAACAGACTCGACTTGGGGAAAATTAATTTATTACCAATCAAAATCAGAGCAAGATAATGAGAAAATAAAAGCTAAATATTAACAACAACTTCCCCTCAACCCTCCCTTCTTCCTGGGCTAAATTTTGCTCCTGATTTCTTTACCTCCTCCCCACCAGTGACACAGGGGCACAGGGAATGGTGCTTGTGGTCCATTCATCAACCATAGTCTCTGCTTCTTCTTCCTCCTCAGGAGGAAGATTCCTTATACTCTTCACCTGCCCCAGCATGGGGTCCCTCCCACAGGATACAGTTCTCCATGTTCTTCCACATGAGTCCTGCCCACGGGCTGCAGCTCTTGACAAACTGCTCCAGTTGGGTCCCTTCCACAGGGTGCAGTACTTCAGGAACAAACTGCTCCAGCGTGTTGCCCCCACAAGCTCACAAGTCCTGCCAGCAAACCTTCTCCGCTGAGGACTCCTCTCTCCATGGGTCCATGAAAATCCACAGGTCCTACCAGAAGCCTGCTCCAACGCAGGCTTCCCACACAGTCACAGCCTCCTTCAGGTGTATCAACCTGCTCCAGTGTGGGGTCCTCTCTGAGCTGCAGGTGGATCTCTTCTCCATCGTGGACCTCCACAGGCTGCAGGGGCACAGCTGCCTCACCATGGGCTTGACCATGGGCTGCAGGGGAATCTCTGCTCTGGCACCTGGAGCACCTCTTCTCCCTCTTTCTTCCCTGACCTTGGTGTCTGCAGAGTTTTCTCTTACATATTCTCACTCCTCTCTTTAGCTGCAGTTGCACAGTTTTCTTTTTCTCTTCTTAAATATATTATACTAGAGGCACTACAACAGTTACTGATTGACTCGGCCTTGGAGCCAGCTGGCATTGGGCCTATTGGACATAGGGGAAGTTTCTAGCAGCTTCTCATAAAATTCATCCCTATAGTCCCCCTGCTACCAAAACGTTCCCATGCAAACCCAATACAGGTCATTATTAGATCTTCTGTTTGATTAAAAACGTTATCCTTCCAAATTTTATGCGGTCTTCAAGAGGTCATGTTGCGCTTTAGAAACAGCTTGGTGAGTTCTTTTTAGCTTATCTGAGCAGAAATGAGAGAACAACTCACCACCAATACCTTAAGAGTATTTCTCTAGCTCAGCTCTTTCATGAGAAAACTAGAGGCAAAACTTGAGATAGCCCTAGCTGTGACTTGATGATTTAGTCGTGGACTCAGTAGTGTTAGGTTAATGGTTGGATGATGTTAAGGGTCTTTTCCAGCCTAAATGGTTCTGTGATTCTATGATTAGGAATAACTAGATTTTTTTTTTTCATCCTGCGATATGTACCAAGCCTATCTCTTCTTTTCCTTGACCAGTGTGTTTTTCCATATCTCAGTTGTGCCTTGTTTCCCCATCAATCATCCTCACAAGAAAATCTCAGCTGAGTTTCTAAATTCCTCCTGAGCAAGTATGTATCATATGGGAGAAAGACTATGTGGAAACAGCCAATTCATATTTGGGCCAACTCATAGCTGAAATAGTACTTGCTATATGACTAGAGAAGAGCAGTAGGAAAGGACAAGGAGATAAGAACTAAACTGCCTGTTCCCCTGGGGTAAGCCTCCTATGAATAACTCTGATGGTTCCAATAGTTTTTCTCTTATGTAAACACAGGTTAGGCTGACCAGTATCATATCTAGCAGTGAAACATTTCATATGGAAACAAGGAACAATGGGCTGTCTGGGAAAGATAAATGCTGGGAGGAGGTGGTGGTGGTGTGGCTGCCATTCCATGGCATCATTTATTTTTTGGTCCACATGGAGATATTTTCTGTTTCAGTGCTGGCAACTTGTCTAATATCTTTTCATGAAAAATATGACAGGGCATTAATTTCTGTCCTGTACAAGGAAAGTGTCTTTTGTCAGACACATTATTGCTGAAATAACCATGCAATTGGCACAATAAATGAAGGGGTAGGTGTTCCTGTTGTCTATATTAGCAAATGAAATAGTGAGTGGAAATAGTCCTGAGTACTGTAAATGCATCATCTCTACTGTTAAACATGGGACCCTACTACCGTCCTGACAATTTATGTGGCTCAGGCTAGGGACCATTCACAGTAAGCAGGATCCATCACTGTGTTGTACAGATTATGGACATAAAAAGGGTTTGATAGTCTTGCAGGACTGAGCCTTGTTGGTAGACACAGGACTTTCTGAGAACAGGTGCTGCTGGTTTCTGATTTTGTAGACTGTTTAGGAGAACTTACTAGAAGCTAGCCCGGAATTTTCCCATTTCATGACATCCTCGAGTATCTGCCTGATATTACTAAAGGTGCAACGGCTTGTAATTGGACAGTGTAATGCAGGCAAAGAGATATACTACAAGCACATATTTATATTGAAATTTTCCAAATCCCAACCACTTTCTGGACCACAGCTTTAACTATAATATAGCTTAAACGACAATATTCTTAAAAAACTAATGAGAAGATTGGGGGAAAAAAAAAAAAAAAGTAGAGACAAGTTAATGCATATAAAAAAACGAAATGCAGTTTTTAAATTCTCTGATTTTCTTTACAGTGGTCTGGAACCAGTGTTTCAACATGCAGCCACAAAGACACCTCATGATAGGTAAGAAATGGGAAATTTTAAGGGCTGTTGAATGCCAGAAATTTTTCCCTTGGCTCAGAACAAAATTATTTTTCTACAGTTCTTTTTTTGTGATTAGGGTATTTTTTAAGAATTCACATCATTTGATGCCTGTCAATCTTTAATTTTCTTCAGTAGCAAAGTGTTTCAGGCTAGAGATCATAGAATATCAGGTTGGAAGGGACCTCAACAATCATCTGGTCCAACCTTTCTGGTGAAAGCACTGTCTAGATGAGATTGCCCAGCACCCTGTCCAGCTGAATCTTTAAGGTGTCCAGTGTTGAGGAATCCACCACTTTCCTAGGGAGACTACTGCAGTGGCTGATTGCTCCGATTGTGAAAAATTATCCTCTTGTGTCCAATCAGAATCTCCCCAGGAGTTACTTGTACCCATAACCCCTCATCTTTTCCATGTGACTCCCTGTAAAAAGAGTGTCCATCTTCTTTGTAGCCACTCTTTAAAATACTAGAACATGGTGATAAGGTCTCCTTTCTTTTCTCAAGGCTGACAAACCCAATTCTCTCAGCCTTTTGTCATATGGCAGGCTTCCCAGTCATTTGAACATTTTCATGACCTTCCTCTGGACCCTTCCCAGCCTGTCTCCATCTGATAGTTTGGTGTACTGACATATGACAGAAAACCCCCCACTCTTTAGATTTCACGCAGAATCTTTATAATTTGCCTGTACTTTAAAAGAGGTTTATGATAATTTTATAATTAGGTAACCATAAAAAGAGGCAAAGCTAGCTTTCATATAAACAGGTATCACCCTGCTACAGTAAAATATCTCTTAAACAAATTCATATGTCAGAATAAAGAAGTGCTATATAATCAAATTTTATATGAATGTTTTTCTGGTGTAAAAACATGTGAAGCTAATTTTCCCTGAATATATGCTCTGTTACTTTACATCAAGAGAAACTGAAATGCAGGCAATAAAGTACATCTATAGTGTAATTCTTTCTTTGATATATTTCTGTGAAAATGTGCTATTATTAACAATTTTGCAAGGATAAAATTTTTAAAGATTATAGGGACTTAAATAAAATGGTTGTATTTGGTCATACAGTCAATGTAGTAGTTCAATAAAGTAAATGTTAACCATTCTTAAAATACATGTAGCTCTGAACACACTTATTTCAAATATACTAAACAAACACTCTGAAGATGTAGGAGTTGAGAAAGCAAATGCTTCCAAGACAAGCTGAGCTCTGAAGGAGATGTGTTGCTTCCCATTCTCTCACTCTATATTATCTTCGTCTGCTAGTGGTTTTATTAAAGTAATAATATTTTTTCTGTGAATAAGATCAGAGCATAGCCCTAACAGTATCTTTTCTATGCAACGTTCTATCAGAGAATGAAGTAAAAAGAAAAAAAAAAAAATCATCATTGTTCTTCATTCAAATCAAGCTGATAACTATGGTCTACTTTCATTGTGGCTAGAGAAAATCTTTGTTTTATGAAGTACTTGTTTAGACTGAACTCTAAAATGCACTTTATCTCAAATAGTGACAAAGATTTTAATTAATAGGTAAAAATACAAAACTTAATAACATAGCATGAATTCTATAAAACATAACTATTCACCTAAAACTCTACTTTAAGTAGTATGTGTTCTCCTATTATATTATTACATAATTGGCTGTTCCAGTTTTCAATAACAATTTCTTTTCCCAAATCTATTTTGTTCTTGAATCCTAAGGCAAGGAGTGGGGGAATGAAGTCCTTCCCATCACAAGAAAGATCAAGTTCAACACCATCTGAGGAACCTGACTATATATAAGTCTATGGGACCCAATGAGATGCATCCCAGGGTCTTGAGGGAATTTGCTGATGTACTTGCAAGCCACTCTCAATCATATTTGAAAAGTTGTGTCAGTCAAGCAAAACCCCTAGTGACTGGGAAAAGAGGAAATATCATGCTCACTTTTAAGAAATGTAAAAACGAATACTCTGACAACTACTGACCAGTCAGCCTCACCTCCGTGCCTGGTATGATCATGTAACAGACTCTCTTGGAAGCTATGCCAAGGCATATGGAAGACAGGGAGGTGATTAGAGACAGCCAGCATTGTGCCTGATGGACAAATTGTGCCTGATTAACCTCATGGCCTTCTACAATGGAGTGACTGTATTGGTGGACAAGAGAACAATTGATGTCATCTACCCTGACTTCTGTAAGGTTTTGACATGGTCCCACAGAACATCCTTGTCACTGAATTTGAGAGATATGGGTCTGATGAATATACTGTTAGATGGATAAGGAACTGGCGGGATAGCCTTAGCCACAGAGTGGTAGTCAATGGCTCAATGTCCTAGTGGAAACCAGTTACAAACAGTGTCGCTCAAGATTTTGTACTGGGATGAGTACTATTTGATATCATCATTGCTAACATAGCAGGCTTGAATGCTCCCTTAGCAAGTTTATGGATAACATCAGGGGGACGTTGACAGGCTCAAGGAGTGGGCCTGTGAGAACATCATGAAGTTCAACAAGGCCAAGTACAACATCCTGTACCTCAGTTAGAGTAATCACCAGTATCAGTAGAGATTGGGGGATGAATGGATTGAGGACAGCTCTGTGGAGAAGGACTTGGGGTTACTGGTCAATAAAAAATTGAACATGAGCCAGCAAAGCGTGCTTGCAGCCCAGAAAGCCAATTGTATTCAGTGATCCATAAGGAGAAGCAGGGCCAGACTGTCATTGGAGGTGACTCTGCCCCTCTAACTCCTCTCTTCTGAGATCCCACCTGAAGTACTGCATTCAGCTCTGGGGTCCCCAGCACAAGAAAGACATGGACCTCTTAGAGTAGGTGCAGAGGAGGTCGACAAAAAAAGAGCAGGGGATCGGAACACATTGCCTGCAAAGAAAGGCTGAGAGTTGAGGTGGTTCAGCCTTGAGAAGAGCAGGCTCCAGCGAGACCTTATTGTAGCCTTTTGATATATAAAGGAGGTTTATAAGAAAGACAGAGAGACACTTCTTACTAGAGCCTGTAATGACAGTGTAAGGGACAGTGGTTTTCACTGAAAGAGGGCAGGTTTATATTGGCCATAAGGAAGAAATTCTTTACTGTGAGGGTGGTGAGACACTGGAACAGGTTGCCCAGAGAAGTTGCAGATGCCCCAAGCCTTGGAAGTGTTCAAGGTCGGGTTGAATGGGGTTTGAGGAACTTGGTCTAGTGGAAGATGTTCCTGCCCATGGCGGAGGGGTTGGACTAGATGACCTTCAAAGGTTCTTTCCAACCCAAACCATTCTAGGATTCTAGGATAATCAGGAGATGAGCAAATAACATGCAAAATTTTGATATTAGTTTTTCAGCACAGAAATTTTACTTTTAGTGTCTATCCACTCCATATGACTCTACTCTGCTCACAAACAGACTATTTGGAGATTGAAAAGTCTTTTTTTCAAGACTTTTCTACCTCCAAGCAATAACAGAAATATAGCTATTGCTAATGAAAAAAAGGAACGATTTTCTATTGGTAACCATGAAACAGCCATAGTAGTGTGTAGAAAATTGTTCTCTCTATTGTCTTTTGAAATCTACCTAATATTCAGGGTTCTAATATTTTAATGAAGTTGTTTTGAAACTCTAAATTTCTAGTATTATTAACATTTAAAAGCAGAGTAAAAGTTCCTTACTAATATTAAATCTCAAAACATTAATTAGCTGCTGAGCTCCAAATAATGTTGAAATTAAAGTTTTAGTTAAGAGCTAGAATTAATGTAGTAACTCTGCACTGCAGCATTCAAAAATGTACATAACCGTGTGCCATGCTATTCATAAGAGATATATTTTGGCTTCTGAACCTAGTGCTCTCTTCTGATACCAGCACTGTTCTTGTGAACAAGAATCGGTAAATATGAGATTACTTAAATCTTCACAGAATGGCAATAAATTTAGGTATTTTCTAAGTATCACCTGCTTTAAGTATCTCTATATACAGGGAAACTTTCACACACATATAGCAATATAGAGATTTTTTCAAGAATAAAAATTGTGCTTAATGACTCCGAAGAAATATTTAGGAAGACTATGTAGAACATCTGTTGGCTTACCACAGAAGTACAATACTGACAGTTACTACTCTCTTTCATCTTGTCTCCTAGGTCTGAATCCTCAGCACACTGTGCAATACTCCCATCCTTAGCTGCTTGAACTCATGTTGAATTTCATCCAATTTGAGCTTCACCCACATTTTAGTATTAATTCCCAGAGTATTGAAAATTCAGCACTGCAAGCTAAAGAAGAAATGTCAAGAGGTACAATCAGTAGGAAGAGAGTTAATTTTAGTGTTGGAGCTGAAACCACTCAATAAAATTTTTCTTCTCTCAATTAATTTATTTTAGAAACCTATTTGAATTTGAATAAATATTCTGGTACTTAAAACACTTAATGTTTTGAAGATACTGTGGGAATGCTAATGCATTCTCCCAGCAACTGTTCTGATAGGTTCCATGATAAAATGTTTCCTAATACACACAAAGAAGGAACTATATGAAATAGGATTTTCAAATATACTGAGTTGATCTAGGAATACAGGGTCTGTCAAACATCGGTAGCAGCTATGTTCCTTAGTCAGTTAGCACTCTTAAGAGATTCCCTTATGACTCTCTGCAGATCTGGTATAAAATGATACTACTTAGGTGTTGTATTTCCTGTCACAAGATCTAAGTTTTGCTTGCCAGAGGGGTAAATGTCATGGTGTAGTTGTTTCCAGGGTTGAAATAAAAGCTTTAAAACTTGTCTACTCGCCTCTTTTTGTACAGTCATCTGTCTGTGAAAGGTCAAGGTTAAACTGTAGAAGGTGTAGGTTAAGGTTAGAACACCTTGGAGGCATACCTGTTTAGTAGTTAGTATTTTATTTAGTCTGGATCTCTCTGGTTATAAGTATAAAAGTTATTGAAAGCTCCCAGTAGCTTTGCTTTGTTGCAGAAACACTATAGATGCCTTGTTTTTAGTTACTGCATAGTGTTTTATATTATGTATCCCTTTTTTTCTTTCAGATTTTGTCTTCCAGTGGGAGATTTCACTTTCAATTGTGTTTCACTTGAAAGCCCTCAGTGGAAATAAGTTATTGCCCATAAAATGCTATCCACAAAAAGCCTCAATTGTTCACAACCCTGCAAAACTTACACCAGTTAAGTGGGTTATTATGTCTCATTCTTGTTAATTTACAGTCTCAGAATTTGTACAAAACTTCTTCTGGTCCCTGAAGAGCTAGACAAAAGGATTCATACTATTTATACAAAAGGTTTAATGCTCTTCAGATTTAACTGAAAATGTATGAGTCTGTCTTTCAAGCATTCTAATGGGACCTAAACTAACTTGCTTCTTCACTCTTGGTCTTGGAGTATTTTATCACTGCTTCATCTGTGTGCCTTAGCCCTTGGAGGAATTATGCTGCCCTTTCTAGCTGATATGGAGGATGGTGCTAGCAGGACATAGAAAGAATAATCTCCAGGCTTCATCTCCCGGAGAGACATATTACTATGGTCAACTACCTTTGTAAAAATGAAACTGCTGACTACCCAAGGGATGATCAGCCTATAAAGTTTTAAAACATTTTAAGTAAATTTCTGCTGTTCATTTTTTTCTAGTATAGTCTACCTTATAATTGATCCTGGAGATTAACAGCATCACAAATAAATAGTTTGATGTTGCAAATAGAGTATGTCATCTATTCTTTCATACTGGCTGAATTACATACACCAGAATGCTGGAGTAAATACTGTTTGATAGTTTTAGGATGATTGGGAGAAACAAATAGAAAAAAAAGATAGATACATTCTACACAACAACAAGAAGAAATTCTGATATTCAACTCTATAGCTTGTTCTATTTAATGGAATTGAAATAACTTCTGATAATCATAATGTAGCTTTACTCCTTAAAAACAAACAATATTAAGCTGCAGAAAAGGACCAATTATATATCTTGCATTATTTAAATGCAAGATGGGAGTTAATACTAAGGTATTCCTGGCAATTATAATTGTATACTTTAATGTTTTAATGTGGTTACTGTTAATATACTTGCTGTTGGAACAAGCACACAAATAACAAATGACAGACCAAACATAGTAATATATGGTTGTAGTCTTTATGTGCAATGGGATATAAGGTTAAAGCAGTATTGCATTACAGTATTAGAGAACTACGACAATACTTGATGCATTGAAGGCAGCTCTGTGGAGAAGGACTTGGGGTTACTGGTCAATAAAAAATTGAACATGAGCCAGCAAAGCGTGCTTGCAGCCCAGAAAGCCAATTGTATTCAGTGATCCATAAGGAGAAGCAGGGCCAGACTGTCATTGGAGGTGACTCTGCCCCTCTAACTCCTCTCTTCTGAGATCCCACCTGAAGTACTGCATTCAGCTCTGGGGTCCCCAGCACAAGAAAGACATGGACCTCTTAGAGTAGGTGCAGAGGAGGTCGACAAAAAAAGAGCAGGGGATCGGAACACATTGCCTGCAAAGAAAGGCTGAGAGTTGAGGTGGTTCAGCCTTGAGAAGAGCAGGCTCCAGCGAGACCTTATTGTAGCCTTTTGATATATAAAGGAGGTTTATAAGAAAGACAGAGAGACACTTCTTACTAGAGCCTGTAATGACAGTGTAAGGGACAGTGGTTTTCACTGAAAGAGGGCAGGTTTATATTGGCCATAAGGAAGAAATTCTTTACTGTGAGGGTGGTGAGACACTGGAACAGGTTGCCCAGAGAAGTTGCAGATGCCCCAAGCCTTGGAAGTGTTCAAGGTCGGGTTGAATGGGGTTTGAGGAACTTGGTCTAGTGGAAGATGTTCCTGCCCATGGCGGAGGGGTTGGACTAGATGACCTTCAAAGGTTCTTTCCAACCCAAACCATTCTAGGATTCTAGGATAATCAGGAGATGAGCAAATAACATGCAAAATTTTGATATTAGTTTTTCAGCACAGAAATTTTACCTTTAGTGTCTATCCACTCCATATGACTCTACTCTGCTCACAAACAGACTATTTGGAGATTGAAAAGTCTTTTTTTCAAGACTTTTCTACCTCCAAGCAATAACAGAAATATAGCTATTGCTAATGAAAAAAAGGAACGATTTTCTATTGGTAACCATGAAACAGCCATAGTAGTGTGTAGAAAATTGTTCTCTCTATTGTCTTTTGAAATCTACCTAATATTCAGGGTTCTAATATTTTAATGAAGTTGTTTTGAAACTCTAAAT
>NW_020799097.1:47114744-47223088 GCF_003259725.1 Athene cunicularia | reverse complement strand
TTTTTTTTTTTTTTTTTTGAATGACACAACTTAATATCCCAATCCAAAATTATTTTTTTTAAATTTTTGAGTCTTGTATCTCAGCATGTTAAGTAAGTGAACTTAAATATAATGCACAGCTTGTGCAAAGTATTTTGCTATAATTTTTATCCATTGACATTTGCTATCTTTTCTCATCTGCTTCCCTTCCTAAGAGAATTAAATGCTTCTAAATAGAAAGATGCTCAAGATACATTGCTCTCATAATATGTAACTCTTAGAATGTCAGGAGAAGAAAGATTCTGAATCAGTCTCATGTTCAAAATTAATTAAAAGGACTGAATTTACATTTCTCCCATTTAGGGGCACAAAAGAAAAAAAAAAAGGTAGCTACAAGGAGGCAAGGAATATATTTAATTTCCTCAGTACACAACATGATCATGAATTACACCTTATGGATTAATTAATTGTAAAGAGACTTGGTACAGATTACAGTTTTCTACAGCCCTTTCAGAAAAACTCCATTCCTTAAACTGTTAATGAAAGACTTTCTGTAACAGTATGGAAGATGATAATCCTATTGTTGTTAAATGCACCATCTGATGTAAATATTTAGTTAAAATGCCAGTGGACTGAAATAGGCTATTTCTTCTTTATCTCTCAGAAATATTACATGACATTTTAATTAGGTAGATATACAGATGGATGTGAGGAAAAACTGATATTTGATTTTATTAAAATTAATTTAACATCATATAATTACCCTCCACATCAAACAAGAATGGGCTATTAATTTTGATAAGAAGACATTTACATAATAGAATTCCTTCCCAAGAAAATAAAACACCATGAAAATGCTCTAGTGAGCTATATAAACTACATAGATTTTAATACAAAACTGTAATTAAATTGAAATTATCATAAATCTGTTACACAATACAAGCACTTTTGCTATAGTATAAATAATTAAACTAATTAACAAAAGTGGTTGGGCAACCAAGTTTAAATGAACTTACATACCCTACAACAAAGGCTCAGGGCACCCAGTGGAGAGAGTAGAGTGGCAGCTGCTTAAATTAGATGGTCTAGATCATCTCTGTTGGCATAAATTTTACTTCTCTTCACTGGCTGGATAGGAATTACAAATGGTTGATTTATGAAGAAAAAAAACTGATAACCCATGTTCATCAAATGAAATTTAGATGAAACAGATACCTAAACTGAGGACCCTAGCTCTCATCTACACAACAAAATCAGAAAACATCTTCACTTAACCACACGCTTTCCTATAAGTTGAAAAAAGCCCCCTTAAAAAAAATCAAAGACAAAATACAATCCCCCAAACTCAAAAATAATCACCCCCCCCCAAAAAAAAAAAATCTTACAGAAGAAGTTTTTACCTCTAAGTGATGTAGGTAACGGGCAGTTGCAGCAGTTATTCTAATTAGAGTAGCTTCACCTAACATTGTTGGACACAAGAAGATTCCTTAGGACAGTTATGGCAATACTACTAACAGTTTTTTATCTCACTAACCTTCCAAAAGATGCATCGTTTACCCTACCAACCCATACAGTTTTACATGTGCCTTAATGACTCATTACATAATAAAAAGAATACCTGTAAGAGTCAGAAAACTTACTGTCAGGAGATACTATTTTTTTTTCCTCCATGCATTTTATTAAATGAAATTTAATTTTTATTCCTTGACATTTCAAGAAAGGTAAAGCTCTGAATTTTTTAACTGAAGTGTAAAGTGCAAATTGATTTTTCTGTCTTCTTTTGAAGCTGAATTTCACAATAGTGCTGTGTAAACGCTGTCTCAGTAGAGGCAGTTCTTGACAAGGGTGACTCTAATTTCAAAGGCTCGTGTAAGAAGGGTATAATAGCCAACAACATTGCCAGCTTCTAAAATTGTGTAGTATTACTCACATTTTTCTTGCATTCAGCAATTTTTTTTGGCATTTAAAAACAGACACAGAAGAAATGGAAAATTAATTATTGAAAATTAGCTGATACTGAGTAATGCATGAAAATTCCATCAGAATATAGGAAGTTTGTAGCATACTAATATCTAAGAAATTCAATGGCTAAAAAGTTAACATAGGAAATATTATCTCATTATTCCTACTATGAGGTAATTTTTCAAGCTGGTGACAGAAAACAGCTTTCAATGTCCTGTTCTCAAAAATAACAAGCATATCTGGGATTGTGGATGAAGCACGTGTTTGCATGGCTTGTTTTGAATTGTCTGTGACATTGCACAGAGTGAAAGATTCGTAAGAGAGAGTCCGGTCCTCACTAAGTTCTCCTATGTGGAATTACTTTATTCTGAGTTCAGTGGTTGCACCAAACTAATTGCAGGTTACACCAGAGAAATTGTAGGTGACAGAACTGCCAGTGATTCAGTTCTGGATATCCTGACATGAATGAAAACCTAGCTGAGAAAACAGGCAAACAATATTTAGGATTTCCCTAGTTAACTTTCCTCTCACTTTCATAAAGAACCTTAAAATATCCTTTAGTTCCAGGACAATTTACGTCATTTAAACAATCCAAGCATCTGGAAGGCACTTACATTTTTCAAGTAAATCTCCAAGACAGTATTTACAGTCCATTTCCTACCTTCCTCGGCATTGTCAGGTTCTCTGCATTACTGCAGCAAAGGGGATGCCTACAGATTAATTTCTGACAATTTTCCTTGTTACATATGGAGAATTCCAAAGTGGAATACTGATGAATGCAAGCATTTAATTACTATTCAAGATGCTCATGCAAAACTGCATGGGGAGAAAGTATTCTTCTTCAGAACATCCCTGAAGTGGTTCTCTTTGGGATTCTTAGTTCAGAGGACAGCTAAAAATTTACTTTAAATACAAGGATAGGGAAGTAGAATGATGACTAGTAGAATTCCAGACAAATAAATTTGGTCAACATGCAACAATTAATTGCGTGCAAAATTTATCATCCACTTGACATGTCAGTGCAAGAGAAGGGGGAGATATGAACATAAAGCATTCCCCATTTTTGTCCATACACATGGACAAAATCATCAAACGGACATTATCAAATCTGTCCGAGAGCATGTATCAGAGCATGCATTATATGAGGTATTTGGGTACCAGAGGCACTTGTGACTTCAAGTATCTGAGGTGGTATTTCAATTTTACTGAATTGTTAGTGGACTTGGTCAACTGGCATGGTTAGTAATTATTAAAATAAAATTCATCACTTATTTGCTCTCAGGTGAATGACTGTAACTGAAACAGCCGGAATGGGAGATTTTTGCCTATATTCAGTCGCCAAAATAACATTCATGAAACCTGAGAAGTAATCCTGTAGAATTCATCAAACTTGCATGAATAAAAATATGAATAAATAGATCAACAGTTTGACATTGTCACAGTGCAATTCAGGTTTTTGTAATTACTCCAATTCCTTGAAAATTTGTTAAATCCAATACAGTCAAGGTATTGATCAGATCAGATATGAAAAAATATTGGATAGACTTAAATCTGTGGCCACTTGTATGTAGCAGTTAGTATTAAATATTTTATTACTAAATCATTAATCATAATCCACTGAGCTCATAACAAGTCCATCACAGAACACTGTTGGAGAAATTTGATTGTTAATAGATGTAAAATTGCAGTTAGAAGTTTCAGGTATTTGAAAACAATTCATATCATTGTTGTGATATCATGTCTCTCTCTCCATGTTAGTAATAATATATATTTACTTTGATTTCATGAATGGTTAATTACATATCTAAGAGAATAGATAATACTCATTAAAAACACCTCAAACCACCCAAAACTGAAATAATATTTTCTAAAGAAAACTTACTTCTATTACTCATTTTTGCATTACACCTTACAAATACCTTGTTTTATTTCACTGAAAGTTAATATACACATCTTCTTCACTAAAAAAAGAGAAAAATATCAATAAAATTCCTTCTGAAAAGACAAAGAATGTATAAATATGGAGTTTTTTAAATCCCGTACATTATTCTTCAGTGGGCTCTCTGAACTGTGTATTGAATCATTTTTTCATTTATTCCTCAAAGTGACTGGACCTTTCTAAGGAATGATCATCTATGCTTCCAAATTTTAAGATTAAATCCTTACACAACGTTGGTTTCTCATCATCGTTAGATGCTTAGAAATTTATGTCTAGAGTTTTAATTTTATTTGTTTTCAATATATATGCAGTGTTTTAGTCACATCTCCCCATACCTTGAAAAATGAGAATATCTAAGGCCCATAATCTTCTTAATTCAGTGTCAGAGAGTTAAACTTCTATCTGACACTGACTTCCTTTATACTGAAAGAAATAATTTAATGCTCCTTACTGTTTGCTGTGCTTCTTCAAGGGTCCTGAACAGAACTCTTTTATACAACCCTCAAACTAAGCCTTATTCCAGCTGAATGAGGAATACTCGAATGAGCTTTCAGATTCATGATTGACAGCAGAATTTAAAGAGATACAGGAGTTCTGCTGTGGTAGAATATGTACAGCATGCTTGTCTTCCCCTCAAATGAGCATTTTTCCACATTTCAATTGTCCCCACTTCTGCTTCAGCTGTGGCTCAGATTATTGTAGGAAACTTTACAAGTAAATCAAAATCTTTTTGAAGGGAAAAAAAAATTGTTATGGATGGTTTCCTAATTGCAGATGGATTAAGTCTCCTTGATTTGATGTGAACAATAGCTCATAAATTGGAAGAGTCTCTGTTTATTCACATAATTAATGGTAATCCAAACTGACTATGAGTTAGTTCAAATTAATTAACAATCTGAACTTTATTTGTTGGGATAACTAAAAATTCAAATTTTCCCCAAGAAAGAATATGATGTATTCAGTTCTAAGAGTCCCTTGAAATTATTAGAATAATTCGAGCAAAATATTGAATCATGATTGACAAGTATATCTGGTCCTGTAAAAAAGACTGGAGTTGTAAACCATACCTTTAACACCTTTGCACTGGACAAGTTAGTAAATTTACTTAAATTTACTTGAATCTAGAAGTCTTTTTCTGACCCATTTCTAAGTTAACTTGTTTCCAAAATTCTGGGAAAACCCAGACATTTAAAAAAAAGTATATGTAGTAATGTACTAATAGTTATCTCTCTCAGTGCTTATTTACAACCACTTTCAGTCTTATCTGAGAATATTTTTTTTTTTCCCCCCGGCATCTTGCTCCTCTTTTCTTTTTTTTTTTTTTTTTTTTAAGTCATAAAAATGTCTTTCCAAAAGGACTGTTTCTTGCTTTGAATCTTTTATGTGACACAAAACTACAATTGAAGAATCATCTCTAATTAGTTAATATGAAATCCCATAGAACATAAGCATACAATACAAGTAGAATTTTGATTTGTAACAAAGGTATAGTGAAGATTAGACTTTTGATAATGAGATGAAAAAATAAAACTGTACATGTCTGGTAGGAAATTACATATTGTAGTAATTTAGGAGTTTATTTCATACCACATAAATGGCTATGCTAACCTCAGGTAGATCAATATATGCATACTCATTTAATATCCAGCCAGGTCTTCCTCAAGGGCATTGTAAATAAATCACATATAGAAAAAGTAATTTTTAAAAATTCCATGTTTTGTCTATTTTGACTGTTGCAAGAGAAAGGGAGAAAGGGAGAAAGGGACTGAATGCTAAATTTTTGTACCAAGTTTGATCCAAATAGTGTATGAAATAGCTGAGAAATTAGCAGCTGAAAAACGTGGTTTATAATGGAAATGCTAAATGGACCTTAGCTCAATCATCTTGGTTCTACTGAGTGCTGCTGCAACACAGGATATATTTCTCTTAAGTTGAATTGCTGTGTGGCAGGCTCCTATAACCATAACAGAAGGTACACTAATGGTCTGACTTCAACAGCTTGCTATGTAATTAATTACTAATCTATTATTTATAAAACTTATAATTAACTTCTGGAAAAAAAAAAAAAAAGGTGAGATAATAATTAATTTTCATCAAGTAATTTGCCATTGCCTAGCTCAGGATGATACCAGTCAAGATAAAGACAAAATTATTCTCACCTTCCATCATTAAAACCACCTTTCATATGAGAATGAACAACTAAAACATAATAGTCAAGATTCTGACAGTGAGTAGCTCATGGCACAGGAAAGTCTAGACATTTCATCGTGTCATTTTTTTTTTTGTGGAAAACTGCTCACCTAGCACTGAAACAACAGAGCCAATGTAGAAATTTTACACACAAAAGCTTATAAACTCCCATACACAGATACATGCTTATAGACATGCTTATTTTTGTACACATAAAATTCAATAAGAAAGAAATTATTTAATCTTTTTAAATTATGTTTGAAAATGAGACTGAGCTAAATGTAAACCATAGACAGGAAATTATATAAATAGCTCATTTAGATCATTAAAATCTACTGCTGTGTAGAGATAGGTGTTGCTTTTCTTCTTGGTAGACAGGTATACACCTATATATTTTTGAATCAAATTCTATGTACAGACCCGATTTACTGCCTCTCACATATATATATCAGTGAGCTAGGCTATGATTCTTTTCAGCACAGTTTAGAAGATATGGCATTGACAGATGTACAGAAAACTTGCCATTTTGAGTTGTTATCATTCTTTTAAAACAAGTCTGCTTTAAGGAAAACTAGATGACTGTCCAAACTAGTCAGTCAGAATACAGGCTCTGAGAAGTTTGACTTTAAGCTTCAAGAAGCACATAAGTTATCTTTTTTAAAACGGAGGAATTCCAAAATGAATCTTTGTATTTTTTTGTTAACTCTCAGAAGGCAGTAGAGTATGTCTGTAAGCTGTGGGTAGTTATATCCTGTGGTTTTTATTGTCTTTTAGAGGGAATGTTTTTGGTTTAAAGAAAATAGGAAAACAATTTTCAAATACATAGAGCACTGACTATATAGACTCTTGTGAGCAAACATGAAAGAGTTCTAAATAACAACAGAAAATCTGGAACTTTCCTTGAATCTTGAAAACAAAACTTTTAATATGATAGAGTGCCAAATTCTACCTTGATTATAAATCACTATTTTCCATAGAGAATACATTTACAAATTAATTTGAGATATTTTTATTTAGACATAGAGAAGGGACTGAAGATTGGATCATCCACATCCCACATGAATTATTTTAGAAGGCAAATATGGCAACATTTTCATGTCTAACCTAATGAGTATTAAAATATTTTTAGCAAACTAAAAATGGCTAAATGAAGGAACTCACAGACTACTTCAATTATTTAGATTCTCAAAAGCAAGAAATATATGATCATATCTATCCAGAGAGATGAAAAACAAGTTTGAATCTGACTTTCAAGAAGTGGCTTAGCCACTATACATAAGATGGACACAGCAGTATGCACTAATCACACCTTTACAAGCTTCAGGCATACTGAGGCCTAACATTGACAACTGTTATCCGGTTCATCATTTTTCAATCACCAAAAATGTTCTCATGGTGTGGGCCACTATCCCTAACCTGATTCTCCATAGGTCAGTCTCAGAACCTCACTGAAGCAAGTCTCTCTTCGTTGCACAGACGTTAGATTGTGGAACTTTCCCAGTCTTTCTTTTTCATGTACAAACACTTCTGCAGTTTACTCATCACTCAAGACAGAAAGGTAGACAGAAAAGAACCAGGTACTTCCAAGTTTATGATGAATTTTGACCTTTAAAACTTGGATATGGTACCTGGAAGTTCTCTTCTGACACCTGTCTCCTAGGATGGCACTAGACACCTGTGTTTCAGCTGCTAAAACCCACTCTGTTCCATTCTGAAAATTTAGTTCTCAATTGGATACATATTATAAGAAAAGATTTATTATTTTCCAACAAGAACATGTAAGGTAGTTTTATTTATATAAACCATTTTAAAGCACTTTCTGCATTTTAATTGATTTTTTTAAATTTAAACCATAAATAGAATATTTATTGTCTAATATATAAGAAAAGTACTTTATAAAGAAAAAAGAGACTCAAAATAGAAATAAACTATTAGAATATTTTATACAGATGTGTATAGACCTTTCTTGTTTACAAACAATCATTTGCTGCATAGATGGTATGTATTTCATATGTATTGTTTAATAATGACACTTCAAGGACATTTGCCATCACCTATAGAAGAATTCGAGACACATGCTGAGGATGTGATGCTGGTGTCATTTGACGTCTGTGTCACATACAGTTGATCCCAGTCAGACCATGCAAACTTGAGTGCTGGTGTTTGTGAGTTTGGAAATAAGAAAACACGAGATTGAAAAGTATGAGTGGGTAAAATCAACTTCAAGATTCATAAATAAATACGTAAATCAACTTCAAGATTCGTAAATAAACCTTCCCCATCCAACCCTTTCTAATAGGATCATTCAGGCTATGACACATCTCAACAGATGTCTAAAATGAGTCAAAGTGTTCCCCCAAACAATTTTTTTCTCATCTTTGATTAGACGGAAAATCTATGCTGACTAACTCAGATATAAATGTACCCAAAATTAGACAATCCCACTGTGTCTCATTCAAGGTAAAGCACAATGACTACAGTGGAGCATGAAATACAGTTTGAGCTCCCTTCATTTTTGCTTGTTTACTAAGATCCTGTCCTGTGAGTCCTGTCCAGCATTGCCTCCTCTCAGATAAATAACCCACCTCTCATCAATTTCTTCCCATCAGTCACAGAATTTGCTACTCTGCACCTAAATTTGGTACTTCTGATACTACTACCTAAGTCATAGGCTACCTCAGCCTTAAATAATATTACTGATATGTTCACTGAGACACTGCTGGCCTTACAAGACTCTGTTCCTTGAAAAGGCCCAGTACTCCCCTCCACTGTCTGGGGACTCTGGCTGTCTCTCACATAACTCTCCCTTAACCATTAGTGAAATCCAGACACCCTCATGGTACTATCTGTATCTTTCCTGCTCCTAGTGGTCTCGCAAGGTTTAGGGTGAGATGGCCCAGATGCTTGGCTTAAAAGCACATCTGACTCCTCTTCAACTCTGAGTGAGGTGAACCAGTTTCACAGTTGAAAGCCTCTAGGTGAAGCAGGAGACCTTTTGATGCCAGATGCCAGCAGCTTCCATTCCTCATTTTCCCCACAGGTTGTATTGCTGTTATACCAGGGATGAACAGTGCCTGTGTCCCCACAGCAGCTGGGGTCCAGGGCTCTTCAAGATGCTGCATCTCTGAGAAGATCCTGTCTATTAATCTTTCATGTTCTCTGATGTTGTTGTGCAGTCTTCTCGCTTCCTTCTATAATTCCTTCACTTAAGAACACAGATCTTCAAATGCAGCACACTTCCTGCAGGATGGAGGATCTGAAAATCCTTAAAGAGAGTCCCCAGGCACTCCCTGCAGCCTGGGACTTGCAGGGATGCATCTACCATCTGAACCTCCATCTCGGTTAAAACTCCTATCCTGGTAAGAGCAGTTGTTCCAACACCTGCTGGTTATTTGTTATGTCCAACAGTTTTTCCTGTTGTACTCAGTAGCTTCTCATGGTCTGTTCACTTTGTTAAATGTCTGGCTTGGGCTTTTCATCTGCCTGCTTACTTTAATAATATTAAGCTAATAGTATGCGAGATTCATACGCTTCTCAGCAAATTTTTAATTAATGGTTCCAGCATTTTAAATTAATCTGCTATTTATCTCAGTAAAATTGTTAATTTGGTATTAATGTGAATATCACCTCATGGGCCCTGTTATGGGGTTTTCTTTCGTTGCGGTTTAATTTTAACTCAACTTTTAATTTACCTTCAATGTCTTTCACATTTAAATCATCAGCCTGTATATATAAAATAAAGAAAAGAAAACCTATTTAAAACCTGAAATGATCTGAGAAGTCAGTTCCTGAAAAATTGTATTCATGGGAACAGAAGACAATGATAAAAAACTAATAACTTTGTAGTCTCTAAAGTTTTGTGGTTAATTTAATAAACTTTTGGTTAATCACAGAGTCTGGAATAGATAATTGGAGTACATAAAGTTAATTTTATTTAAACAGGAATTACTTTTCTTGGTCTTTAAATAGTAATTGCTGTTGCTTTTAGCCAATAAACATGATAAATACCTATATTGTACTCTTGGGCAATGACACCATATATATATATATATATATATATATATAAAATTATACACATGTATATCATATTTATAAATCAATGAGAATACTTCATGCTGACTGTTCCTGATAACTGAATGCTGGAGGCTGACACCTGAAGAAGGAAAAGAATAAGAATAAAGGAATTTTATTCATGACCAAAAAAATGTCATGACACAGTAAAAAATTAATGTATTACAGAAGAGACAATTACATTACAGCACTGAGCCAACTAATGGGCTAGCCTTAAATCTAATATTGATACCAAATTCATCTTGGATACAGTAAATCAATTCAATATCCTACTTCTATTATGTTACATTTTACTGTTGGCTTGTATATATTTTTTACAAAATCATCACCAAAAAATCTTTGTTAACTTTGAATTAAGGTTGCTAAACTACATGAATCCTTGACAGAGACTATGATTAGTAGTGAAATAACAATCTCATTACTTATTTATTTCTCCTTTTCACAATCACATCTGTCTGTCCTTTGTCCCAAAACACAGAAAAGTTTTCACTCCTGTTCTAAAGAAAATATATTCGTCTGGAGTTTTTGGCTTTTCCTAAACAACATCAGATTTTTATGATCATCAGGCCTCATTATTCTGACTAAAGTAGAGAGACCTGGTTGGTGAATACATCAGAGTTTTATTAGCAGAGATGGCTCCAGGTGTGCCTTGGATTAAGAGCAGCAGAGAAGATGACTGGAGGAGTAGCATGGCTGTGATATTTATCCAAACTCAATAAATCTTTCATGCAAACTTGGACTACTTATCAAGTTTATCTGGATCATTTCTTTTTCCTCTGTATTAATGCTTTGATGCAAAGGGAATACTATTTCTGCACATTTCCCTAAACTGGGAATTACTGTTTCATGAACTACAAAGCTTTTAAAAGCACATTTCTGCCTATTTCCCCGTCCTCCATTGTAAAGATGTCATGGTAGATGTGAGTAAGGATTTGGAAAACAAACACAGGTTAAGAAACACAAGTTCTTGAAAATCACTGATGATACGCAAAAGTTTGGCTGCTTTAATATGTAATTAGTATCTCCTGAATAAGCCCTGTGGATCAAAAGATTAACACCTCCTCCCTAAAGCACATTACTGCATAGTCTAAAAATTGAATCAATTTGTATCTATTAATGTGGTGGGCGTATCCTGACTGGAGTCCAGGTACCCACTAAAAACAGCCTTATCACTTCCTTCCTCAACTGGAAAGGGAGAGAAAATATAATTAAAGGATGGTGGGTTAAGGTAAAGACAGGCAGAGACCATTCACCAATCACTGTCATGGGCTCAACTTGGGGAAATCAGTTGAATTTATTACTAATCAAATCAGAGTAGGACAATGAGAAATAAAACCAAATCTTAAAAAGTACTTTTCCTCCACACATCCCTTCTTCCTGATCTTAACTTTACTCCTGATTTTCTCTACAACCTCCCCTGCAATGGTGCAGGGGGACAGGGAACGGCGGTTGTGGTCAGATCATCAACCATTGTTTCTGCCACTCCTTCCTCCTCAGGGGGAGGCCTCCTCACATACTTCACCTGCCCCAGTATGGGGTCCCTCCCATAGGATACAGTTCTCCATGAACTCCAATGTGAGTCCTTCCCATGGGCTGCAATTCTTCACAGCCTGCTCCAGCGTGGGTCCCTTCCACTGGGTAAAGTCCTTCAGGAACAGACTTCTCTAGGTTGTTCTCCCCCACAGGGTCAAAGTCTTGCCAGCGAATATGCTCCACTGTGGACTCCTCTCTCTCCATGGGTACACAGGTCCTGCCAGCAGCCTGCTCCAGCACAGGCTTCCCACACAGTCACAGCCTCCTTCAGTCACATCAGTCTGCTCCAGGTGGATCTCTGCTCCACCGTGGACCTCCATGAGCTGCAGGGCACAGCTGCCTCACCATGGATTTCACCACGGGCTGCAGGGGAATCTCTGCTCTGGTACCTGGAGAGCCTCCTGCCCCTCCTTCTTCATTGATCTTGGCGTCTGCAAGGTTGTTTCTCACACATTCTCACTCCTATCCCTGACAGCAGTTGCTGCTACACAGCAACTTTTTCCCCATTCTTAAATATGTTATTCCACAGGCACTACCACCATCACCTCTTGCACCCAGCTGGCATTGGCTCTATTGGACACAGGGGAAGCTTCTAGCAATTTCTCACTGAAGCCATCCCTGTAGGCCTCCTGCCACCAAAATCTTGCCATGCAAACACAATACTATTAGGTTGGTGATCTCTGACAATCCTACTTCAGTAGAAAGTCCCAATATGAGCTCCTGAAATTTTTAATCTCCTAGATATAGCAATGCCAATGTTGATAATGATTGGTATTGCTTCAGACACATTGTTTAATTATGATTATAGGACAAGAGCAAGGATATCACCTAGCTAACTTTTTACTTGTTACCATGCTCTTAAAAGCTGAAGATCTGGAAACATTTACTCATCAAATATGTTTTTCCGCAATTCCATCTGTGAGGTCTCTTCAATCTGATGAAAAGAAGACTTATTTTGATTGCTTTTCTTTAGAAGCCTTTTGATTTTTTTTTTTTTTTTTTTTTTTTTTTTTTTTTTAAGGGTCCTTCAAGGTTGCACAAGAGGTTGTACAATTGCCTCTTCAGGAATCCAGCACTGTTTCCTCTTGTTTATCTCATACTGGTGTTTCTGAGAGTGTTAGTCAGAAGATGTGGACTCTTCTGATTGTTTAAAGATGGTAACTTCACTGAGTTTCTCTCTCAGCCAACAAATAGGTAACTACATCAGCTTCTAGATATTGACTCTTGTAACATCCAGGTCACTCTGGGACCAACAGTGGTAGTGATCACAGAAGCTAAGCATTAGAGATATTTTGGTAGGACAGTCCCTAAACTCTATAATTCTTTCTGTCATCCAGTCCAAAATACCCACATTGTGTTACACAGGTATGTGTACTCGGACTATCCTGAGGACAAGGACATGTGCACAGAGAACTGGATGCTTTATATTTTCTTTTCTTTTGGAGTTTCAGGGATGCTATTAAATTTGTATTTGGTTTGTAATATGTGGCATATTTTGTAATATGTAATCAATATTTTTTTATGGAAGCTAAAATCAGTAAAAAAGTACCTATGATGGGGAAGTTCATTCCTCCTGTAAATAAAGTACAAATAAAAGTAGCCTAAATCTATAGAGTATTCCCAGTAGGATGATGATGTTACCAAGGCATCATATACATTGAGCAATGATTGATTTTATTCTGCTTCATTTTGCCCACTGAAAAAACAGTGAATCTCATAAAAGTGAGAGAGAAATGGATAAAATAAATAAACCAGGAACAAGAAAGCTGGAAATATTAAAATGCATGTTAGATCAATGTTTAAGGAGATAGAGTTTACGGAACCTTTCTCAACTATATATGACTATGAAGGGCTCTTAAATGTTGGATGATGTTTCAATATCTGTAAAATGTCTTTATTATTTATATAGTAATTCTACAGACAAGTCAATATCAGTATATTTCTGGGATGTATGACTCCCAAACATCAAACAAAGCTGTATACCATTTAGGAAGAAGGATAATCATCCACGTCAATAATATTTTATTTAGCAACATATACCAGTAAGGAAAAATGTATTGTATTTGATCTGTCTTTCAGGTTTATATGCCCTTGTATATTTGAGACAACAGTAGAAGAAAATCCTGTCATGTTTAGTTTCATGACTCTGTAGAATTGAAATCAGGTGTCAGCACAAAAGCTTGTAAGTTACAGTATAAAGTTCTAATAAAATGGAGGAAGAACAGCAAGTTATTTGATACTGATATTTCATACAATCATAGAATGGTTTGGGTTGGAAGGGACATTGATTGTCATCTAGTTTCAAGCCCTCTACCATGGACAGGAACACCCTCCACTAGATCAGGTTGCTCAAAGCCCTGTCCAATCTGGCCTTGAACATTTCCAGGGAGCGATCATTCTCTGGGAAACCTGTTCTAGTGCTTCACCACCTTCACATTAAAAAACTTCTTCCTTTCATCTAATCTAAATCTGCCCTTTTTCAGTTTAAAACCATTACCCCTCATCCTATCACCACTACACTCCCTGAAGAAGGCGTCCTCTCCATCTTTCCTGAAAGGCTGCTATAAGGTCTTCCCAGAGACTTCTCTTCTCCAGGATGAACAATCCCAACTCTCTCAGCCTATCCTTATAAGAGAGGTGCTCCACTCCCCTGATCATCTGCATGGCCCTCCTCTAGAGCCACTCCAGCAAGTCCATGTTCTTCTTATGCTGGGGGCTCCAGAGCTGAACACAGGACTTCAGGTGGGTTCTCACAACAGTGGAGCAGAGGAGAAGAATCACCTCCCTCGACCTCCTGGCCACGGTTCTCTTAATGCAGCCCAGAATACAGTTGGCTTTCTGGGCTGCAAGTGCACATTGCTGGCTCATAGTCAGTTTTCCATCCACTACTACTCCCAAGTACTTCTCTCCAGGGCTGCTCTCAATCCACTCATTGCCCAGCCTGTATTTGTGCTTGGGATTGCCTTGACCCAAAGTTCAGGACCTACTACTTAGCCTTGTTGAACTTCATGTGGTTTGCACAGGCCCACCTCTCCAGCCTGTCCAGGTCCCTCTGGATGGCATCTCCCTTCCCTCCAGCATGTTGACCACACCACACAGCTTGGTGTTATTGGCAAACTTGCTGAGGGTGCACTCAATCCCACCATCCATGTCACCACCAAAGCTGTTAAACAGCTCAAGACCCAGTACTGACTACTGAGGAATGTCACTTGTCACTGCTTTCTAGTTGGACACCAACCCTTTGAGTGAGATCATCCAACCAATTATTTATGTGCTGAATGGTCCATGCATTGAATCTATGTCTCTCCAATTTAGAGACAAGGATGTCATGTGGGACAATGTCAAATGCTTTGCGCAATTCCAGGTAGATGACGTTGATTGCTCTTCCCTTATCCACCAATGCTATAATCCCATTGTAGAAGGCCACCAAATTTGTCAGGCATGATTTGCCTTTAGTGAAGCTATGTTGGCTGTCAAAAATCACCTCCTTATTTTCCATGTGCCCTAGTATCGTTTTCAGTGGGATTTGCTTTTTGATCTTACTGAGCACAGAGGTAAGACTGACTGGCCTGTAGTTCCCTGGATCTTTCTTTTATCACTTTTTGAAAGTGGGGGTTATTTTTCCCCTTTTCCAGTCTTCAGGAACTTCAGTGGACTTCCACGATTTCTTAGATATAATGGATAGTGTCTTAGTCAATTCATCCTCCAGTTCCTTCAGGACTTTCAGATGCATCTCATCAGGTCCCACCGACTTGTATAACTTCTTATTTATTGTACCTGTTCCTGTTCTCTAGAGATATCAAATAGTGTCATTAAAGAAGGAAAACCTGACACTATTTCAAAACCTGGTTTAGTTCTTGCATGTCAAAAGAAATGACCCAACTATTTAATTAAAGTGGTTAACCATTTTGAAATAACAAATTGATTCTCTTTTATCCTAAGAAGTCCAGATAATATTACATCTATATATGTTACTCAACTTTTACATATAACAAAAGGTGGATTTTCATTAGAAAAAAGTAAAACATTGTTTCCAATATTAATATATGTCCTCCACCAAAGTATTAATGTAAGATAAAACTTTTTTTAGGAGTGCACTTCTATTTATAATGGCTCCTGAAGAGACATACTTTACTCAGGGTGAGGACTACAGTTTTAAGCGACACTTTTTTTATTAAATATCATCCTTCCCATAGGGTGAATGTACAAAATTTAGACTTTTATTCAGGACCTGTAATGGATTGCCCTCAAATGGGAGAAATAGACTTGTCCCCGTCCACAGCAACAGGATAATTAATCAGCTAGGACCTCCAGCTGTAACACATAATGACAGGAAACTAAAAATAATCTAGAATGCAGAAGGCTTCTCAGAGTCACCCAGGTAATGAAACAATTTTTTTTGTTGTTATTTTTTTCCATCCTGAAGGATCATGGAAACTGTGCTGAATGGTAGTACAAGTGAGGAAGATCGACTGGCCTATGCTAAAATAGTTCTATTGTCTATTGTACTTTCAGCTGGTGATGTTTTAGTTTGCAAGCAAAACTGATCTGTACGTACTGCTCTTTTAGTCTTTACAGTTCCTCTTATTTCTGTCTTGAAGAGTCTTTAATTACCCTGATGTGAATTACTATGCTTTTGGATGACAAGAGCGTGTCTGTTCCAGGCCTCTTTCTGCTATACCTCTGTGCTATGTACAGCATTTAGAGAATCCCTTAAACCCTGGAAGTGCATAAAGGTTCAAATAAAGCCTGAAATGTGTGTTGGACTTCATCACCTTTCATCTCATATTTTAAAAATTTCTGCAAATTCTTTTCACAATATCTTAAAATTTTGTACTCTGGCCCACTATGCTCCATCCTTTTCCCTCACTATCATGAGACCTTTGCATGTAAGGAGCCATTCTTCTGTGTTCATCAGTACTTTAATAGGTGTCTGCAGAGGAAAAGTGACTCAGCTAGATTTTACTGATTTTTTTCATGTTTATATGTATCTCTTGACATTTTCCTTTAAAATACAGGGAAGAAACTCTTCAATAAAGTGCCCAACAACAAAATTAGAAGTAAATCAATATCAATAAAGTGATACATATTACTAAATTATAGCTGACTTTTTTCAAAGAAAAATATTAAACTGACTGCATTAATAATCTCTTTGAAAATACAGAAGTTAGATGTCATGGAGAGGTGTTTCAAAAATTAATGGACATGTGCAATCAAAACACCGGTTTTAACAGATTTTTCAACAGAGGTGATTACTTTGTAAAAAATTGTAATAAGTATAAAACTGTTGTGGTTTAACTGCAGCTGACAACTAAGCACCATGCAGACTCTTGCTCACTCCTCCCAGTGGGATCGTGGAGAGAATCAGAAGAGTTATAGTGAGAAAACCCATGAGTTGAGATAAAGACAGTCTAATAAGTAAAGCAAAAGGCACTCATTTAAGCAAAGGAAAAGAAGCAATTCATTCACTAGTTTCCATCAGGAGGCAGCTGTTCAGCCATCTCCAGGAAAGCAGGGCTCCACCACGTGTAACAGTTATTTGGGAAGACAAATGCCATCACTCCAAACATCCCCCCCTTCCTTCTTCTTCCCCAGCATTTTATGCTGTGCAAGATGTCACATAGTATGGAATATCCAATTGGTTAGTTGGGGTCAGCTGTCCTAGATGTGTCCCCTCCCAACTTTTTGTGCACCCCCAGCCGACCTGCTGATGGAGTGGTGTGGGAAGCAGAAAAGGCCTTGACATTGTGTAAGCACTGGTCAACAAAAATGAAAACATCCCTGAATAAAAACCACTATTTCCAGAGCATAGCCACAACTTCACAGCTACTATGAAGAAAATTAACTCCATCCCAGTGAAAGTCAGCCCCCAAATCTACTGAAAATATCCCCCATTTAACTCACAGCCTGTTGGACTAATGTTAGGATTGCTAGGAAATAAATCCCTACTACTTGTTCTATAATATTAGCCTAAGAAGAGTTAATTCACTGAGAAGTTTTAAAGAATATTCAATAATTCATTGAAATGTAAAATTTATCTGGAAAAATATGTGAGATGACAAAGGTAACCAGAGAATATGAATTTTTTATCCAGAAATATTTATCTTCCAATTTCCTGGTTAAATTGAAATTTCATGCAATTTTAATGGAAAATGTTTGTGGAACCAAAATTACAGAATGTGCTGGTTTTGTGTGTGTGGCAGGGCTTTTTGTTATCAGGGGAGGGGGGTACAATGGTGAGCCCCTATGAGAAGCTTTTCGAAGTTCCCTTGCCTCCAAGTCAGACCTGTTTCTGTGCCAAGGCTGAGACAATTGGTGACAGTGTTTGAGCGTCTGTGATAACATATTTAAGAAGAGAAACCTGGGAGGAGTAGTTGGAGTGGTGAGGAGGAGTTAGGAAGTGGATACCTGTGCAAACACCATGGTCAGTGAAAGAAAAGGGTGGGGGTGGGGGGTGATACACACTCTGGAGCAGAGACTCCCCTGTAGACATGTTGAGAGGGCAGGCTGTGCCCTTGCAGCCCTTGAAGGTTAATGGTGGATCAGATGCCCACCTCCAACCCTTGGAGGACCCCATGCCGGTGCAGATGTTTGTTCCTGAAGAAGGCTGGGACTCTATGGGAAGGGCCCACTACTGTAATTTGACACTGGGAGGATGGCATCATGCAGGAAGAACCCATGCTGGATCAGCTCAGGAAGGACTGTGACCTGTGGGAGGTACTTATATTGGAGAAAGTTCATGGAGCACTGTCTGACATAGGAGTGACTCCACTCTGGAGCAGGGGAAGAATGTGAGGAGTCCTCCCCCTGAGGAGAAAGGAGAAACAAGACTGACCACAGCCCCATCCCTGCCTCCTGAGGAGGAGATAGAGAAATCGGGAGCAAAGCTGAGCCTGGGAAGAATTAAGGTGTGGGCAGAAGGTTTTTAAGAGGTGGTAATACTTTTCACTGTCCTACTCTGTTCTGTTAAGTGTTGTTGCTAGTGTTTGAATTAAATTTATGTTCTATTTTTCTTCTCTGAATGAATTTGTCTTTTGCCCATGACTGTAATGTGTGAGTCATCCCTCTTTGTCCTTATCTCAGTTCCTGAACCTTTTTCATTATTTCCTCCTTCCCAGCACTGGAGGGGAAGGGGGGAGTGAGCAGCTCTGTGGTGCTCAGTTGCCTCTGGGCTCAAACCATGACACAAAATTAAATTGCTTGGTAAAACTGAGGAGAGCATATATTAGTTTTTTAAGGAATGCATGTTTCCAAACAATACTGTTTTGTTTTGTTTTGTTTTGTACTTTTGTATGCTTTTTGATTTTTACACATAAGGTTCAGACATTTGGATGCTTACTTGAACAGGACTGAACCCCTGAAGATTCTGAGACTGCCAATCAAAGTTAGTGACAAAGATTAAAATATAACTAATGAGTACACATTTTTCAGATGTATATGAATTAGAAGAAAAAAATCCCCTAAATTTTTTTTAGTTGCATTCACCCCATCTATAAAGTGGACCTCAGTTGTCAGTCTTTTTTTCTCCGAAACAACAGACAACATACTTGAAAATACTTCTGAATGACTGAATGATGACAAGAATTCACAGAGAATATAGAACTTTTGGGAAAAATTATCAAGTTTATCAGAAATACCTTTTCAAACCCTTCTCCCTCCTTCCACAATTTCCTTCTCCAGTACTACTGAACTTCCAGATTTCCATACTTTCCAATGTGAAATCAAGAAATTGAATTTATAGCAGTTGGAAAATCATCAGACAGACATATGCTTGTGACCTCTGAAATGAGAGACAGTGGACAGAAACTGAAACAGGAGACATTACGTATCAGAATTTAAGAACAACATCACATAAACAGAACAATATCTGCATCCAATATGGAAATTAATAATATTTTTTTATTAAATTCTATTAAAAACTGTAATTTAAAAAGTGTTATTAAAAACTGTAATTAAAACTGTAATTTTTCTTTTCTATACAATTTTTCACTGAAATTGATAAATAGCAGGAGTTACAGAAACTGTTATTAAAAATAACTTTAAGTTTATTAAAACTAAGAAAATAAAGGACACTCATGGTGATAGTGATTCAGGCATTCAGTTAGTGATACTGTTCATATAGAAAGTAAAGGCCCTATCTGGGAGGAAGAAACTTGTTCTTTAGTGTTGCTTTATATTAAATACTATTGGAGTAATCCATGTAAACAGATAAACGTAGTGGTGTGTAATGATTAATTCTGGAGATGTTGAGGGGGGAAGGGTTGGGTATTCAGTCAGATGGTTATTTGTCATCCTAATCTGTAGTCAGTTGTGGAAGACAAGGAATACAGAAAGAGTACGTCACTCGCTCTTAGATCAAGGCTGGTACAACTTGCAGTTACCTTAAAGGAGAACTTTGACTATAAGGAACAATAAGGAAATTTAGATAACACTCCTTTACCCACTTAGTCATTTTAGACAACTGTTGAAAAATGTTAAATCAATGTGATAACTATAGACCAAAAATAGAATAACTGTAGAATGCTTGAGGATTCTGTTGATTTTAACATTGTAAACTTGACAATAAGATCCCTCAGGAAAAGACATGATTTGCTGAAATTGCTGTAAATGTTATCTTTCCATGGCTACTGAGTTTGCGAGGACATCTGTAGAACTGGAAAAAAACCCTTCTGGGCTAAGCAGATATGCCTTATCAGTAAATATATATATATAAAGACAAAAATGGAGGGCAGAAGAGAAAGGGAGAAAAGTATGTGCCTTTCACAGTAAGAAGAGTGTTCAACTTTTGAATTTTACAGAGAAAATGTTTTTAAAAAAAAAAAAAAAAAAAAAAAAAAAAATTTCACACAATTAACTAGTTCTCCATAAATTACAGGTTTGAATGTCTGTTAGAGGAGAACAGAACAATTTTCTAGGGTTTAAAGGCAACCCAAAATTCAGAACAAAGCCCCACTCCCTGGAGTTTAATGGCAACCCAAAACACTTTATCACTCACCTGACAAGCGAGGGCTCTCAACCATCCCGACCCACAGTCCCTCAAGGAGTTTCCTTGGGCAGTGTCCTGACCCAAGGGGAGAGTCCTCGACCACACCATGCTGCTCCGGGGCAAGAGCTCCAAATGTCTCCCCAGAGGACTTCATTTATACCAGACAGAATCTGACCTGTAGTCAATAGCGGCTCCCATTGGCCAAAGACCCCAGTTACTGTGAGGCCCTGAGAAAGGCAGCCAGGAACTGCCACAGCTCAGCAGCCAAGAAGATCTGCTCTCATTGGGCGGGTGCACCTGCCACGATCTTCAAGGTCTTTTCCAACCTAGATGATTCTGTAATTCTGTGAAGAAATTAAAGGGGGAAGAAAAGTATGGAATATACCAAGTGGAAACCTTCCACAGGTAAGTGAGTACAAGTACATTCTCTTGGACTGATCAATCTTTCACAAGCTACAGGCTGAATTTTACCAGTCCCAATGAGATTATTCTGTCCCCATTACTACAGACTGAAGACTTTCTACTTACTCCAGGTCTCAGTGGATTATTTTTTTAGATAGCGTTCATTTATATTATATACTGTGTTCCTGATTGTTGTACTGACCTTTGAATTTGTGTATTCTCATAGAAAGTATGATCTGCAATAAGTTGAAATCGCTCTATTCTTGTAATTATCCTGGCTCTCAAGAGCTTGGATCTTACTTGAATTTTAATCTGTCTGACTGGGGGGAAGTAGGTACACACTTTCTGGGTTTGATGTTGCTTCAGTTCATGGTGTCTACAGACAGTGAACTCCTCTCATAAATAATGTGAAAGCCTTGCCTATGGGCAACTCCAGCTCCATTGAAAGGTGCAGTATTGGCTTCTGCAAGATATAAATGAGCTACCAAGAATCTTAACTTTTGAGAACGTGTGGTGTAATATTGTTCCATTAGAATCTGGGGACAGTAACTTTTGTTACTGTTTGCTTATTTCAGAATATTTTGAAAATGTAAATGAAATGTTACACACGCTATCACAAAACTCATTGGTTTTGCACTTTGAATGTTACTATATTTAATATATGGTCAAACATCCAAGTTCAGGGGATACCCAAGTGCATGCGAAAAAATACATTGATTTTAAACCAAAATTACTAGACTACAACAGACTGTATTGTACTAAAGAAAAAATGGTAAATACAATGGAGTGTTCCTGAAAATTCAGAAAAAAAACATCTAAGTAAATTAAAAGAACAGCTCATGATCTTTAAAATTAAGGCGCTTTTTTTTTTTTTTTTTTTTTTTTTTTTTTTTTTTAATTATCAACTGCAAAAAATTCCTCAGATTCCTATACTGACCATGTTCTTTTTCCAAGGATCCTCAAAGTATATACATAATTTGGTTTGCAAAGCCTTCCACTTCTTTTGGGCACTGTCTTGTTTTTCTTATGTCTTTTAGTTCTTATTCTTATAGCTATTTCTGACAAATACAAATTAGCAACAGCATTACGTTGCACTAGTCAGTTTAGTTAGATGCCAGTCTGCATTTCTTCAGATCCGCTGTCATGTGTCTCTTCAAGATCATCAGAAAGAGATGTTTAGGGAAAAGAAAAAAAAAAAAAAAGAAAAAAAAAAGGAAAAAAAAGAAAGCAAGATTAGCTACTGTTGTAATAAAAGCTAGACAGTTTGTTTCTATAAATCATATATACTTTACAACCTTACAGTAAAATTTCAGATGTGTTTTTTAGAGATCTAGTGTCAAAATCTGAAACATAGTATCAAAGAAATTCTTTACTTCAAGAAGAAGCATGAAAAATGCAATAAATCTGTGTTGCAGAAATTCCATGTCCAGTACAGTCATTTTCTTGCTTATGCTTCCCCTCTACCCCTAACTTTGAGAGGTAGTTGATTATCTCCTAATTTAATAAAATTTATTTCATTGTGTTTTGTACTCACTTTGCTCATTTAAACCAACATCTTTCTTCTTATTTTTATTTTAGAGAACATATATGCTACTCTTAACATTGAAATGAATCTTGCACCTTACTTTGAAACTGTTCTGAATACCAAAATTCTAGGAAAGATTTGATCAATTTAACCTATTCATCTTAAAGGAACTATACACATCAGCATTATGTGAATAAATTGTCATTATCAGCACAATTAATTTTTCTTAATTTCTTGTCTTCCATCCAGGGATGGCACAGTATTCTTTGAGGAGTGAAACAAGGATATACAATTTGGCCTCAATCTTCATTCTGTTATTTAATGAGAGAAATAAACTATGACATCAGCTTCATGATTACTTTCTTTACATGTCTCAGTAAGGCTCACAGCTCTATCAAAAGAAAGAAAAGGTGATAAAAAAATCTAATTTCTGACTCCTTTAATATTATTTAATTATCTAATTTATTTAAGACTTAAGTAATCATGGTATATAAATTACTTTAAAGACACTTAAAACTAGTAACTAACAAAACAAAAAACCTTGTGTTATGCCATATTGCAATAATCATTCCACTCTTAAAACCACAGAAAAAGAGTAAATGTTATCTAAAATAATACCATGAAAATAAAAAAAATTAAACCAATTCAAAGCCAGTAATTAGTTGTTATTATACGCTGTTTCTAATGTGACCAATCAGCAGATGGAAAAAATAGAGAAGAAGAAAAAAATAAGACAAAACTGTAAATGTCATGATATTCTGGGAAGCAAGTATGGTCTGCTTGTAATCTAGCTGAATAATTTTCTTTAATTGTCTTTTCCATTGTGAGTTTTTTCTAATTTTGAGCAAAAATATACAATGATTTTGAACAATTATATGTTCCCTTTGTTCTGTGCCTCTGTTCCTTTATCAGTCTTCAGAAGCTATTGGGAAGCATTCCTATTTTAATCATTACATTTTCAAACAAATTCTTGAGTAAGCAAAGCATGGATCTGACAGAAACAACTATGCCACACAGAAGGATGAATTCTGCCAGACCAGTTCCTAGTGAGAGTGCTTTATCAAGTTCGTGAATATTAATTTATCTAGAATTCTTAATCACGGCCAATTTGAGATATTTTCAGTCATTTAGAGAATTGATGGGAAAAGAGAAAATATTGTCTATTAATAACTTAGAACTTCCAACAGTTACAATATATGCTTAGTAATAGTTCTTGAAGCAGTTTTAATGAAGAGTGAGCATGATTATGTTTGTAGCTGAAGGAAGTGTTATGATGTAGTTTCATTTTTGGGGGCCAAAAGAATCTAATACACTATTAAAACTGAACAAACAAGTTTTAGCAAATGCCTTGTTGTTTACAAGGCATTGTTGCTTTAATTGAGGAAATATCCTCAAACTCTATGTAACTATGACCACAGCTTAAAATAAACAGATAATGTGTGATATTTATGTGGAAGCATTTCTCAAATATTCTTCCTTTTCCCCCTTATGTTAAACCAGAATTCATATATGTTTTGAGAAAATTATCTGTTTCAGATTTGGTGAAAAATAAATGAAATTAGCACATACTTCTCAGGACACTGAAGAGGGAATTTTTAGTATTAAGCACATAACTTTAGACAGTCAATTCATCTTTAAGATTAAGTTTGCAAATTTTGTTGGTGTCTGTGTCTTACATAAATCAATAGCTTACATAAGCATTGAGGAATTTATTCAGGTACCCACATATAAGGATTAGTACTATTGATGATGTCTTAAGACATTCTCCTACATGTTCAGCTGCCACTTCAAAAAGGCATGAGTTTTCTGTAAAACCTTAGTATGTGTTACTTTGGGGCATGACAGCTTGAGATCTGTCCACCTTAGCATCCCTTGCAGATTCAAATTCAGCTGCCTAGAAAGCATATGAAGTTTTCTGAGACCTTCCCATGTTGTTAGTAGACCAGACAGAAGACCTACAGGACACCCACAATGTTCTGGAGGGGCAGCTAGAAGATGGGTGATATACTGTAGAGCACCTAAAATAACCCCAGAAAACTTTGTTTAGGAAACTGAATCAAATCCCACATCCTTATTGCATGGTCATCCACACGACCTAAAGATATCACCATGAAGTCATCTCCATTTAGATGTCATAATCTCAAATGCTATCCTATTCCAAGTACTGAATCTTGAAGTTGAATTAGTTATATATCACATTATGTGCTAGACTGTGCAAGATACAGACTGACATTTCTTTGTTCCAGCAAAGCTCCAGTCCTTCGAGCAGAGATTAAAATGATCACCTTATTGCATTGCTTTGTATTAATGACTGTCCTTATGCCCTGTCAAGAGTTGTCCCACAGCAGTTTTATTTCTTAATAAGAAGAACTGACTCTATAAAGTATTAGAGCCTAACTGGAAAAAATATTCTTTCCATAGGTACTGTGAATAATATTTGCACATATTCAGAAATCATTTAAAATTTCTATTAAATTCTTTAGAATGGCTGAAATCTATGTACTTGTTTTTTTAAATTTTTGCTCCAAGATTTTCTTATTAAGGAATAACATTAATTCTTATCCATTTCCATTCATGCTATGATGGGCCATTGTCAAAGGTGACACTAAAACCACTTTTCTCTATCACTGAGCTCTAAATGTGTTTTGCAAGAAGTGATCATGAAATTGAAATTTTATGTGGGTTTTTTTTTCTAGAAAAAAAAATATTTTCACTCAGAATTAAATGGTGAACTCAAAAATTCAGTACTGAAAATCCTCATTATTTAACTATGAAATACTTATTTACAAAAAAAAAAAATACACTTGTAGGACGTGTTATGTAACAGCAGTTAAACTAATCCAACAATTAAGTTGAATTTGTTGCTAATAGTGGTGGGATACAACTACATTGCAGAACTAACAATTGTATCAGCAGTACAGCATTTGTCTATCTCTTTCTGGCTTGGGAGACAACTGATATCCCCAGCAGTGTCAGTCATGCAGCATGCTATGGATAATGTGCAAATGACATGAATGTCATGGAAATGTGCTTTTCAAGCCAGGACTCTTCTGGCTATCAGACCATTCCAATTTCAGATAAACTTCCAGCCTTATATGCTCTCCAGGCTCCCTCCTTCCTTAGTAATCTCTGTAATAACATAAAGGGCAGCAACAGCCTGTAGAAACTGCAGTTCTGTGCTCTGCACCCACAAAAGCTGAGAAAAGGCAGAAGTTTCCAACTATTACTTTTTTGTTTGTTTGTTTCTTTTGTTTTCTTGTTTGTTTGTTTATTTGTTTGTTTGTTTTCTGGGAAATTTCATGGAAACGTAACTGATAAGAGAGAAAAGTTGCTTTAGGCCACTGAAAATTATGCTGGCTAACTTTAGAGGTGACTAAAAAGGTTCAAGGAAGGTTAAAAGTTCTTGCTTATCCTCTTTGTCTTTGAACTTGTGCATGGTAGAATTTGATAGGCTGTTTCTTCCAGCAAAGTTTGCCAACAAAGCTTTTGGGAGTCATTCCAGCTAAAGGAATGATGTTCAAAAACTGGCAAATTCTCTCTGGCCCTATACACATAATACTTTTAAAAGACCTAATTCTAAGTGAAATTATTTGATGTAAAGGATTTTGCACATCAGAAGTTTAAGGCTTTTCTTGACTTGGAGGAACATTTAGTTTGTCCTAGAGGGAAGAACTTTAATCCATACTGTTAAGCATACCACAATTTTAACTGTTTAAAACTATACATGCAAACCATAGAAAGTCATAGCATAATGAATTTAAAACCCCAAATTTGGACATGGTTCATCTTCTAGACTTGGATGCAAACCATCTATATAATTCAGGCCTCTGCTTCCTCCACAGTGTCCAAATTTTAAATAGTATAAAGGGCATCTTGTGTAGAAGCTTCAATGCAAATCCTCATGTGTCTGCTGGTACCCTGCCCTTTCACTGACATATTGTTCTAGTTTTGCCATTAAAATCTCTAAAAAGAGGTGGTTGTGCTTTCTTGATAAAATGTCAAGCATAATGGGTGCACTTACACATTGAGGTAAAGTTTTCTTTCCAACTTCCTTCTCCAACAATCTTTATTTTCCCTTCATTTCTAGCACTGTGTCCAATCAAAAGGCAGACACCTGTTTTTCAGTTTCTTTTCATCTAGTTTATAACTACCCTGAAATAATTTGCAATCTATGGTATATCATGTTAAACTGTGAGTTAACTAATTAGCAATTCTAAATGGAAAGGGAACTGGAAGCAGAAAGCTACCCTCCCACAATAAAGATGCCTGAAAATTTGTGAAACCCAGGGCATATAGCACTTATGAATAAATGCGGTGAAAAGGCAGAATATGTACATTTGACATTTGGAATAAACCCATCTCATTATCAAGGCAGTCAACAACCCATAATTCTGATACTCGGACCATCATATACTGAGTGAGGTTAGTTATTGAGTTCACTAAGACATCAGAGATCCTGGAGATAGAAGACTTAGAAATACTTCTTAAGTAAGTTAATAATAAAAACATTACTTTAATCTTGCTATGAAAATGAGAATAAATAAAATAGTTGCAGGCCAGATCATAGGAGCAACTATGTCTCAGCGTCAGACTCCTGATGATCTCCATTTGTCTTTAACACAGTAAAAAATCTTTGTTGCTTTCAGTTTCTACTGAACAGATGTTTCTAGTGAATGACTACAATGATGCGCATGATTTATTTCCCTGAAACAAATTCAGGATGCAAGTAATTTTCATCACTTCCTCTAATTTGCATTATATTACGTTTGTCTGTTCCAATATATTCTAGTCACCAGTGGTCTAATTGACGGATTTCAGCAGCCTGATGATGAAGGTAGCTGGCCAAGAATTCCTGCAGGATTTTATGTAAATATTAATGGCCACAGCTGCCAAAGGGAGAGTTCTTTACTTCCAGGGCTAACAGGCAGCAAGTCAACTAGGGCAATTGTGGAAGGCCTATTGAATGCCTCTAGGTCAAGATTAGAGGGGTCGTCTCCAAAGGGGTTCTTACAGTAAGCATCTGCTACTTATCTCCAAATCAAGATGCTAAGGCAAATGAAGCAATATTTAGGGCACTTAAACAAGCTTCAGGTCAACAGAACATGGTTTGTAGGGAGAGGCGCTCGGAAGATCTCGCGATGTACGGGAAGAATAGAGGCACATGAAAGATCTCACGATGCATGGAAAGAACGGGGAACTAAAGATCTCGTGATGTACAGAAAGGCGTATATAAAGCAATTGCGCAGTTAATAAACTGAACATATAGCAGCCACCATATTGTCATTTGTGCTTTTGTTCCTGCAAAGATTTTAACCTCCTGCAGGGGTTAGCTGTGATCTGAAAGCCGCATTTCTGTGGCTTAGCAGATAGAAAAAGACAGCTAATGCCTTACCACAACAGTGGTTCTTATGGGTGACTTCAACTACCCAGACATTTGTTGGAAAAACAAAATACACCAGCTCACATGTGATCTGACAAGTTCCTGGAATGTGTAGAGGACCGCTTCCTTGTGCAAATGTTAGATGAGTCGGCCAGGAATGAGGCACTACTGGAACTGCTACTCACAAACCAAGAAAACCTGCTTTATAATACCTCAGTTAGTGAAAACCTTGGCTGCAGTGATCATAATATTGTGGAGTTTGGGATCCTATTGAGCATGCTGAAGGTTAGTACTAAGACAAAAGGTTTCAGAATTTAGTAAAGCAAACTTCAGCTTGCTCAGAGCTCAGCTAGGAGGGATTCCATCGGAAAATTCCATGAAGGATAAAGGAGCTAGTGAGTGCTGGGATTTTTTAAGAATGCTCTCCTGGTAGCAAAAAAACCAGTTCATTCCCTTTAAAGATAAGAGAAGTAGGAAGAACAAAAGACCCTCTTGGCTTACTTGTGAGCTTTTGAGACTCCTAAAAAAAAACAAAAGAGAAGTGTACCAGAGATGGAAAAGCAGAAGAATACCTGTTGAGAACTACAAGGGAATTGCCAGGCCATGCAGAGATGCAGCTGGAAAAGCAAAAGCTCAGCTCAAATTGAAATTGGCCAGAGATGTCAAAAACTATGAGAAAAGGCTTTTCCGGTATGTAAACAACAAGCAGAAACAGAGGAAAATATTGGCCTGTTGTTAAACAGGAAAGGTGAATTAGTCTCCAAGAATGCTGAAAAGGCAGAGGTTCTCAACAGTTTCTTCACTTCTGTCTTTACCATCACTGTAGGGCCCCAGGCCTTAGAAACAAAAATCCAGGTCGATGTAAACACAGACCCACCATTAGTGAAGGAAGAGTTGATATGCAAACTATTACAGGAGGTTGACCTCTGCAAATCAATGGGCCCTGATGTTATCCACTCAAGGGTGCTAAGAGAGCTGGCTGATGTCATTGCAAGGACGCTTTCCATAATCTTTGAGAGACTGTGGAGATTGAGGGATGTCCCAGAAGACTGGCAGATGGGTAATGTCACCCCCATATACAAGAAGATCTTAAAGGAGAACCCAGGAAATTATAGGCACATCAGTCTTACTCCAATCCTTGGGAAAGTTCTGGAACAAATCCTACTGGGGCCTATCACAAATCAGATGAAGCATGGGATTGGGAAAAGCCAGCATGGAATCTCCAGGACTGGTCCCGCTCTGCTGTGTTGTATTTCCAGCAGATGTCTGGGAAGTTAAAGTCTCCCACAAGAACAAGGGCAAGCGATTGTGAAATTTCTCCTAAGTACCTATAGAATATTGCATCCACCTCTCTGTCCTGGTTGGGTGCCTATAGTAGACTCCTACTACAACATCTGCCCTGTTGGCCTTCCCCCTGATTCTAATGCAAAGACACTCAACCCTGTCTTCACTACACTTATACTCAAAGCAATCATAACAGTCCCCAACATACAGAGCCACCCCACCACCTCTTCTTCCTTGTCTATCCCTCCTAAAGAGCTTGTAGCCATCAATTGGCACACTCCAGTCATGGGAGACATCCCACCATGTTTTGTGATAGCCACAACATCATAATTTTCCTGTTTCATCGCAGCTTCAAGCTCCTCCTGTTTGTTACCCGTGATGTGTGCATTGGTATACATGCACTTCAGATGGGCTGATATTTTGCCCCCTTTCCCCTTCAAATCTAGTTTAAAGCTCTGTCAATGAGCCCAGCTAACTTCTGCCCCAAGATCCTTTTACCCCTCTGGGACAGGTGCTGTCCTGATCTGATATCAGGGAGGGTCTTAAATGATCCCAAGAGAAAGATTAGGACACAAATGAGGTCAGATGCCATACAAACTTGTAAACTTTATTTTCTGTAACAATTGGTAATAGCGATAAGACAGAGAGAAAAGAAAGGAAAAGTCAGAATCCCTAAGCAAGTGAACGACAGAGATGCAGTGAGGCTAATTACCACCACCATGAATCCAGCAATGTCCTGTTGGCTCAGTCTTGGTGCAGGTGATGGTGCTCCAAGCTCCAAGATCTGCCAAAGTCCCAGCTCCCAGGAAGAATGAGATGACAAGAATGAATAGTGCTCCTGAAAGAGAAATACACAGTCCTTTTATCATCCCAGTCCCCACGATCTCTCCGAAGAGTCCACCCATTTCCATGGAGCTCATTGTAATACATGCCGTGCCGTGGTCCCGTGCTGGCCTGCATGCCTTCCTCATGCCGATTTAACTTCGGGCAGATGTCATGGTCCTGTCAGAGACAATTCATCTCCTTCAGAGTACTCCTCCATAGCGACAGGATGTCAAGGCCAGGAAAGGGTGGTGGTGTGACAGCAATGTTTGAGACAGATAACATAGTCCCTTACAGGTGCATACCATCTAATGCCAAAAGGTCTGGCATCCTGTATACTAACCCATGATTGAAAAATCCAAAGCCCTGACAGTAACACTAGTCTTAGAGCCACAAGTTCATCTGTTGACTTATCCTGTCCTGTAATCTTCTTCATCCATCACCATAACTGAAGGGATGGAGGAGAACACAATTTGTGCCCCTGACTCCTTGATCAGTTTCCCCAGGGCCCTGAAATCTCTCTTCATTGCTTTAGGACTTCTTCTAGTAATATTGTTGCTACCTACCTGAAAAACCAAGAGATGGTAGCAGTCCTTGGGTCTCACCAGAGTGGGGAGTTTTGCCATGAGGCCTTTGACCCGTGCCCCAGGGAGGCAGCAGACTTCCCTGTGAAGTGGGTCTGGTCTGCATATGGGGCCTTTGACACCCCTCAGAATGGAGTCACCCACTACAATGACTCTTCCGGTGTTCTTTTCAGAAATGGTTTTAGTACCTGGTCTAGAACGACCTGGCCTTGGTGGACCTTGGTCTTCCTCCTTGTTTGATTCATTTTATTCCTCCATCTCTTCATTCAAAAGTTCCAGGGCCCTGAATCTATTGTGAAGGGACACCATGGAGGGTGAGGGAGGTTGGGAGGGTATTTTCATCCCTCCCTGAGCAGGGAACTGTTTCCAGCCTCCCCTACCTCTTAGGTTCCATCTTTCTGCCTGGTAGCAAGAGGATGAGGGATTGCCTGATTCGCTTGGAGACTCCATTTGCTCCTGTTGTTTCAGGGGTGCTAAGGTGCTACTCCACCAATCAATTTCCCTTTTGCACTCCCTGATACCTCTTAATCTTTCAACCTCTTCTTTGAGTTCCACCACCAGCCTGAGCAGGTCATCCAGCTGATTGCAGTGCCCACAGGTTTTGTCACTGCTGCCCTCCGGCAGGATTGACAGGCTCAGGCACTCACTGCATTATGGGACCCAGACTGCTGCATGTTTGCATGGCAGCTCCATCTGGATCACCACATTCTTTCTGGTGGTGGTTTTGACACGAGTGGAGACCATGATTCAGTCTACTTGGGGAAGATGATAAGATGAAACTAGCTCAGATAAGTTCTAGACCCAGGAGATGGACTGTGCCCTGTCTGCTCACCCTGTCTATGTGAACTTCCACACCACAGGCTTCTGACGCACCACGTCCTGGTCGCTCGAGCTCCCTGGGGGATGCTCTTCAGCATGAGGAGCGTGGGGCATCGTCACTCCAGTCTCTGCCCACCCTGAGTCCCCACTACCCTTGTTCGCAGCTCACTCTTTCCACTCAGGGGTAAGACAACTTGAGGTTCTCCCTTTTCCCTGGGCTTCTGCCTTCTTGTCTTGGGGTTTTGTCATGGGGTTTTGATGCTTTCAGAAGGATCCCCTGCTGCTATCCTCCTCTTCGGAGCCCCTCTCCTCAGAAATATGGAATAGACTGGAAGAGTGGACTGACATGAACTTTATGAAGTTAAACAAGGACAAGTGTATGGTCTTGCACCTTGGAAAACATAATCCAGAAGGGCAGCACAGACTGGGATTTACCTGGCTGGGGACCAAATCTGTGAAAAGGGACCTGGGAGTCCTGGGGGACCACAGGCTCAATATGAGTGAATACTGTACTGCAGTGGCAAAAAAGTCAACAGGATGCTGGGTTGCATCAGCAAAAGCATCATCATCAGAGATAAAGTAGTCATTATCCAAATCTATTCAATGTTTGTCAGGCCACACCTGGAATATGGTGTTCAGTTTTGGTCTGCACCACAGAAAAAAAGCTGTGGACAGTCTGGAGAGGCTCCAGAGAAGGGTCACAAAAAGTTCAAGGGACTGGGAAGCCTGTCATATGATGAAAGGCTGGGAGAACTGGATTTGTTCTGGTTTGAGAAAAGAAGGCTTGGGGGAGACCTTATAACTATGTTCCAGTATTTAAATAGGTGGCTACAAAAAAGATGGAGACTCCTTTTTTACAAGGAGTCACATGGAAAAGATGAGGGGTCATGGGTACAAGTTACTCCTGGGGAGATTCTGATTGAACACAAGAGGAAAAAAATTTTATAATGAGACCAATCAGTCACTGGAATAATCTCTCCAGAGAAGTGGCAGATTCCTGAATACTGGACTCCTAAGATTCAGCTGGACAGGGTACTGAGCCATCCTGTCTAGAACATGATTTTGCCAAGAAAGGTTGGACCAGATGATACTTAAAGTGACTTCCAACCTGGTATTCTATAATTCTATGAGCAAGTCAAGGCACCTAATGCTTCTCTTCTATCCCAGCAACCCCATATATGTTGCAAGACCTGGAGCACTTTACAGATTTCAGTGGATATGGTAAGGTTAACTGATGTGTTTGTTCCTTCTGACTCATTATTTTGCTCTTTCTGATGCCCCTTATTATGGCTGAGCATTTTTTAAATGAATAAAGTTACTTGTCACAACGTAAGTTGCATAACTACTACTTTTGTATCTCTCCTAACCAAAGGCCTCTTAAAAGAGTTGCAGACACAGAATGTCTGTATATCTCATCAATGATTCAGCCTTCACTTTAAGGTACAAACACCCCTCCTTTAGTCTGCCCAGTCTGTGCCTATGACACTAATATCATCAATAAGAATACTTAGCAGTAATATAATCAATGTGTTAGATGTCGGTATGATTCAGCAGCTCAGCTCAGGAGCGATAGCTGACTCAAGTGCATAGAAGATGACTGATGATGCATGCATGAGTGTGCTTTTCAGAGCAAATAAATAAATAAACAAATAGTTCTTAATAGGCAATTCAAGTGCTTCTTGCAATACAGCTGCAAATACTGCCAAACAAATGGAAAAAAGGCACAAATTATGATGTTGGGTCCAGAAATTGTGTGTCTCCCAAACAGCTGAATAGAGAGGAATACAATTCCCCTCAGTGACAGGACAAAGAGAAGAGAGTATTCACTGTTGCTGTCACTATGGGCTGCTGTGAGTTTATGACTCTGCCTTCCATCTGATACATTTCATTCCTATATTTTATATTTTTGCTTTGACAAAATGACACTTCTGATGGTTGGTGATGCCCCAACATTAATAAGGCCAAAGCAGTCTGTATGTGTTTACATCTGGGTGTGATCACAGATGCAGGTTGATTGCTACTCTCTGACATATATATCAGCTGACTTTTTTTTAAGATGACTATTTAACCTTTTATTTTGTTATTTTTCTGACTTTCCCCAATCCCAAAACACAGATTTTATGCATTAGCAGCAATTTCAGGCTCCCTTCTCCCACACATACTGCCTTTGAACAGTTTTCTTCTAGGTCTGTTCTTTTACTATGAAGTCATGTGTGTAACAGTAAGATACCCTGTGCTCTCATGCCAAAGTCTCAGAAGGCAGGATTCATCTGCCAAATGTGGGGCTTCATTTGGCCTGTCTTTCCAGAGAGTCAGCAGAGTCAGTAGGCATTTCAGTGGCTTGATTTATCATGTTCTAAAGTAGATGTCTAAAATAAGTTGAAAGGCTCATGGCCAGGGATTGCTTATTTTTCCTCATTGACTATAAACTAAGCTTAAGGTGACTAGTCTAGATGCAGATACCTACACAGTAAAAACCTAATTACCTGAGATGAAATCCACCCATCATCTATGACCATCAGTGAATAAGTCTAGAGTATAAAATAATTAAATATAAGAATGTAAATTCTCAACAGTATTCTTATTTGATGAAAGGCATTGATTCCTGTTGAGATTTTTTTTTTAAATAGTTGTTGGGGAATCTTGCTGATGAAATGCTGAATCGGATGGGATTTTTCCACTGTTTTTAAAGGCATGAAGTTTCAAGAGTCTGATTCTCTTTTAACCAAAAGCTTGTGTAGTTGTCTATAGCTGGGCAATGTGGGTGCTTGATGCTATGCTTGGCATTTGGCAACAGTGTGAGGAAGTGGAAAATAATGCTCTGATATTCTCTGGATTTTTTCCCAGGACCACATGAGTTCTTTTTTCTGACATACTCATCCCATGGTTACTCAACCTTGAGATTACTTACTTGCAAAGATGTAGTGGGCTGATGGTACTGTCTAATTTCAATTTTTATTGCCTTCCTGTAACTTTTAATAAGAATTTAAACCCTTAAATGTCAGATTTTAGGGCATATTTAAATAAGGTTAATGATTTGGTCTGGAGTTATTTTCTGATGGCTATGAAAATTGTGAACAGCAGTCAATTTGCCCTGTTCTCAGAAGAATTGCTGCTTCAACTGGACCCCTAGTTATTTCAAAAGAAAAGAAAGTCCTTTGTGAGCATACTATTATCACATTCATTGACAGGACAGTAGAACATTTATGCTGATGCACCAACTTTACATATGACAGAAGCTATAATAATTTTGAATGTGCCTATTCCAAAACCCTAGGCAAGAGATCACCCTGGTTTATTTTAGTTCTATAAAGGAAATAAAGAAAAATTAAGGGCCTGAGAGGTTAAAAGAAGAAATCTCTAGTCTTTCATATCAGTGCACGTGGGAACCTACTTAAAGATACAGAGGTCATGGTCACATGGCTGTATGACTACTTAATGATAAGCAGTATTAACTTCATTTCAGACCTGTCTTGTTACACAGCCGTATCTACTGCAGTTTATTAATCGAGAAATACTATGCTGGTTGCTATGTCTGTTGTGATGCATGTCTGTATTCATGCAAATTTGCCTGCCACATATGATTGTCTTATGTTATATGTATCAGCCAGATGTCCTTATTTAAGAAGTTTATGACTGCACATATTTAAAGAAGTGTTTCCTCAACAGAGGTTTAGAGACACTGCTTAAGCAGACTCCAGGTATAAAATAAAGACATTTGTCTTCATTGTTTGAACAGATATCATTTTAACATAGATCAAAACAAATATGAAAATAATTTATAGCTACCCAATCAACTGAGAAAACTGAAGTGACAAAGACAAACAGTATGTTCACATGTACATCTTAATTCTAGGCATTTTTGACTTAAAATAACTTTTTACAGCAATACTGGAAAGCATTCCTTTCCCCTTGGGAATCCTAATCTGAAAAGCTATCCTGAAGGTACATAAGGTAAGGTCTTGTTCAGACTGAGTAAAAGCCACTCTGGTTTGCAGAGCAGTAATCTTTCTTGTACTGAATAGGACACTTACATAGGATGAATGAATTTTCCGTAAAAGTCTCTTTTGTTCTGCGTAAGACTGCAAAACCAAAGTGCTAAGTAAGTAATCTGAGGACAAGACTGTTCTGGCAGTTCTTCTTTAAGAAGTCCAGGCTTCACTGTGACGCTTGCTGAGCCAGATCTAGTAGGCATGGAATAGCACAGGTGATATATTTTGGGAAGGTTTTATGGTACCCCTTGAGGTGAGTTAAACACACTTTTGTACTTAAATATAACAATAAATATGAAATAATGAACAATGCATTAGGCAGAGCCCTACTGCCATAAGTGGTTCTATAAGGAGTCTACAAAGATGTGTCACAAGCTGATTCTTTATATACCTTGCATCAGCACCAATCCCATGAGCAGTTTCATAAGGCACCTAAGCCCAGCCTTGGTTCCACCCCCCAGCCCAGCTCTGCTTCCTAAAGGTGGTCTTTGAGCACATACATTCAGGATGGCTACAAGAAACACTGCAGCTGTTTCTTATCACCAAGGGAAACCTCAGTCCTTTACAGGGAGTCCTTCTGTCTCTGATATTCCTACTTCCAGCCACTTTAACTCTTTCTGCATCTGGGACTTCTTCCCTTCCATACCAAATTATTCATTGATCACAATTTGCCACTGCTGAGCAGTTAAAAAATAGATTCCCCCTTCATACAAGTAGCTGAACACCTGATTTAAAAATCATGATGAAGTACAGGGAAACACTGTTCAGCTACAGCTGCTAGGCATAACTTCACTTTTCAGCACCAGTGAGAGTCATTAGGAAGAAGAATTGAAATGAGTGGTTGGAGAGGAGAGGGAAGGGAAGGGAAGGGAAGGGAAGGGAAGGGAAGGGTTTGGATTGAGTTTGGTTTGGTTTGGTTTGTAAATCACTTTGTTCCTTACACTTCCACCTTCCCCTATATCAGATTGTTCAAGGCCCTATTCAACCTGGCTTTGAATGCTACAAGGATGGGGGCATTGACCACTTCTCTGGGAAACCTCTTCCAGTGTCTCACCACCCTCACAGTAAAGAATTCATATCTTATCTAATTCTACCCTCTTTCAGTTTAAAACTGTTATCCATTGTCCTATCCCTACACTCTCTGATAAAGAGTCCCTTCCCATCTTTCCTGTAGATGCCCTTTAAGTACTGGAAGGCCGCTATAAGGTCCAGAGCATAAGCCCCAGAGCTGAACACATTGTTGGCTCATAGTTTTCCATCCACTCATTCTCCAGCCTGTATTTGTGCTTGGGATTGCCTTGACCCAAGTTCAGGACCTACTACTTGGCCTTGTTGAACTTCATGAGGTTTGCACAGGCCCACCTCTCCAACCTGTCCAGGTCCCTCTGGATGGCATCTCCCTTCCCTCCAGCGTGTTGACTGCACCACACAGCTTGGTGTTATTGGCAAACTTGCTGAGGGTGCACTCAATCCCACTGTCGATGTCACCACCAAAGACATTAAACAGCAGCAGTCCCAATATTAAACCCTGAGGAATGCCACTTATCACTTATCTCCACTTGGACATCAAAAAGTTGACCGCAACTGTGAGACTGTCCAACCAATTCCTTATCCACTTATCCATCAAATCTATGTCTTTCCAATGTAGAGACAAGGATGTCATGTGGGACAGTGCTGAATATGTTATTTCAATGTTCAATGCTGTTTCAGTGTATAACATTATTTCATACACTATTTCAAGGGCAATATTAACTATGAAGATGCTGCTACCTCTAAGATTAATTCCATATGTTTTTATTTAAGAGGAAATAGAACAGGGTTCTTTCTGTTGTAGAGGACAGAATAAAGAGAACACTAAAATTCAGCACACCCCCACCCACAACCGGTCCCTTATTACTACAGAATTATGGTACATTGCTTCTATTTCTTATCAAATATGTATGTGATGCTTTTCTAGAAATACATTCTAACCACATTGCATTATCTGTGGCATTACATGGATAGAAGTGGTATTTTACGGTCTCTACTTATACATAAATGAGACTACCTGATCTGAAGAAAGCCCATTTGAGTTTATAAATCTCACTTGTGTTTTTATATTCCCTATAGAAAATACATTCTTTTCCAAAAGCAAAGAGGCTTTTTATTTTAAATGCAGAAGAGGACATGTGAATTTTCCAAGAGAAAACTTCTGCGGTGGCTTCTCTGCAGCGTATACTGTATAGAACACAACATGGCCAACAACATGGGGACATAGCAAATTACCTTTTAAAAAGTATGATGTTACCTACATGAAGTGTATTGTTGTGAACAGTACAACCAGGAGCAAATCCTTGACATAAATGGAGTTGCAAGAGAGAATAACCAGGATAGATAAAATCAGAAATATGCTGTTAAATGAAATTTGTATATATGTTTTTTGGCTGTTTTTTCTTTCCATATCTAAATATGGTGGGTTGATATTGGATGGATGCCAGGTGCCCACCACGCCACTCTATCACCCCCTCTCCTCAACAGAATTGGGGGAGAGTGTGTGAATAAAATGCCCATGAGTTAAGATAAGGTATTCTGGTTTCAGTTGGGATAGAATTAATTTTCTTCCTAGTAGCCGGTAGAGTGCTGTGTTTTGGATTTAGGATGAGAATAATGTTGATAACACACTGATGTGTTAGTTGTTGCTGAGCAGTGCTTACACTAGTCAAGGACTTTTCAGCTTTCATTCTGCACTGTCAGTGAGGAGGCTGGGAGTGCATAAGAAGCTGGGAGGAGACACAGCTAGCACAGCACAGCTGACCCCAACTGACCAAAGGGATATTCCATAGCATATGATGTCATGCTGAAAAATAAAACAAAACAAAACAAAACCCCCAAAAAAATAAAAGAAAGAAAGATTTGGCTGGGGGCTGGCATCCCTCTGCTTGGGGAGCTGGGCATCGGTCAGCAGGTGGTGAGCAATTGCATCGTGCACCACTTGTTTTGTATATTCTTTTGTCATTAGTACTATATTCCCTTCTTTTTCTGTCCTACTAAACTGTCACTATCTCAGCCTATGAGTTTTACCTTTTATCTGATTCTCTTCCCCCATCCCACAGAGGTGGAGTGAGTGAACAGCTGTGTGATATTTAGTTGCCTGCCAGGTGAAACCACAATGTAGACATGGAGATGATTTGCCAGTTACCATCACAGGTAAAACTGACTCAACATAGTGAAATTAATCTAATTTATTGCCAGTTAAAAACAAAGTAGGATGATGAGAAATAAGAAAAAACCTAAAAGCATGTTTCTCTCACCCCTCCCTTTGCGGGGTCAAATTCACTCCCAAATGGTCCAGGGAAATAGGGACTGGGGTTTGTGGTCAGTTTATGATGTTTCATCTCTACTACTTCCTCCTCACACCCTTCTACTGCTCCAGCACAGGGTCCCTCCCATAAACAGAGTCCTTCATGAACTTCTCTAAGGTGGATCCTTCCCACAGGCTGCAGTTCTTCACAACTGCTCCAGCGTGGGTCATTTCCATGAGGTACATCCCTTCAGGAATGGACTACTCCAGAATGGGTCACAGCGTCACAGGTCCTGCCAGAAGACGTGTTTCTGCATTTGTCCCTCTCCACAGGTGTAGTTCCTGCCAGGAGCCTGCTCCAGCTTGGAGTCCTCTGCAGGCTGCAATGTCAATATCTGCTCCCACCATGGACCTCCAGGGATTACAAGCCACAGCCTGGCTCACCATGGTCTTCTCCACCAGCTGCAGGGGAATCTCTGTTCCAATTCCTGGAGCACCTCCTGTCCCTCCTTATTCACTGATCTTGGTGTTTGCAGAGCTGTTTCTCTCAGTTTCTCAGTCCTCTCTTCCAGTTGCTGTTGCACAACAGTTTCTACTGTTTCTTTGATATATTAACACAGAGGCACTATCAGCTTTGCTGACTAGCTCAGCTTTGTCCAGTGACAGATCCATTTTGGGAGTCAGCTGAAACTGGCTCTATCGCATATGGGGGCAGCTTCTTTGTGTCTTCACAGAAGCCACCCCTGCAGCCTTTGCCACTACCAAAACCTTGCCATGTAAACCCAATACACTAAAACAATGTGTATTTTTCTGGACATATTCTAAATAGTTATTTTGAAATTTAAGTGCTAATATGTCATTCAATATCATGAATTATTGCGAGAGCTGGAACTGTTTAGCCTAGAGAAGAGAAAGCTTGTGAGTGGTGTGTACAGTGTGTACAATGTGTAAAATGAATACAAATACCTGAAGGAAGGATGCAAAAAAGACAGAGCACTGCTTTTCAGTGGTGTCCAGCAACAGGACCAGAGGCAATGAGCACAAACTGAAACAGAGGAGGTTTGGTATGATCATAAACCACTTTTTTACTGTGAGGGTGACTGAGCACTGGCACAGGTTGCCCAGATAGGTTGTGGAGTCTCCCTCCATGTGAATATTCAAGGCCAGATGGACACAGTGATGGGCAACTGGTTCTAGGTGGCCCTGCTTGAGCAAGGGGGTTTGGACCAGGTTACCTTCAGAGGTCCCTTCCAAACTCAACCATTCAGTAATTCTGTGATTCTGTGCATTGTAAAAAGTTAAACAGTTTTGGCCAGAGAAGAGATTAGATTAGATTAGATTAGATTAGATTAGATTAGATTAGATTAGATTAGATTAGATTAGATTAAAGAAAGCTCTATGGTGTATCTGTTTACCTTTCATGACAAAGATTATTTAAGTTGGAATAACGTCTTAAAAAAGTATTTTCTTTATAGCAAAAATAATTATTAGAATATAATTCTAAAATAATAATTTATAATTAATATATTACATACAAGAGAAGAAGATATAATCAATCAAAAAGTACAGCTACTTTTATTTATTTAAAGTATTTAGAGGAACATTACTGGGAAAATTATACTATAAATTAAAAGCTTAATTTTAAAATGATACTAAGATCAATTATATTAATGTCCTAATATTATTTTTACTAGACTATTAAAGATTTATTTTTTTTTTTTATGCAAAGCTTTCATCTTTGATATCAGCATGGAGGTACAGCAGAAAAGTTCTCATTTCTGTAAATATTCTGGATGTTTATTAAAATAAAGCTTTATGGAACATCTTTTTAGGTCCTTCATTCCTGTTATTATTACAACTACTCTTTCCCTATTTCTATTGCAGTAATTACTGAAACATTAAAGCCTATATACATATACATCTCTCTCTCTCTAAGTATATACTACATTATCCACAGCTGTAGATGTAGGGTTTTATTCATATAGACACCCTACTCTGTTCCATTGTATTTTCTTGTAAAATGCCTTGTGTTTACACTAGGCATATGAATAGAGGTTGAAGCTACCAGAGTATATAACTATAGCTAGTATATAATTACTATAATGTGATATATAAATATACCTTGGGTTCTTTTATCTACAGTTATGGAATAACTGAGTCTAACACTTGGAATTTCAGACCTACTCTGAATTTTACACAAGTACAAAAAGTAGAAAGTGCCTTTATTTTTGGAAGCATATTCTTGTTTTGATTGCGTGACACTGTTGAAGTAGCCAAAGTAATCTATAGATAATCTTCAGAGCTACTAATGTGTTCTACATTTCCCTAAAGTTTGACAAGACTTACAGACTTCTCCCTTTATAGAGGAATTTGAGAGCCTACCGTGAATGAATAAATTCATATTACATAATTCCGGTACATGTGTGTGTTTGCTAGCTGAGGAAGCTCAACTGCTATGTGTTCTGGGAAGAAATAATTACTGAGAAGAAAAAAGTGGGATGTCTTAGAGTTCTTAGATTAGTGCATTCAGGTACATGATAAAGGCAAAACTATCATGCTCTTTTACAGCAGTTCACTGATAGAGATTTAGAGTTAAGATTTCTATATAAATAAAACCTCTGTTTTTTCTCACACATGGATAATATTATAAAAAGCATAAGGAAAATAATATCGAAGAAAAGCTATGATTTTATTTTTTTTTTTTTAATTGTTCACTTCAGAGAAGTTTGAAAGTTTAACACAATAGAAGTCTTCATAGGGGAGAAATATGAAGAATGATTTAGTGTTGATGTATTGTTAGAGGAAGGTGATCCATCAGTAGAAACAAGCAGCAAGGACTAGATTATGAATAAAGTCTGAAGAATCTATAGTGTCAACTATGGTGTTTAACCTCACATTTAAATTAGTCTTGCTATCACAGGAAAATGCAGTGTAATTTTCACAGAGGTGAAGTCTGTAGGAATACAGACACTGGTCTGAGTGCATCTGCCTTTTGCACCAAGCAAAGCAGTCTGAATTATAATAAATAATAGAATTAAGTGAATGTATGATAATGTGATGAAAAGTCAATTAAGCTTTTGTAAAATAGTCATGCCCTACAAATTTTGAAGAGATCTTTAGTGATGTCAATGAACTTGTCAGTAAAGTTGATAACAGCATATATAGGTTTTCAAAAAGCTTTAACAAGCATTTTTTGGGAAAGTGGAAAACTCCTGTCACTGATAAATATTTGACTGAAAGATTGCAAACACAGGTAAAATGATCGACTACAGTAATGGAGAGAGGGTAATGATAAGAATCCCACAGAGCTTGTATTAGACCTGTGTTGCTCATTGGATTCATGAATTACCCGGATCAGGCATGAGATGTGACTGATAGTGCTGGTTGATGGTACGTATTCAGGCTACTCAAAAGTAACAGACTGTGAATATCTGAGAAATCATATAATGAGTCCAACTAACTATGAAATAAATTTAAAAATATAATAATCATAAAGTTCATAAATAAAATCAAGTGTACAAGGAGAAGTGCAATCCTAACCGAACATATACCAATAATGGACTCAAAATTAGCAACTACCTTTTGCAGGTACTCCATGCCCTTGACATTGAGTCCTTGAGAAAATATCATTCAGCAATGCTCTAAGATGTAAATTGAATTTTAATATTTACCAGAAAATAAGAGAAATCAAAAACCACTCATGTCCTGACTGTTGGTGTGTACTTGTATTCAGACTGTCCAAGAAAAAAGATAGCAAAAGAAAGAGCGAAGGGAAGGGCAATGAATATGATCAAATAAATATATTATGCAAACCATCGCAAAAAATAACATCAGTACACACTTGTGTATATATGATATAATGATAAAAATCCAGTGTTGCTTATACAGTATGTACAGGAACATTCATTTTAGACTAGGAGTTTAGCATGGAAAACAGAAAGATAGAAGGGATAGAAGAGAGGTAGATAAAGTAATTAATGATTCAGAAAAGAATGTATAGGGAAAAGCTGGTTAGCATTTTTCATGTTACAAGATGTAGAAAGCACTTCTAAATTTCTTAAAAATTAAAAATACATTTAAAAAAACCCTTAAAATATTTTTTCAAATAATGCACCTGTGCATTCTGTGTCTCACTGATGGTTTTTATTACAAAAACAAACAATTCAAGACAACATTATATTAAATCACTGAAGTAATGAAGAACTACCAAGGCACAGCCGTGCAGACACAACCCGCAATTCAGGAACGGCCTATGCTACAGATTGTTGCATGCTGTCAGGACATCTTGCATGTAGTAATATTATGCAAGTTGCTTGTATTATCACCCTGTGCTTGTTCTGTTTCTCAGATTAAAACTTGACAGTCAAGGAGTGTTACTTTCTCTTGTGTGTCCAGGGAACACCCAAGAATTCCATCAAGAATGGATGCACGTGCTCATAATTGGTTAATACCCTTTTCCTGGCTAATACTGATTTTTTTATAAAAAGATTAGTGGACCAGTATCTTGAGAAGACAGGAAGTTCTGGGAACTGCCATATGCTGTATGAGATCATGCAGTCTCCTACTGGTTTATATTCTACATGAATTCAATAGAGAATCATTTTGTTTTGCATATCAAGGTGACCTTGTCTGTCAAACTGCAAGACTGGATGGGAGAGATGATATGGTGGAGAAGTGATTGACTAAAATTATGAACCACAACAGGATGCATTAAGGGAATAGAAGACATGTCATCCTTAAGAAGGGAACTATATTCCCCACTGAGGCACTGAGCCATAGACAATCCTTTCCCTTAAGCAAAGCTTATCTCTACTGTTATTGCACTCATAACAAAACCTAGGGTTTCACTTTGTAAACTAGAATTATAAAAGGAAAGGAATAGCTTTTCAGTGCATCCATGTTAAGTAGTCAGTATCTTGTGTGTATGTTGTTTACTACACTTATGGTGTTGGCCTTGTTTATTGTGCACTGTTACTTCAATTGCATGTAACTCCATATAATTTATATGGAATGACATATCCATATAAAAAGTAATTAAATATGTTAGATTGACATAAAGAGCTGTAGATTAAATTAAAAATATGTTCTGATATTTAGCTGCATATTCTAAATTTCCTGTTTATGATACATTTTAACATATGAAAAGACAAATTAGAAAGAGAAACAATTCCACTGTATACAAATATTTCCATAAAAGTCTCATCACAAAAGAATCCAATTCTACCACTAAAATAACTGGTCTAACAAAAGGTAATGCTGCACAATATAAAATGAACTTGAGTAGGAAATATAAGCATCACTAAAATATATAGGTTAGATTTAAAATTTGCATACCTGGAACTACTGCTGTACTAATGAACCACATCATTGAAAGAAAATACTAATGGCAAGATAATGTAAAAAAGGCAGTGAAGTAAACAAAACTGACAAAATTAAACTGCTTCAAAACATGTAAGCTAAAAATGATAAATAAGTAATCTTGCATACAGAAAGGTAGGTCTGTAGTTATTTCTGTGCCTGCCCCTAACATGTCAAAACCTCATTCTTATTTTGCACTGAAAGTGATTGTAGAAGAAGCAAGGAACTTAAGAACTGAAAGTGTGAAGAATTTCCTTCTGCACATCTTTATTTCTAACCCTGAATAGACACCTGACATGCTGACATATCTGATCTTTACATAAACCAAGGGGCTGCCAGGGCCTGAAAGACACAATGTGACCAGTGTTTGAAAGATCTTTCAAAGCCAGAGTTAGTCATTCAAGTTAAAGGAAGCATATATCACTCTCTGATGTGATTAAGACTATCAATTCAAATAATCCTGAGTTTTGGACAAAACTGAATTAATTTTATATTATTTTCTACCTGGTGTTCCCAAGGACAGTTTTGAAGTTGTCTAAAAAATGTTCCTTGCTGCATTCAGTGGGAAAAGAACACTGAATTCTAAAATTCTGTAACTCTTCATCAATCGAAGAACAAAATCACTTCATCAGGTTCTGTCTATATGTCTCCCAGTGAAATACTAAAATTCTGGATTACACCAAGGAAATTGTTCTAGCACTAAGTTTCACAGAGGATAGATGGGATTTGACAGTAATGTTGTCTGCTATCAAAACAATGATACTGTCTCCCTGTCAGAAACACGAGAGGAAATATACACTGTAATAAAGAAAAGTTTTCTTTTCAGAGAATTTACATCTGTACTCTGAAGATGACTTCCATCCACAGTCCTTCATCTCCCTTCCTCTAACAGATCCCAACAGCCACGACATCATCTGATTTTCAAGACCGCATTATTCATAGCTAAAATCTACTGAATCCTGTATTCTAAGGGTTCTCCTGACCAAAGTTCAGTTAAACTTTGTTCTCTGAACAGTCTATAATGTAGGTTGGGTGAGGTAGCACTCTTCAGCTTTTGGAGTTATATAAAAGTCTCAGACTGGGGCTGAGCACATGGAAGAAAATAAGGGAGAAGGGTGACAAGGAGCACAAGTCTGACTGTAGCCTAGTAGTTAAAGAACTCATAGGAAGATTTATGGCTTTCACACTCTGCTCCTGGAACACCAACTTCTTTATTTTTTAAATTAAAGAGCAAGCATATAAAATACAGAAACAGTCTTGAAAGTCTGAACTGGAACCCAGGATTCATTCACAGTCTACAGGTCTTTAGTCCTTTGCTGGATAAATATTTGAGAGTTCTTTCATATAGTGTCACAGTTTTATTGGGAGGAATAATGTCTTACTGTTTAAATGCTTACATTCTTTATTGGATCTGGCTTTGTAGCAATGACATGTTTCTTGTTCCTTTTATCTTCTTGCTGGGTTTGAATCACTACTGTACCTCTCTAATCTAAGACTGTAGCTTTTAGTAATGCAGTAGTTCCATTACCAACAACTATAATTGGAATTATGTCTCTATCTTTTTAATGGTGTTGTTTTTCTTCCCTGATACTCCTGCAAATCAATATTAATGTGAATATTTAAATCTACAAAATCTGCACTTAGTCTATTTGAAGTATTAGATGAAGCTTGCAAAGCTGTTCTTTTATTCAGTTCCTCCTCCCAACCTAGTCAAATTAAAACCATAGAAAATTGTCAGGTTTGTGATTTATTCTCAAAGCTTTTAGCTTTAATAGCTCGGTGCTGTGTGTTAAATTATAGTTTTTTTGTGAAGTAGTGAACATATATACTCCTGACGTGCATAGGAAATAAATGCACTATTTGAGTGAATGGCAGATTCTTAGATAAAGTATGAAAAGGGGTGAAGGTTGGAAAATACATTTAACAGGTACTTTTTCAGGGGGATTTCCCCCCTACATTTAATGTGTCTCTTTCTGGGGAAAAAAAAATAAAAAATTCCAAGGCTTGAAAAAGTAAACCCTGCTTTTTCTGAAGATTCTTTTTCATCGTTCTGTTCCCTTTTCCTATCTTCAGGAAATACATTCATCCTTTAAACATAGAGGTGAGAAAAATACTGAAATACATTTAAAAAGCAAAGAGTTTGTTATTTGAAAAGAATCCTGTCCAGCAAGTTTCTCTGGACAAGTTATTCTATAGACATAGTATTGTCTTTGTTACATTTAGTGATGCAGAGGTTTGCACAGCAAATGCTATGATCAGAAAAATACTCTCATCTGAGAAAGATCTTTGTTTCTTGGAAGAAATCTGTACTATGTTTATTTAAGTGGCACTCCCAATGAATGTCTTTGAGTTTGTCTTCATGGATCTTTTACCCCTTTACAGCTAATTATAATTTGTTATTTATTTGTGAAATAAATAATACACAAAGGATCCACTAAAAATTTGGATTTAGTATACAATTAATCTAAGAGAAATCCAAATCTCTCCTTGCAAGATGATAGGACCAATTCTTCAAAACATTGTGTGCACTATGTTCAACCAGGTGTTTATTTCTCTTAGGCTGAGTGGGGTAGTTTATTGGCAATATTGATCACAGCCAAAATCTTTGAAGGATCCAGGCCTCATTTAAGACTGACAATGAGAAAGTGTTGCGAAATGGCCCATCATCTGAGACTTTAAGTTTTTGCCTACACCTAAACTAGCCATCATTACTCTGCCCCTTTCAAGTGACACGTTTCCTTTGCACTTGGTATAGTGATTGTGTTAAAACATGGTGGGGAGCTGAATAAGGAGATGATTATTCCTTTTCATGCTTCATGTCTTCATCAAATGGTCAGAAGATCACTGAAACTTGCCCAAGGAGAGCAGCAGGAGTTTAGGGCCAAGAGTGAGAGATAGCTAGCCGATTTCAGTAGCACATCTAGCTGTCAGATCAGCTTAGTTGTGACCTGAATATGTACCTAAAGTACTGAAAGCATTCAAAGTATTCAAGGATTCTCTTACACATAATGGAAAGAAAAAGAAGGGGCAGAAACTATCCCACAGAAGCACATTTGAAACAACTAAAGTCAATTCCTCACTGGACATTGTCTCCATCCATTTCTACTGATATGTATAATTAACCTTAGCTAGCTAATTTTGAGTAGAGCAAGGAGAACACAGAATGCTAGTATTAATAGTGGGCCCACAAAAAGTTTTGAGCCATAGCAGGAGAAAAGCAGACACTTAGAAACAACCAGCTCAGTTAAAATATCAGGAGACCCAAGGCTAAAGAAAAAAGACATTAACAGGGGAAAATAGGATTTGCAGAAAGGATGTTGAAGGGAAGCCTTAAACCAGAGAAGAATGAAACAGATTCTGAACATCTAAGAGCTGCTGATCAAAACTTGTTTCCAAGATATGAAGGAGCTGAGGCATCAAAATGCCTGTAAGTTTTCATGGGTTTGCTGATATCTCCACAAAGTTATTTTGTAAACAAAACCAGCTATGCTCAAATACCTTTGTGCTCCATGATATATTCATCATATATATGCCTTGGAAGATGTAACGTGTACCTGTCTCCTCAAAACTAGTACCTTCTTTGAGCATTTGGGGGAACACTCAGGAAAACTGAAGATGTTTGAGAGGTGTCATTATTATAGCGTCCTAAACTCTTGTTAATCTCAGTAAACCAAGGACATGTGAGTTTCTGTGCTATGTGAGTTTTGGAAAGTACTCAGTAAGAGAAACTCAAGCAGATCTATGTCACTTCCCCCTAATGCCTAGTTTCTAGGTAATAGACTTTAATACAGTTTATAACTCAGCAGACCAGTACAAAGAGAGCTAATTCGGGCCATATGAAATCACTTGTTTGCTAACGCCACACAGTTGCAAGGACAGGATATGACATAAGATTCCTTGGTCTTCTCTCCTTCATGCAGAATCTCCTAAATGATGGACAGATACAGTGCAATGGAGACAACCAGCACATATCCATGGAAAACACTTTCATTTTCATTTTTGAGGTTAGCTGCTGGAAGCGTAATCCATGTCTTAGATTTTATTTAGTCAGCTACTTTTTAGGAATATCAATTAGTATAAATGCTACTTTTCCTTTGATTTCAAAGAGCACGTTATATTTCTGAAATGTAATTGAAAATATGCAGTTTCCATTTAGAGTCTTTTCTATTCCCCCGTCTTACTGACAGCCTATTTTCTATTAGTCTGAAGTGCATCATTACATTTAACTGCTGCTGTTTGTTACAGATAGTAAGGTCTGGAAAGTATAGTAGTATACAGGTTTTAATTAGCTGACTTCCTGAGACTCACAGTTTAGTAAACTTCCTTTCTGTTCTCTCAGAGGATGTAAAATATGTTTCATCTTATTTCAGTGGTTCATAACAGTGCCTATCACTTCTATTTTTATTTATCAATATATCACAAAGTGACAGAATTTTTAAGTTACAGGTCATGAATAAAGTATCAAAAGAGTACAATGACAACAAATAAAACTCTTCTTCCCTATAAGAATATGAAAGCTGTGCATATATTTGTCCAGGTAAAATTGAAAAATAAGGGACAGCAATCCTTGGGTTTGAAAGATCATAAGCATTTAAAACTATTCTGTAGGGGGCAGCAGACTATAAATAAAATAAAATAAACTAAACTTGGGAGTCTAGGGGGAAAAGAAACACTGAATGGCCTGCTTTTCGCTGTATGCAGATAGGTATCAATGTGGCTGAATTGGTTCAAAATTAACAACATTCCCTAATTATTATTCTTTACATTAACAAACATAGGTTGCGTGCATTTCTTCTTATCTAATCTCTTATTTTATATACAGAACTACTAACGCTGAACAAAACCAGTGAGATAAAATTAACACACAAATTGTTTTTTCCTCCCTTTGGGCAGAAAAAGTGCAATTTACAAGCAAAATGCAATCATATATAAATATTTATGAAACTAAAAAAGTCAAACAACATCAGTGGGGTTTTGTATATGTGTGAGGCAGCAAAAATAATACCAAGTTAGACTATTTGATTAATTATTAACATTTTCACTGCATCCCAATGGGGAACTTATTCTGGAAAAGGAACATTTTGCTATTTGTTGTTGTCCATAATTAATTTTTAGATGACACTGTAGAGCGCAAATAAAAGAAATTTAGTTTTTAATTAACCAGTAATACAGATCAGTTCTACTTTTTCTGTCATGAAGGTAGTGAAATTAAAGATGCAATAAAAGGACCTGTCCTTCTTTCCCTCACCATGCACTGTAAGGTTTTGGTAGAAAGTAATTAAGAAAGCAGTGAGGATAAATTATTTTCTTTATGGCTATGTGGGGAGAATCCATTCTGATCATAGGTTTAAGTAATATGACTTTAAAGTAAAGGATAACTTTTTTCATTTTAACAAGACATCTGGACTGCTGTTTAACCATGTGACCTTAAAACTGTAGAACACAATATCTTTCAGTCTTACAGCACTGGGATTTTTACAAAATATTTTGACTGTGACACTAAAGATAATTAGGTGCAAGCAGTATTGGCAGTTCATATCGTTCAGTTTTAGTCAATACAGTGTTTTGCAGAATTTTTGCATTATAATGTATTAGACTTTCATTGTTTGAGTTTTCTGGGTTTAATTTTACTTATGCATCACTTAAGCTGATGCAGAAAATCTTAATGATAAGTTAATAAAATTACAAAAATTACAGCTATTTGGAAATAGCAACAGCAGCAGTAACAGCAACAAACCTGTACACAATAAAATACCATCAAGGTGACACAGTGCAGCTACAAGACAATTTACTGAATTTTTTTAAAGCATATGAATAGGTGCATTATAGTGGAGACTTCAGCACTGCAACATAGCACAAATATCACACAACTGTAAATTAAAACAAAAATGTTAAGTAGTGATCTACTTATATAATGACAAACAAAGCTGAGCATGCAGTGGGAGGAAATCATAAATGCTTGTTTCTCAGTTTAAGTATCTGACTCTGAGATGAATGTTAAACTGCTTTCTTCCACTTATTGTGGTATGAAATTATTTAATTGAAGCCCAATAGCTTCCTTTTTTCTCACACTGCTGGGGTTGGAAAAAAAACATCACTGCACTGTACTGCGGCCATTTTATAGTCTAAGGCAGTGACAACAAACTTCAGAACATTTGTAGAATCTTTTAGTGCAATCATCACAGAAGATTTTTCTTTCCCTCACAGAACAGGTGTTTATCCAGCCAGAAATGAACTTTGAAAGGAATGAATAGAATGAAATGATTTCCACAGAGCAAAGATAACATTTTTTCTCCTCCATACTTACATAAGTTCAGGCAGACATAGCCACTGTAGGCCCAAATGTGTTTTCAGGAGGTGTTTGGTGTGGGCAGAGTGTAGTACCGAGTCCCTGGAGCCTATTAGTCATTAGTGAGAACAGGTACAAATTATTCTCCTCATTCCCAAAATGTGATATTCCCTGAACTGTATATCAAATGTATATAAACACCTTATTCAATGTGTCGTGGTTTGAACACAGCCAGTAGCCAATCACCACGTGGACAGTTGTTTCCATCCCTCCCTGGTGAGATAGGGGAGAGACAAGAAAAAAAAGAAATTTGTATGTTGAATTAAAAAAAAAATAATAATAGTAACAAAACAGTAACAATAGTAAATCCAAAATAGATAAAATGCAGTAGTGGCTCACCGACTGGTGACCGGTACGCAGCCTGCCCCCAGCAGTGATCCCGACCGCACCAGAAATTCCACTGTGCCAACCTGGAAACAAACTGAAAAATGGGGCGTGAGAGAGCATGCGCCTGCTTATATACTGAGCATGACGCCACTTGATAGGGAATACTCCAATGACCTATCCAGGCCCAGCCCTCTAGCTGTGCTCCCTCTCAGCCCAAGCAAAGTTAACTCTATCCTGGCCAAAACCAGGACACAGGACTGTAAGAGACAGCTGTTTTGTCTCAGCATTTCTGTTGTGCCATTACCATCTCCTGAGCTGCGGGGTGGTGTAAGAGACCGTCAGACTGTGTCAGCTGTCTGTTTCGACATTGCACCACTTCCTAAACATGGCCTCAACATCCCATTGCTGTGAAGAAGTATGCCCTGAAGAAGACGAAAATATCCCTGGAAAAAACATAGTGTCTGCCTGACGCTGAAACAACAACATCTTTCATAACATCTACCAAGCTGCACTTGCGTGCAGGGCTGGGGGAAGAAGTTGGGACAAGGAGCATACACAGAGGCTAAAGGTGTTACTGTCTGATTCCCCCCTGGTGTCACGCCCCTCTCAGACGAGGGGGACAAGTGACTCAGATTCGCAAATCCCCAATTGGAGCGGACAACGAGTCTCCAAGTCCAAGCATTTATTAACTACCTACAATGTACTAATTGAACACATGATAATTGGCCAAGTACAGAGCAAGTTATGGCGAGCAATATAATATGCCTTGCATTTCTTAATGGAAAAAGGAAAGAAAGGGAGATAGAGGGAATGGGGGAATACAGATCATTGGTCTGGATTCCTGCGCTGATCCTGCCGGCAAGGGTTCCAGGAGACAGCTGTCTTTTTTGCTGGCATCCGTCTTCTTCTCTTCACTGCTTTCTCCAGACCGCTGGGGGGGGCAGGGGGAGGGGCAGAGGGGGAGCACAAGTCCTTTCTTCCCCCCTTTGATTTATACCCACTTTCCTTGGGTCCGTCCCCTAGGTTGACCCACATAGCTACGTATCCCATGTACTGGGAGGGGTAAGGTGTTTCATGGGATGATGTAATTAGCATGATCACGTTAGCCCTCATTAGCATATTGAGGGGTGTTAACTTAATATGCATTTTGTGGCTAATGAAGCAAAGTTCATTCACCGGACACATGGCCCTTGAAATCTGCCCAGGTGCCCCAGGGCAGAGCCGTCCTGTCTTCACAGGGCTCTCTCCCCCAGCTACATCGGGCAACGTTATCAGCTTCAGCCTCCACAGAAAGCACCCTGTGACTCATGGTTTTGTCTTGCGGGTGTTTGAGGCATTTCTTCAGTCAGCCTCAACTTTTGCTTTCCCAGGTTGTTTGTCTTAGTTTCTCACAGGCCTGGTTGCTCGGCTCTCACACCTGGTACAACCACTGTGAACACCTGGGCATGCGTTCATGAAGGAACACGGGGTGGCGAGTATGATAATGAGCTCCGTGGAAATGGGCAGACTAATCATGAGGACTGGGATGATAAAAGGGCTGTGTACTCTTCTCTCAGTGGATCCCCCATCACCTGCACTGAGACTGAACCAACAGGACACCGCTGGATTCATGGTGGCGCTAACTGAGCTTGCTGCACCTCTTCCGTTTGCTTGCTTGGTGTTCTGAGCTTTTCTGCTTCCCTCTGTCCTATTGCTATTACCTCTTGATGTGGGAATAAAATTTGAAGGGTTGTACCGCACTTGACCTTGTTTGTGTTTTAATCTTGCTCTTGGGATCGTATCGAAACCTCCCCTGATATTGTATCAGGACAATGACAAATCTATGTCTTAAGGAAAATTATAATTTCAAAGTGTTACCAAGCTTTCCAATATAGAAAAATCCACATTTTATTTAAATTTACTGCATTAGGTACATTTAAATCTCTGCATTATGGAAAAAAAAAAAAAAAAAAAAAAAAAAAAAGGTGTTCTTTCTTTATGTGGAGCATAAATGTTTCTATTGAGAATTTAAAATCAAGATAAAGATGCAAACAGGACAAATGAGACCTTTGTAATGTTAATTTTTTATTTTTTTTTTCTACCAGTAGATCTTTTAGATTGTTGAAGGGCTGGACAACCTATTTCAAAAAATTTGTAGACTGATGATGTTGCTGTTGCTACTGTCATATTTTTCTTTTTTTTTTTTTTAATTACTTGAAAAGTTTCTCTCTTTTGTCTGGTATGCAAATTCTGCAAAAATCTGAGCTAAGAAAAATATGACTTCTGCAGTTTGTAGATTTTAAAGACTGCAAGCATCTAAATGGTCATCAGCATTGATTTCCCTCTAAACACATTTCATAATAAATTTAGCAAAAAGGTGTTATTAACAGATCAGTCTCCCCAGTTAATAACTCAACTTCCTTCTGCTGTATGCACATGAAGAGCTTAATCCTTCATCTCCAGAGAGAATGCACTCACACTCTATTGAAAGAAACACCATAAATGTTATCCTGGTCACAAAATTTCCTCATCTTCTAATAATCACATACATGTATGGCTGATAGCACAGGGCTCATACTACCTATCTCAGAAAGCAATGGGCAAGGAGGAACTCTACAAACTGGTCATATACAGGAGACACTTTGGCTCTATTAATGGTTTCTTTACTCCATTGTAGGATAGCACTTTGCAAATCATCACAATTTCCAAGTCCAACCTTACTGTCCCTGTTACCTCATTTCCTTTCACAGGAAGGAAAAGACACATAGCTTCACCATCACTTGGACAACCTAGTATGATCACAGGAGCCGTGTAGACATCAGGAGCTCTGGCCCGGCTGTATGTGATTTTGGTAAGCCTGACTATAACTTTTGGGTAATGATCTCTCATGAAGGGCAACGGTCTTTGTAGCCTTTACATACAGAAACGGTAAATTGTACATAAGTTACCTCACATTGTTTCATCTTCTTCCAATGCCCATGTGCATCAATGAGTCTATTAGGAGTCTATATACTCTACATATGCATCAGGCATTGAGTAAGACTCCTCCAAAGGCCTATTATTAAGCATATTATTTTTTCATTTCTTGTATGTTTTTAACACGTTTTAACAAATTTCAGTGACAATCTGAATTGCATTTCTGAACACTTTACATTCATACATTTTGTGAACAAAAATAATAAACTGTTCTTCAAAAACAAGATCACTTATCCCAAATCAAACTTAGCTCAACATATTATTTCCAGTGCTAGCTAATAGTAGAACAGTGCCAGAAAAAGAGCTAGCCTCTTAAAGGGTATCCATCAGCCAGAATTATCCGAAGGTTTTCAAATAACTTTTGGTTTATAAACTTCCTGCAAATAGTTCATGGAGTGTAGCCAGTCTAGCATGATTAGTCATACTTCATATTGCTGATATACGAGATTAAATGATTACACTTTTTCTAACGATCTTTCTGTTTTTCATCTGCTTTTTCTTTGCGTATTTGTTTGGAAGATTCATATCTCCTTTGTGTAACAATAAAGGATAAAAATATATCTCTATGATTTTCATTTTTCTGAAGCCAGTATATTTGCAGCACAAGGTCTACTGACCTTAAGATCATTAAATATCTCTTTCTTCTCTTGTGCTGTGCTCCAGGAAATGAGTCAAATGCTCAAACCTCACCATGTGTCCCTGGTTAGCTGCTCTTGTACTTTAAGCTAAGCACATGCTTATCTGCCTCCCTGCATCAGGGGCAAAGTGCTTAGCTGTAAGCAACTGCTGACATCCTTTGTTTGTAACATAACACTGAAGCACACAGTATTCTGTTGGACTGGACCTCACTTCAAGCCGTCAAAACAAGTAAGCAAGAACAATTTGTTAAAATTATTTTTCATTGTCCACAGGTATGATCCTGCATTTGATATATGATGATACAACTTTTTATATGCAATATTCTTTCTGATATAACACTGAGGGACAAAACATCTGTTTCAACAGCTATTATGGACAGTTAAAAAAATGTACCAAGATATGTAGGGAAAGCAAACACAAAGAATAAAAATGTACAGAAAGTTAACAAAGCAAATATATGTATAGTTTTAAAAATTATTATTCATACATCTTGAGAGTGAATAGGAGGTATTAGAGAATTCTTCCAGTTGGGTTTTACAATGAAATCATTAGAAAGTTTGTGTATAAGATCTGGAAATGTCAACAATGACACAGGAGAAGAGGTATAGCCGTGACTTCAGAACAAACTTACATGAACCTCACTGAAATTAACTTTATGCCTCTGGAATAAAATATGGTTTAATAGAGTATTTAAAAATTCTGTCTATGTCCAACCCTCTTTCATTTAATTTTTTTTTTTTTTTTTTTTTTTTTCAATCTGTACTGAAGGTTTATAGAGTCATAGAAACCCAAGCCTGCAAGATAAGCCTAAAAATGAGCCAAGCACATTCTTGGGGAGGTGGGACATTGCTACCATTCTGTTGTTTTTTCAGCTTTTGAAGTCATATTTGGGGGAAATGTAAATAAATTAATAAAACGTTAAGATAGAAATGGAAGTTCAGGTTGGGTTGCAATTGCATGAACAGAAAGTCCTTTACAAGTAGAACCTGAATTTTGAAACAATAAAATTTGGGTTGATTTTTTTTTTTTTATCTGTCTACTGGCCTGATTCAATATCTATAACCAGTCAGGGGGAAAGGAGTGCTTAAACTCCTGAAAAAGGTAATTTTTTTTTCCTTACTCACAATGCATTTCTATCCAGACAAGTAACTACATTATGCCTCATTATTTTTCCCTGCATCTTTCACTTAATTATGAAGGTTGCAAGGTGGTTCTCTACTGATCAAATGTTCCCTTGCAGGTATGTTTTTGCACAGACGTTGTTGCTACTATTACTGTTCTGTCTGCCCAGGACTAGAATACAACAAAAGGAACACAAATTAGACTCATGGGTTTCATGAGAGACATATTCAGTTCTCTTAAGAGCTATAATTTGAGTACTAATGCCTTAGAACATCGTTGTCTGAGGCCATAAGTTTTCTGTGTGTTATTAGAAGGCCAGAGTATGCATTAAACAGTGTTCTGCTTTGTATTTTCATCACAGTATCCAAATTCTTGAAATAGAAATCCTTGACCTAGAAATAGAAACAAACAGAAATAAAAATAGTCGCAGATATTTAATACTTCTTAAATTTTCAATTAATAAATTTGTTTTATGGCAAGGAAGGACTTCGTTGTGAATTTAACATTGGTTGGTGTCACGTCCCACTCAGATGAGGGAGACAATTGACTCAGATTTGCAAATCCCCAGTGGAGTGGGCAATAACATAACGCTTCATGGTTGGGATCTCAATGCATACTGGATCCCCCCTTTGTAAGGGTCCAGAGCCTCAGCCCAATAAGCAGCTTGTTGAGTTAATGACCATGGCGCTCTCTGGTCATCAGTAATTAAGAAAACCCCTGGCCCCCAGTACCAGTGGGCCTCATCTTCTGATAACAAGATTCGGTCGCCACCAGTCAAAGATACTCTCCACACATATTCAGTCTCAGTTTCCTGAGCTCATCTGGTATATTTCTCCTGAATTTTTGCAAGCTCAGTCACTGCATATGGTGTAGTTCAAATGGTGACCTGCAGAGCTCTTCCACCCTGACAATCAGTGGTCTCCATTTTAATTACACCCTGACAATCAGTGGTCTCCATTTTAATTAATTAATTAATTAGTTAAATTAATTAATTAGTTTGCCCCCTCATTTTCAGAGTAAAAAGTTTCTCGGCTTATCTCTAACTCCTTTGTTTGATACAAGGGTCTGGCTGCTGATTTTGCCGGACTTGTATCTCCCTGTTCACTGTCCAGAAAAGAGGCAAGATCTCTCCGGTTGCAGGTTTCTTGTTCATTCCCCTCTTTTTCGGACCATGAGATTTTTTCTTTGTACAAGGCATCTAACAGAGCAGTGCAAAATGGCTAAATGGTGTTATACTCATCAGCCAATTGGCTTTTCACAACTTGTTTGCTCTTGCTAGAGTTTAGCATTTTGTTCAGTAACCTTACATTCCTTGACCAATTGATCCTGGAGAGCCTTTACCAGCTCTTGTAAGGATTTGATAATTTCCCCTGCTAGTTTTTTCTTAAAATGTTTATCTTTTTGGGCTGCATCAGGTCTGGGTTTCTTCACTGATCCTGCCAGCGAGGGTTCCAGGAGGCAGTCATCTTTTTTGCTTGCATCCATCTTCTCTTCACTGCACTCTCCAGCCCCCCCCTTTCTTTCCCCCCTTTGATTAATACCCACTTTCCTTGGGTCCATTCCCTAGGTCAACCCACATACCTACATATCCCATGTACGGGGAGGGGTAAGGTGTTTCATGGGATGATGTAATTAGCATGATCATGTTAGTCTTTGTTAACATATTGAGGGGTGTTAAATTTAATATGATTTTCATGGACAATGAAGCAAATGTAATTCACAGGACAGATGGCCCTTGAAATCTGCCCATGTGCACCAGAGTAGAGTTGTCCTGTCCCCACAGGAATCCCTCTGCCAGATGCATCTTGTTTTATTCAGGCAGCCTTAACAGCTTTGATCTCCACACTATCCAGCCTGTGACTCTTAGCTTTGTCTTGCAAGTGTTTGAGGCATTTCTTTGATCAGCCTCAACTTTTGCTTTCTCAGGCTGTTTTTCTTAGTTTCTTGCAGGCCTGGTTTCTTGTCTCTCACAGTTGGAAGACTTGTTTCTAAAATAGGTAGAAAATGTACCAAAAGGGAAAAACCTCTTTTGTTTAGCTTCTACAAAAGTAAAAGTATCATCATAAGTGCACATTCACAATGACTTTTTTTTCCAGATTTCCACAGGAATTTATTTCAAAGCAGTATAATGGTGAATTTAGAAAGTAAGATGCTCTATCTGAATTTAAACTAAATTCTTACCTCCCTGAAGGGAAATAGCAGATATTGTGGCTTTGAGAAATGGCTTTAAAAGAAAGGAGAAAAATTATTAGACTGTACTTATCTAAGCATATTTCACCTATCTTTACTTTGCATACCTCCCAGATGTATACATAACAGATTAAACTATGCACATAGAGATATATTTAAGCAAAATTGTCCTGTTTTCCGAAGAGAAAATCTAATTTACCATATGGACATAAAATCACATTTCTTGGTTCAGAACAAAAGTCCATCTAGTCTAATATGTTGTCTCCAGCACTGGTCAAAAGTGGATGTGTATTGAAGAATAGGAATAAGATAAGGCTATATTGTATTCCCTCTAAGCAGTTCTCTGAGTGTCTTTTTTCAGTTCAGAGGATTTTCTGAGCCTCTGAGGTCCATCTGCTAAACAACAGTCAATTTGTCTTCCAAGTATGTCTCCCATCAAACCAATATAAATTTCTTGCATCCAGAGAACTATTTGGCAAGGAATTCCACAGTTTTGTTATCTGTTGAGTGAAAAAAACATAGCCTTGGTTTTGAACCTGAAGTTAAAATTAAGCTATTAAGTTCATGTTTTGGACATTAGTTCTGTTGAGAAAGACAGTAAACAGTGCCAGTCTGTCTTCTCCAGGTCACTGATGATTTTATAGACCTCTATCATATCTCCCCTTTCCATTTATTTTCTGGGCTGAGTCCCACCATACTCAATCATTCTACCTCAGAGGTAGATATAGAGGCCAATACATACCTTTGATGATTCTTGTTACCTTTCTCTGAATTTACTTTCAAGTTCTCATATATCCTTTTCAGATGAGATACTCGGCACTCTATACAGGGTTCAGGGAATGAGTGAGCCATGATTTTGCCATCGTGTTTTCCATTTGGTTCTCTAGTTCTTTCCTAGTCTTTCCTAGTATTTTTAATTTCATTGACTGTTATTTGATACTACCAAGCCCACCCTATTTCCACAGAACTAGCTGTAGTAACACTAACTTTACTTCTGAATGGAAACAGTTTGGAGCTCATCACATAAGTAGATGATGGAATTTACTGATTGTGCAAAGGTTTTTTTCTCTATCTAGATCATCATATTTATCCAATTTAATTTAATTTGGCATCTCAACTGCCATATTTCTTACTGTGTCTTGCCAAGTTTCTTCTGAACTTCTTCAGCTTGATCTCACCTGTATAGTGAAAATAACTTTTTTAGCATCAGCAGACTTTGTGTCCCACTTTGCTTGTCTTTTTTTTCCAGGTTACTTTAGGAGTGTATTAACACAAGACTGTAGCCCAGATCTTCCCAGAACTCCACTGCTGAACTGACCCCATTGCAAGACTGGCTATTATGCCCACTGTATTCCTAAAATATTGTATGTCTTTTAAACAGCTATGTTACACACTTCCTCTTTATCCAATGACTGCCTAGTTTCCTTTGAAAACCTTTGTTGAGGGATTTTGACAAAAGACTGGACTTTTAAGTAAACTGTATGTGTTGTATCTTGAGCTAAGGGAGAAAGAAAAACTCTGAAACTATTCAAATATTCATCTTCATAAGAACTTCTGTATCAGCTTGATACACTATACAGAATCAAACTACCAAAACCAGGAACAGTTTGAATTTTTCCAAGACAGAACATTTGCTTCTGAGAAGAGAAAAAAGCTAACCAGGTCATTTTATGACAGCTGCCATTACAGTATCAGGTTATGCAAAGCTTCTTATTGCTGTTTGGACTGAACTAGAAGTTTATTTGGAGTTGGGTTTGGATACATAACTAAAGTCTATAAAGATATTCCACTGTATAAACAAGTAAAATCAGAATCAGTTCACAGCTCTATCACTCAAATTTGAAATTCATAGCTGTATTTGCTTATTATAGCTACATCAGGCAGACTAATCCACAGCACATTTTTTGTTTAATTAATGTTTATTTCTTTTACTCTCCAAGCCTACGTTCTCATAGTGACAAAAAAAAAAAATCATTTTAATGTAAAATAGAAAAATCTCTGTAAATGGATCAGAAAGTTTTCTCTCTTTGAGTTTATCATGCTCAGTGTTCTTTTTTTCTAATGTGTTGGAGATGTCCTGAAATCACACAGTATCACTGTTTTAATGGGTTTCAAAAGCACAGATCTTAAATTAGATGGAAGACTTTAGAGATGTAGAGAGTCCAAGAACCCAAGGGAGATGATACAGAAATAAGAAGTTTCATAAAACTCTTTAAAGTTCTTTTATATTTTAGGCCATGTGGAATTTTCCTGAGATCTGGTTTCTAGAACAAATAAAACGGGTTATTTTCTTTTTCTGAGAATTTTAAATTTTGTTTTACTACTCTGAAAAAAAGTGTTATGTTACACCTCTACATTTGTGGCGTAAGATCAGATCCTACCTGGAAAACAGCCCTGCTCCAATCAGCCAAATGAAAAAAAAAAAAAAAAAAAAAAAAATTACTACACTTCTACCACACATGAATCACTAACTCTCCCCATCTTAACGACTTATCTTTAAATATCTATGAATGCAACAAGAGAAAATAAATAGAAAAATACCCCAACCTTTTAAACATTCCCTGACTGGGTTAGATACAAGATTGTAGTTCTCTAATTTGGATCTATCTTGTCCCTTTCTTTTGACTACTCATGTTATTGCAAACAGACAGAAGTATAGGTTTTATTGCTTCTATCTTCCTTTCTTCGTTGGAGGTTTTGGTATTTTCTAATGGCTTCTATGTTATGAAAAAGAAAGTTCTATTGTTCAGATGCATCCAACAGCCCCATTTGTAGTAAGCACGTTTGGAGACTACATGCATTAACTTTATAGTTGTGGTCAACATGTGGAGAATATGAAAATTTAGTTTATGTGAGCTGGTTTGCTCTCTGCATGTGCTTGTCTGTCTATAACTCATTAGTGGCATCTCAGTTATGTTTAAGTTCAAGTAGGTTCATACTTAATATGACATTGCCAATATGTTTTCTTTTTCTAAGTTGTATTTCTGAAACTGTTTCCTATCAGTTTCAGCTGTCCTTTTGTACTAAATGTCTGGCATTTGTGTAGTATTGAATAATTCATTATCTTTGTTGATTTTTAATATATCTTCTGATCAGTGAATTGATATTTCATTTAACATGGTTACCAAAATATTTACATTAACTTTAAATTATTTGTGCATAATTGTAAACTGTTGATTAAAGAAAAAGAAGAAAAATAGATGGTTACTTGCTTTGCAAATTATTTACTTTGTATATGGGTTCTAGTGGGTAGAATTCTATTTGGTATAATTGTCAGTTTATTTGGTACTTATGTGGGTGTTCCACACAGAAGAAAAAACTGTAAAAAAAACTACAGAAATTTTTTAAAGGCACACAAGATGATAGAAAATAAGAAACTTGATCTTACCAGACTTTATCAAATACCTGTATTTCTGTATTTATCTAACTATAATATCCAAATAGTTTCTGAAATCAAATGCAGCCACACCTGACTTTTAAATTACCAGTATTATTTTCAGTACCTATGGAACATTTATGAGAGATTAATTCTTCTCTGAACTGATACTTTAAGTCCTTTTAACAAACTCAGTCTTGTCAGGTGTTAAATATGATTTTATTGTTGAATGTTCTTCAATATGGAACAATTTCCCTTTCCAAATATTTTATTATAAATTATTATTTCCACTACTAAACTTTCATACAAAGACAAATCATACAGTGCAGTTATACACTTATCAAACAGCTCTCCAACCTTTTGGTCTCTTTGAAATAAACTTTCTGTCAAAACATTTATTTTTAAATCAAAGTATTCAGCAGGTGCAGGATTGTTTTTATTTTTTTTTTCAGGTTTAAGTCTCAGGCAGACCATCTGCTATAAAAAGTAATTGTTCTGTTCTGTTACTGACATTGATGCAAAATATATTTTTAATTTGTTTGGTATATATTTATAGCTGTATGTGTGTACTTCTATATATATGTACTTTCTTCCACCTAAAGCAAGTTGTAGGTGCAAATAGTTTTCAAGAAGTGACGAAAATATGCAGCAAATGGGACTGCATCATAACCCTGTTGTTTCCCCATAATGGAAATGTGCAATTTTTGCTTGATAGTTAAGATTTTAATTGCTGTATTATCAAGTGGTGGCTCCAAAGTAACAAGTAGACTGCCAGGGAAGTGTCTCTTAGAAGAATCTTTAATTCCTGCATAAAGAAGGTATTGCTTAGCAGAAAAAAATATTTCTGCACAAGTGTCATGGATGAAAGCTGCCTGAAAGTATTACTCAGATAAGTGAGACGTCATCCACATCTGTCCAGCATAAACTTAGAAGGTGATTATGATATATGTTGAGGAGTACAAACCAAGCACAGGGAATTGTTGGGAGAGGCTTCCCCAAAGCTCTGGACGACATCTGTCTTCCTCTAATGGTTTGACTACATACAGAAAAGAAACAGAGAACCACAGGTGAATTCTTAATATCTTTACACCCAAGTAACATGCTTAGGACAGTAGACCACAAGATGATAGTGACCCAGGTAACAGTAGCTAATTGACTTTTGGTTGGGAGATAATCAAAGAGATTTGCCTGGGGCTATGTGATAAAAGTGGCCATTGGCACCTTATGCCAGCCAGCTAAGTTAGGAAGTAATAATTAAAGTGGTGGCCCTTCTGGGGAACACCTCCCTGAATACTTGACTCTCTGTGGATGGCTAAGCTTGAGGTGAACCCAACACACAGCCAGCCAGCTGTCAACTGAGCTGCAGTCCCACTGCCCAGCTAGATTGACCACCCTTCTTGTGAGTGATGAGATCACATTTCTGGCTTCTCCATCCATAACTATCTTGGTCAGTGTCTACCCATTGACACAGCATGTATGCTGGAGAGGGGAAGGCACATGCCACTGACTAAGCACCTTCCTGTGTCCTTGAGAGAGATTCCCCCCATGAGGGCCCAATCTAGGTGTCAGGTCGGGTGTCAGGCAGGGATGATACTGCTGGAAGCACACTTCATGGCTTTGGGGAAACATGTGTCAGACCCGGCATGGACATGTAGTGGGCAGGAGTGGTTGGGGAAGGCCATTGTTGAGTATCAGTGGTCAAAGTACCTCTCCACACTATTGGGGCTTTTCTTTCACAGTCAGTCACTTTCTGCCCCACAGCATGTCCTGCTTCACTGCCAGCCTCCTGCCTTGCACTGGGGCTTTGAGCTCCATGGCAGCCACAACAGTGGCAGGCAGTGAACCCTCCCAAACGCCCTGCCCCAGCAGCACCATGTGAGGGACAGACAAGCCCATCACTCAGGTCTGTGGGAAGATGTTGCTACACAAAGCCTGTGATTGTTCTTGTCAGTGATGGCACAGCATCCCACCCATGGTTTCTGTCACATTGCAGCCCCCCATTATTTCACCACTGCCAGTCCTGCTTCCTCCTCCCATTGGCCCACTTTTTACTTTGCTTCCTCCTCCCATTGGCCCACTGCTTTACTCTTACTCATTCTAACTCTTACTCTGCACGTCTCAGCTTCTTGCTGAAAAAGCAAACCCACTTCCATATCCATGAGGGTTAATTTTCTCACTAAATGTGATACCTATTTTTCCCATAAGTAAGATCAAGGTCTTCCAGGTATAGGAACTCTGGAAACCAGACTCCCTACTTTCTGGATGTTACCACTCACTTTCCATAATTTAATCAAAGAAACCAATCTGAGGCAGCCCTTGGAGAGACAACTTACACAAGGTAAGAAAACAGTTTAACATTTTAATTTCCTTGAAAGATGCAGTGAAATTCTTCACTTTATGAGAAGTGTGATTATGATAACATTGTCTGTTGGCTGACAAACACCATGCTACTTAAGTGGCTAGTCTTGGTGAACCTCATTCGTGAACATTTAATTCATACAAGACACATGTAACTCAAGTAGTCAATCTAATGCTGTCTCTATTTCTCATGGGTAAATATCCATTTTATGTCTCAAAGGAACATTTCACGGGTTGGACTAGATGACCTTTAAAAGTCTCTTCTAACCCAAATGATTCTATGATTCTATAATTCTGTGACTCTGAAAATAATTAGGTGCTCTGATACCACAGTAACAAGTGATCTACAAACACCTTGGAAAACAGACACCTTGCTTAAAAACAAATATAGTCTTTTCCCATATTTATTATTTTTTGAATTTCAAAATCTAAGAAAAATATTCTTTTGCTTTTTTACTGATATTTCGGTGAAAATATAAACTAGATCTCTCCACGTCTCTGGGCTCATGAGAAAAACAAGAAATGTGTTATCTAAATGGTGTTATTGTATTATTTCTTTTGGAATAATACCTAGTTTCTTTGGTTTGTTTTTTGGAGGGCGGGGCATTTGTTTTTTTTTTCTGGTGCTGGAACATAAATGTTACAAATTCTTTAATTACACAGATATGCATAGATGACGATGTTGTGACATAAAAGTTATTCTGAATAACATACACTCCAAATGACCAAGTGGGAAAAATGGATAATCTTTACTAAATTTAACTGGCTATGTCTGCACTCAGTTTACATGAGGACAAATAAAGTAACTTTAATAAATAACACAACCTCTTGATTATTGATATTTTTCTTTAATAGTATGTGCAATTATCAAGCAGAACTTTCAAGTAAGTAGAATATATGTGTCAGACATTTTCTTTCTGCTGAATCTTTCCCATTCTCTTGTGGAGACTGCATTTATCAGCTTCCATTTATCATTCCATTTTATCTTGCTCTATTCAATTATCATCACACATAACTTTAGCCACAAATATGCTTCCAGGTGTCTTCTTAAAATATTTGCTTCAGTTTTTAATTGATTATCTTTCTTACTGTGAACTGGGATTACATATATATTTGATAAAGTTGCAAGAGGAATATTCTCCTAGATAGTCACAGTTTTAAGGAATTTTAGTGAGTATTTATAGAAAACAATTTTTTAATTGATTAACATGAATATTTATATCACACATCTGCTTTTTTATTATGTGGTCAAGTAACAGAGCCTTTTTATATGATTTATGCATCCAATTAAAGAAATTCAGCTTTTCATGCTGACTGATCAGAAAACTGTTTACTAGATGAGCTACAAGGAAAGGTTAATCATTTTATTATTAAATATAACCAATGCAGTTGTCCTTATGTTTGGAAAGTTTCTCTTGAATTATTTTACTGCAGTTTAAGCGTACTGCTTATTGTATAATGCATCACAGATACAGACACCAGACTCCTGCTTTGTTCTTTGCAGCAGTTTTTCATGTATTCGAAGACTGTCACATTAAGTCTCCAGAATTTTTTCTGAACAACCTAAATTCATGTAATCTTTTCTAGTGCACATTTCCCTAGATTTCTACTCATGCATGCTTATAAATATACATAAATACATATATACTATAAATAATAGCAATAAAATAACAACTATTAAAGGATACTTTAAATATAGATATAAATCCTATAGTATGTTACTAAAATACTGTACTTGCTATCTTTTAGTTAAAAAGGAATGACAGTCAATCCTGTAATATTAAGGGCTAGAAATGCTGATGATTTTTTTTCAAAATTAATTATCTGGACTCTTTAGAATACATCCATTAAGCACACACTTATGTCAATAATGCTGTTCAAAATTATTAGCAATTCTCATAGTTGTGCAACAAAAGAAATGGGATCTTGAAACACTCCTCAAAACTCCTCACAATCTCAGTGTCACCTTTACTCCTTCCAGTTAACTGAGAAAGAAAAAAGATAAACAAATTGAATTCATTTAATGTCATAGCAAGTGTATTTATTACACGTGCTGCCAGAACTCTCACTCACCAGTTGTTTAACATTGTTTAAGTCTTGCCTTACTGTAAGAAAAAATCCTGAATTGGCTACTGTTTATGGGGAAGTAGGAATGCTGAAAACACCCCTAATGCAGAATCCTTCTGGCCAAGATAAAAGTCAAGGGGGAAATCTGAGGCTGCACAGCTGAGCGCATCCTATTACTCATCTGAAAACAGAACATTTCATGGCCCTGGTTATGTTGGCTATTGCCAAATCCTTTATCTTGAAAAATCTTAATTTGGGGAACAGAGCACTGAATGGAACCAAAGCAATTTCCCATTTCTACCTCTAAACTTGGATTTACTGATGTGTTATAAAGAAACTGTGTTACTTCTTGCATATCTCTTGTGAGATACATCTTATGTGCCATATTTCATCCTAGCACGACTGGACAAGACTTAACATGCAAGAACTTCTAATGATCCATTGGTAATCCAATGTTCATCCTAGCATCAGGTAACACACTGATAATCAAATAATATTAAAATGAAACAAATCTCAGTAATCACAATATAATTTACCTTTCACTAAAAATATTTTATTGGCTGGGTAGCTAGTGCCATACAAAATAGAAAAGCTGTGTTCTCTGACAAGGAAGTAGAAGTTCAAAATAGATTGCTTGTTTTATGTCTTTAAAAGATCCTTTAGCATATTGCCTTGCTGCATCCCGGGATAAATAAGTAAATAAGACCTCCATCTATTTTTTAAATGCACTGTTTTCGTTATTATATTTTCTCAGTGTGAAATAATATCTGGAGATTTTTATTCACTCATTCCAAGTGAAATGTCTTTGAGGATGGTATCTGACAGAGGCACATCTGACTTGTATATTTATGTTACACTTGGATGCATTCCCTCTATCTTCCAGCAAAGAATGGAGTTGCAGCTGTTGCAGTTTGAAGTCTTGTAAATAAATTGTGTGGTGTGAACCACCCAGCATACCTTCTCTTGCCAAAGGAACAGCTTATTGTACTACCACAAATAAATCAAGCATCTCTGGAGAGGACATAGGTTTTCCTAAATGCTTGGAAGGCTTCTTTCTCACTCTCTGCCTTATTTCTCCCCACTGCCAAAAATACGTTTTACAAAACCCCCCAACAACTAGAGCCAAAAGAAACCGGATAATTAAACTTTACAGTAACTCAAGTTTTTTTTCAGATTGCTCTTCTGCTGTGTTTGAGTATTGTATCTATTAAGGAACACAATAGAAATGTATTTATGTGTGGTTTATGACTAATGCTCTGATATGTGTTTGAGGTGCACATTTAAGTTGTTCTTTAGAGCCATATTCTTATTGACTTCAAGAACAACAAGTTCTAGTAATCAATCCTTTCTTACATAAACATGCACTAAAGAGTATGTAGGGCATACTTAAAATAAAAATAGCGAAAAGAGACTTTTTTGGGGTTTATTTTGCTCTGGGAACTCATGTTTATTTTAAAAGCATTCAAAATAATGATTTGCAAGTAAAAACAACATCAGAAAAGTGAACATAACAGCTTGGACATGGATATATATATATTCTACTAAAACGCAAAAGTGTAAAGACAAAGTTCTGCCCTAACTAAGTCAGATCAGTTTTCATTTAAGTCAATAGACACTGTGAGTGAAGATGTAAGGCAAAATTTGCTTCTAAATTTGTCTCTGTCTAACCAAGACCCAGTGAAACACAAGAGCTATTCACATCAAGATGGTCAAAACAAATGCTCCAGCACCTAGAATTAGCCATCTCTACTCCCCATCACAAATCACTTTTCCTTAGGGTTAGCCTAATACATTATATATAATACAGAACTGACAATGACCTACATAATCAATCTTTACCACTTCCATTTTTGTTATCTTGCTCACACAAGAAAGAAAGCAGGTTATACTTTCTCTTGGCTTTATGTGAAGATAACTGAAATGTGTGTAAGGTTCCTGCTCACTTCAGCTGGAGCTGAATTGGCTCTGGATGAGCCATATTTGACACCAGAATAGCTTAATGCTGCACTAAAAGACACAACTGTGGCTCACTGATCCTGGTGTTGCTTCAGTGCCAGAATCATTCCCGATTTAGGCTTGCTGTCAACCATCTCCAACTCAGCAGACATGGAAAGGCAGAGGGAGACTGTGGGAATGCTTCCCAAAGTGTCCCTTTGGTGAATAATTTGCAGAAGCACCATTAGGCTGGAAATGTCCCCTTAATCAGATTAGCTCCAGAGGACTCAGCAGAACTGGAGGAAGCAGGGAGTGGGTGGGTGGGCAAAAGAAGGAACAGGGAAAATTAATATGAAAAGAGCTAATTGCTTCTGTTGCTTCCATGGCCATGAGATTTAGATCAGATGGTGTACATTTTGCAGTGTGTATGTGAGATGTTTAACTCTGTCCTTATTTCAGCTAGGATAGAGTTAACTTTCCTCGGGCTGAAAGGGACCACAGCTGAAGGGCTGGGTCCTGATCGATCATCAGACCATTCCATGGCATGTGACATTCAAAGCTCAGCATATAGGCAGGCACTCTTCAGTGTGTTGTTTTATGGATCTGCTGGGTGGAGTTATCTGCTGATGGGGAGCTTGGTCAGCCACTACTGCATTTAACCTATTTTGGACTACTATTATATTATAAATGCTGGTTTTACTAGTAATTATTATTTATTTATTTATTTAACCTACAAATCTCTTCTTTTGTCCTACCCCTATTTCACCATGGAGTGGGTGGATAAAAAACTGACCACATTGTAATTTGCTACCGGCTGAGTTCAAAGCACAACAAACTGCCACTACAACCAAAAAATATATAGCTTTTTATTTTGCCCTTTAGGTTTTTAGTTAAAATCATAACATTTATAAGAACCTTAATTTATTTGTAGATATACTTTATCCTTAGTTATACTGTGAGATTACAGTATGGAATCCACCATTCCAAGATGTTTTTCTCTGCTTCTAACTTTTTATGTTATTTCTCTGTGTCTTTATTCAAATCTTCAATCCTGGAGAACTGAAATCTATTCATACTCTTCATAGATGTTGCCTCCATTCAAATTTTCAGAAAAAAAACATACCTGTGAACCAGAATAGATTAAAATAAAATATATCCTGTGTTCAAAAAATGGAAAAATACTCCACATACTTTTGAAAATGTCTTAGTAATTTACTGAATTATTGAAAATATCTTAATAATTTACTTTACCTAATTTCTCTTAGTTTGAATAATCTACCTGATTGATATAATTACATTCTGTTCAACAAAACTACAGCTTGCATTTACTCAGTGGAGACATGAGTTTCAGAGGAAAACCAAAGAATTTTTGTTTGCACTCTACATATTCCAAGTGTCAGATGCAGTAGCTGGATGAGAGTTTTTTCAAAACTGCTATTTTTGTTGCTTCAGTCTATATGGTATCAGACATGTAAATTAAAAGTTTGAATCTGCAGTTTTAAATATTCCCCTGTGGCCCATCAGCACTAAGATTGTGATGCAGCATTTGGTATATGGAGAAAATAAATATGTGGAACCAAAGGCCTCAGAGATAGGTGTGCTGTGGTTCAGTGGGAGCTGAAGGTAACGTGTGAGCCAAAACTTGAAGTGAAATAAGGATTTTAGTTCTAATATGAAACTTTAGTAAGGAAGCTAGACCTGAAAAAAGGATAGGGGGTAGAAAAATGATTACTTCAGGGTCAGATGAAAGAGAAGCAAAATGGTTAGTATACCCTGTTCTCCAGGACACAAAATACAGTTACTGCCTAGTGAGGTTCAGCGTTCCTATATGGGTAGCATGTTGGCTAATAATGTGGTTCTTTTCTAACTTGTCTACACAGAGAAAAAAAAACAAAACACTAGTGATATCAATTAGTTCATTAACTCAAGTGCCACATATATGTATTATGAGTCTACAGACTTAAATCTTGTATACCATCCATGCAATCATTGGTATCGATGCACTGTGTGCCATGCATCTATAGTCCCAGGGTTTACAGTTTGTTCTTTAAAAGGTTGGAAAATCACAGACAAATAATCTGTGTTAAAACTGTTCACATATTAAATAGCCATCATATTTCATGACATGACAACATTAAGGGATCCTTATTTAGGTCCCTTGTATATGTTTCATGATACAGAATATAAAACTACAGTGATTATTTTTTCATCTTTTATGCAAGAGAACTCACTTGATACAGAGCATGCTCTTTCAACAGTGATGAAGCAAATGAATGAGTTTATTATCTTTAAGATCCCTCTGCTATACAAACTGGATGCTATACTAGTATCCTGGACAACAGGACTCTTAACTGCCATGAATTTCCTATGAAATGCTGGGCAGGACTCTCAAGCCAGACTTTTCCTTTCCCTCCTTCTTCTCAGTGCACACACACACACACACACACACACACTCACACATAGGCACTCTTTCCCTGTTTTCTCACAGTTACATGAGGCAGGTAGGCAGAGGCAAGAAGAATAGCTCAGGGAACGAGCTGCTCAGTGAATCCGGAGCAGTTAAACCAAGGAGGCAGTGCCTTAAAAAGCCTGTACCTAAAGTGTGTGCTTATACCCTGACATAAATATTCAGCATGCAAAAATAAAACTGAAATAAACTATAGCTGTGATCTGAATATAGATGACGGTATAGAGCAGATTTATTCTCTAAGCAGAATATGAAAATACTAAAAACTACCTCACATGCTTGTTAATGATTGGGAAATTCTCGAATATAGTAGTGAAGAACAATATAAGAGAGTTCATGACTTCTGAAGAGGGTATTTTTGCTATATAGAAGGGGAAGCCTTCTGTACAGGTAATAAAAGGACAATGTGAAATCTGAACAGCTGCCACTTAATTGCAAACTCTTTATACAGAGTACTGAAAGAGGGCTTGGTCCTGTGAAGAGAATAGCATGAGAAATGTGCAAATGATTATACAGGGAGTATTTTTCAGTCAAGTACCGATCACAAACTATGGAACCAGACTGGATTAATAGGAAAATAGATCTGTTTCTTCTTTTTCTATTGGGAGTCTATCTCTTTAGATGGGATAGTCAAATGTTATGGCAAGGACCTGTAGAAATTGCAGTGTCCTCTCTCCTCTCTCCTCTCAAATGGGAATATTTTTTTTTAAATGCTTTATGGTCTTAGGTCTTATATTCTTCTTTGTTATGTTTGAAATAAGAAGAGAGAGAACAATAACGGGAACATTGGCTAGTCTAGCTTAAACAGAAATAAAATTATCCTCATCATCTTACTGAATCTAGGTTGACTCAGAACAGCGTATACCTACTTTTCAAGCTATTGCAGGTTAATATATTAACTCACACATGACTTTCAGAGAAATCTATATTTCAATCAGGGTGCCTAGAGGGAAAAACATTTCAAAGTTAGTGTGCGATTATAAAACCTTGAACACTCCTTAAAATCATTCCTAATATCTAAAGGGGGGGTAGTATGCTTCTCATTACCTGTCACTAACTTCAGGAAGGTCAGGTTCTTCAACTCTGCTGTAGAGCTGCTGAAGAGCTGGTTTAAAAGGAAACAAACAGTAGATATTTATATTTTGGGTTTATATTTAAGGTCAAAAAATGTTTTGCATGTTATTTCAGAACTTTCTAAAAAAATCACTTACAGAACATTCAAAGTACTGCTGATAGTACATAAGTTTTAACCTAGGACAAATAAAGAAAGATCCTCAAAGATTGTCTCAGAAATTCTTTTGAGACTTTACAGTGCATCGGTTCTGCCCCCTTTCTTGCACTCTATCCATAATTTTTAAAAAGAAAAATACACTTCACACATGATTGCTTCACACATTTCAGGATTTTCTTCACCTGTAGAGGATTTTAACTAGCAAGGCTGAATTAGAGGTAAGTTCATTATAATATAATGAACCCAGTTTTCTCACCTTGTTATACGAGTAGTTCTACTGACTTTGGAATCTCACATATGGTGTGTATTATGTAGTTGTTTAATCAGCACTGAGCTAAAATGTGATTGAATTCTCAACCCACATTTTAGATTTGGTATTTGACATGATGACAATGATTCAGATTTACTTGCACTTTTTAAGTAGAAGATAGGCAGAGAATGGCTTTGATAAACAGTAATGTAACTTGCATATGAAAATGACTGTTTTAAAACCTTTTTTTTTGGCATAAATCTGCAAAAAAAAAATCAAGATAAGGATTAGAAAAGCAGTATGGATAATTGATATACAGTCTTAGAATAAATTTAAATCTCTGTAGTCCAGATATCATAATCTTATTCCACATTTAGCTAAATTCTCTCAGTAAAAGCTCTAGTGTGAATGCTAAAGAAGTTAAAGTAAATTACAATCCACTGTCTTTTCTTTGTGGAGATGTGGGCTCCTTGGGAAAGATGCGTTTGCAAATGCAGTGTGCAATAGGATGTCTCATCTGAGATTCCAATTTTGTTACAAAATGGGTCAAAGAATCATTACACTTGCAGTATCTTCTTCTCATGACATCCCCGGAGCATACTTTGATATAGCAGAAAATGTCAGCTAGTAAGATTCACTATAATATTTACTATATAAATCTGTTCTTGTTAACAAATCATTCCATAAGCAGTTTCCAAGTGAAGTAATATATGAAGAGTTCCTTTTGTTGTGCTGTTTTAGGGAAGGAAGTGATGATTAGGGTCACAGGTTTTCTCATATTTCTGCTTAAGTAGTTATTCAATATCATCATCTCATAGATGTGGGAATAAGTAATAACTGTGTCTGACTGAAGGACTATATTCTGGCCACTTAAAACAACTATCTTAAATATGCTTGATTCTGTGACAGACAGTCATTTATTCATCTGAGTGATTACGTGTATAGCTATAGGACTCCATTAAATGATATTTTGATTATAGTAAAGTAGGAGGATGTTGACTTCTTGAATGTCATAGTTATTTAGACAACTACCTCTTCATAGAATCATAGAGTAATTCAGGGCAGAAGGGACCTCAGTAAGTCTCTGTTCCAACTCCCTGACCAAAGCAGGGTCAGTTCTGAGGTCAGAATCTCATGTTGAGGGGTTGTTCAGTAAGCTTGGAATACCTCCAAGGATGGAGACTACACAGCCTCTCTGGGAAGTCTGCTCTACTTCTTGAGGGCCCTCATAGTGAAAAAGTTGATTCTTATATCCATTTTGAGCATTTCCTGTTTCAATTTATGCCTGTTGTCTCTCATTTCATGAAATCTGTGTGCCACTGAAGAGTCTTCTTTCATCTGCTGGGTAGCGTCCTTGTAGGTACTGGTGGGTCTTGTTAGGTCCCCCCAAAGCTGTCTTCAGGTTGAACTAGCCCATCTCCCTCAGCCAGTCCTAATAAGGCAAGTGCTCCAGCTCCCAGCTGTCTCAGTAGACCTATGCTGAACTCTCTCTTAGTGATGTCTCTCTTCTACTTAATGCCCCCAGAGTGGATGCTGTATCAAAATGCGATCCAATGAGCGCTGAGTAAAAGAGACTAATCACTTCCGTTGAATGACACAAGTGTTTATACTAATACAGTCCTGGATTGTGTTGGTCCTCTGTTGCTATGCCCCACTGCTGGCTCATACACAGCTGGCTGTGCACCAGGAACCCCAAAGCCTTTTCTACAGAGCCAGAACTCCCCAGCCTGTATCACTACAAGGCCTTCTTCTCTGAGGGCAAGACTTGTGATATTCTTGTAGGAAATCACCAGGTTCCTGTTGGTGCATTCCTTCATTCTATCTGCATCCTTTTGGACCTGCCTTTAAGGTATCCAGTCTCCCTAGCTTGTTGTCATCTATAAACTTCATAAGCAGACACTCCATCACCTGATCACTGAAAGGGAAACTAAACAAGACATCCCCAGGAAGGGCCCCATGTGGTACCCCATTTGTTAATGGTTTCCACATTCAGTATGACCCTTAACTTCTATACTTTGAATCCAACCATTCATCTGGATTTTTACCTATCCAATTTTCTGCCCATTCAGACCACAGTGACCAACCTTGGATAAAACACTCTGGGAGAGGGTGTCAAAAGCCTTTTTAAAGTCAAGGTTATTCCCTTATTCACACAACCAGTCATATTGTTGTAGCGATCAGTCAGGATGGTGAGAGATGGCTGGTAAATCCATATTGATTATTTCCAGTCACCTCTCCTTTGTTTGTCCTTAAATGTGTTCCAGGAGGACTCATTCTGTGATTTTTCCAGGCACTAAAATGAGGCTGATCGGCTGGTAAATCCCTCAGCCATTCTCTTCATCTTTTCTAAAGCTGGGTGCCACACTTGCCTTTTTCTAGTTGCCACAGACATCACTCAGTCTCCATGAATTTTCAAAGATATTGGAGAAGCCTTGCAAGTACGTTGGCCAGTTCTCTCAACATACCTTAATACAGCTCATCTGGTCCATGAAAGTGTACAGGTTTAGCTCTCTCAAGTAATTTCTCACTTGATCCTTAAGCACACTGCTTGTTCTCCTTCAACACTTTCATGAAGCACAGAGATCTGGGAGGATTTACTCATGAAAACTGGCAAAAAAAGGGACTTGGCATCTCAGCCCTGTGTCTGCTGTCGCTAAACTATCCATTCTATTCAGCAACTGGCCAATAGTTTCCTTGTGCAGCCTTTTACTACTAATGCAGCAGTAGAAACTTGTCTTGATGTCCCTTGCAAGTCTCAGCTTGAGCTCAGTTTTGACTTTCCAGACACCATCCCTACATGGTGATATTTGTAAATTCCACCTATCCTTGTTTCCAGTATCCTCTATACTGATCTGCATTTTCTGTCGATTATGAGTTCCCAGTTCTGCCAAGTCAGTCTTCTGGTATATCTACTTGTCTCCCTAAGTATTGGGTGGGATGCTGGCCTTAAAGACCTGCAAGCTTTTCCTGAGTTCCTTTACCATTTCCCTTTTACCTTTCATTTACATTTTTTTGAATAAACTGAACTCTGATATCCTAAAGTTCAGGGTCTGTACCCTATTACTTGCCTTCCTCACTCCCCCAGGATCTTGAACTTCACTACAGCTAAGGCTTCCACTAAACATCTCATTCCCAAACAGCTGCTCCTTGTTAGTGAATAGAGGATACAGTTTTGCATGACCACCTGTTTAACCAGTTGTCCTCAACACCCTTCCTTATAATCAAGTGATCTGTAACAAGATGTCACCATACCCTTACTAGACTCTCCTCTGATCCTGACCGACAAGCTTTCAGACAATCTCTTGTCCAGTCCACAAGAGATCTTCATACATCCAAGCTGCTCCTTCACAGGAAGGGCACACTTGCGTCCTCATCTTCCTTGTCCATCATTCTTTGTTCTCATCTATCATAGCACCCCAGCCATGCCAGCTGTCCCACCAACTCTCAGTTATTCTGGTGATTTCACAGTTCTGTGACCTCATGAGGAGTTCTGGTTCCTTCTACTTACTTCCCAAGCTGCAAACATTTACAGACAGATGCTTGAGGTGGGCTTCATCTGATCATTTTTGATCATTCTGAGGTGCCCCTTGTTCTGATATCCCTGCTCTTTGCATTTCATCTACATCGATTATTTCCTCATTAACTCTGGGTTGTAATCTCACACCCACATGTTAGTGTAACACAGAATATGGATGAGATGCCACTTTCCAGTGCAATAAAATGTACAGGGCATATTTTGTACTCAGAACAAAGAAATCCCCCAGCTGTCTAAATTGCTTAGTAGTAATTATGTGCCCCTGATAATCTGGCAGCATCTGTACAAATGCAATCAAAGGTTGGTATTTTAACCACTTAAATTGAAGAATTCCATTGTGACTTAAAATATATTAGCCACCATTATACTGCCTGTGGACTTGCCCCTTCATGAGTTATTAATATCACTGGAAAATTCTTACATTTCAGTATTCTCTTATTTTAATATATTACTGAGAGGGATGGAAAGGAATGAACAGTGAAAATAAAATGATAGGAAATAAATAATTTAAATCTGAATGTTAAATGTAGCAAAACGGGAGAGAACACAGAATGGTCAATGTAAAGACAGAAAACAATGAAATCTCATTTTTTTAGTACATGATATTTTGCCTGTTCCTCAGAGGACAGAGAAGCAGTACATGGGAAAAATTAGAATAGCTGCCAATTTCTAATACACAGGTTGGAAAGGGTCAAAATAACAGCATACTCCAATCTCTCACAGAAAAAATAAAATATTAGCCTTCAATACTTCATCCAAGTGACAGAACTTGTATTAAAAAAAAGGTGATTTAATCTATTAAGGCACCTCTGTATTTCATGCTCATTCTTACAGTTTGGGAACTCAGTTACCTTGGTAGAAATAAACGGCTAGTACACTCACTACTACAAATGACAATGTAAATTAATGTTATTCCTGCTAGGTACATGTGAGTTAACAATTATAACATTTTCTCAAATATACAGTAGGCAAAAGTATTCTCTTACACTACTCTGTGACTCATACTTTCAGAAAATGCCACTTCCAGAATGAAAAAGCATGCATCTGCACAGCTGTGAAAACACTAGCTCTACCTGTCTTTCCTTTAAAAACACTTTAAAAACTGTGTAAGGGAAAAACATCTTTCCAGTTCCTCTCCATGCTTGTGTCCCTTAATCCTTTCACTCATTTATTCCATTTGATCTTAATCTTAATGTCATTACTGGCAAAAGTATTTTTCTTTTCCTCATTCTGGCCAAGATCATTCCTGATACTAGTACCTTTAAACTAATTTTCCACTCTGCATGGATTATCTCTCCATAGTTAAAGAGTTTCCCACTTTTTAGTCTCCAAAGACAATAAGTTCTGTGAAACAGTGACTTTCCTTTTGCGGTATATTTCCTCTTGGGGTAATATAGTTAGTCTTATTCTATTCCCTGTTAAAAATATGAGGATATTTTATTCTCTCTTCTAAGCTATGTGCCATAGAATCACAGAATCACAGAATACCAGGTTGGAAGGGACCTCAAGGATCAACTGGTCTAACACTTCTTGGCATCTCAAGCCCTGATTATTGCTTTTAAATATAATATTTTTACTCCTCACAAGCCATCATGACATCAATCACATCATCATTCCTAAGCAAAGGAAAATATATTAATAGTCTTAATATTACTAAATTTATTCTTAATATATTTATTCATAATTGAAGATTTCCTTCTTCTTCACAAATAACTCAGATTCTATGTGATTCTTATACTCAGATTCTATGCGGTTCAGCGTGTGATTGACATCAAATCATCATTGAACACGCTCAAGCCAAATCCCTTTGCTTATTCTAAGGAAAAAATCTCAGGAAAAGTCACAGCTGATGTGGAGTTTCATCTGCTTTAAAATACATTCACTACTGATGAATTAATTATGTGAAAAAGCAGCTGGATTAATTATTTCATACTTATTTAAGGAACTCTTTCTAATACCTTCAGTGGTCCTTAAAAAAAAATCTTACCTTTACTTAAAAGTGATGATGTGGTGTCAGTAATACATACTTTTGTCACTGTGTAATGAATCTATCAGTAATCAATACACCTAAGTCAATATATAACAGAACAGTGCATATTAGAAAATCAAGATTATTTTTCCTCTGTTTCAAATTTCTATACTCTTTGTCAAATCTGAAAGCAGGGTCTTGTTATGTTTAAAGGATTATCTAAAGCTTCAAGATAAGATTCATGATCCCTAATTTCATTCTTTATGATGAAATAGAAGGATAAAATAAGCTATTGCAAGTTCAATCATGTAAGCTTAAGGCATTTCTCTTCAAATAAATGTAAAAGCTGATATTTCTTCAACCTTCAGTTCTTTCATACATAGTAGCATCTACATATGCAGTGTTTATATTGTTCTGATTTATGGTCAGAAAAAAGGCAGAAAGAATTTTTTTTTCATCTTTTATTTGTAGAAAGGGTATCTTAACACTTTTAAGATGGTTGGTAGAATTCTCACTCTTATGGCTATTTTTATAGGAATCTTCTACTGGTACTCCATATTTTTTCCATTCACAATAAATGTTACTGGTTTTTCTCATCATCTACACCTGAAATTCCATGTATGAAAAAAATTCCTATCATGGTTTTGAATTATACTGTCATGGTTTAACCCCAGCCTGCAACTAAGCACTACACAGCTGCTTGATCACTCCCCTGCAGTGGAGAGAGTGAATCAGAAGAATAAAGCTGAGAAAACTCAGGGGTTGAGATAAAGACAGTTTAACAAGTAAAGCAAAAACTGCTCATACAAATAAAGCAAAATGAGTAATTCATTCACTATTTCCCATTGGCAGGCAGGTGTTCAGCCATCTCCAGGAAAGCAGAGCTCCATCACATGTAATGATTACTTGGGAAGACAAAATGACATCACTCTGAACATTCCATCCTTCCTTCTTCTTCCCCCAGCCTTATATTCTGATCATGATGTCATAAGGTATAGATTACCCTTTTGGTCAGTTGGGGTCAGCTGTCCCAGCTGTGTCCCCTCCCAGATTCTTGTGAATTCACAAATTACTCACTGGTGGGGTGGTGTGAAAAGCAGCAAAGGCCTTGACTCTGTGTAAGCACTCCTCAGCAATAATTAAAACATCCCTGAATTATCAACACTGTTTTCATCACAAATCCAAAACATAGCCCCATACTAGCTACTATGAATAAAGTTAACTTTATCTCAGACAAAACCAGCACAATACCAAAAACTATTCACAGGTGATTCTGGTGAGAAATAGAGTGGTAATCTTGGTCTCAAATTGGTGTGTTTTATGTTTTAAATGCTCATTTAAACTTTATTTTCCACCATGGCAATATCCTTCCAGGTAAGCTTTAGAAATCTAGCTTTTATGACTCAACTCTTGCATCTGTCATCTCTTTGAATCATCAAAAACCATGATTAAATCAATCCCACATACTTCACAACTGTTTCAACATCAAGTGCAATACACATTTCATGAATCTCCTTTATGTATGTGTTGAATATTTCTCATCAACTTTAGCAGTAACGATTCTATTACCATTTTTGTACTTTTTCCTATTTTGATACTTCTGGAATGAAGATTTTATTCTCTGTAACATCCTGTTATTTCATATATACTTCACTTTCCACTGTTACTAACAAATCTTTTACTTTTTTGACCTGTTTGCCCTTGTCTGCTGATTTCTTGCTCTCATCAGCTTTGAAAGTGAAGAACTTTAATTAAAGTAAGATCCTTCTCTCTTCTGCCTTGTATATTTTCATGTTCCTACAATACTGTTCTACACTTTGTGTATAGTGTTTAAGGAAGCTTTTATAAATCTGTATTATCATAGATAAATTAAAAGATTAACAGGGAAAAAGTTATATAAGATACAGACTAGTAAAGAACTGAGCATTCGCTGCATCAAAACAATTTTGCAAATGATCCAAAATATAATACCCACCTATTCAGAAGCTCAGAGAATGAGTAGACTGTGGTTAAACATACTGCTCCTCGCAGCCTTGATACACAAAGTTTTTATAAAGCACTTCAAAAACTCAGAATGAAGAAATGTAAGGCTACTTAAATAATATTTCTAACAGGAATTATTAAGGCAGCACAAAAAAAAGCAGACACAAAAAGGTAAATCTTTGTAAGCAAACATTTAGATAAGCTGACTAAAATGATCCAAAAAATTCCATGCAGGAAAGGGGAAGATAAAGTACTAAATGTCAGAAAGATTATTGAAAACTAAAAAATTAAGCATATGCAGACAGATAACAGCATATTCAAAAATAGTAATCAGAAAATGGAAAAAAAAAAACCCAAACAACAATTAGCTAATTAAAAAAAAAAAAAGGAATTATGTATTTTTGACAGTGAACATAAAGAAAAAACATTTCACAAAGGGAATGAATTACAGCTCTGAACAATCCCTGGAAAAACAGGTCATAATGCTTTAAATCTGCTATTGCAAACTGGACAAATTTTAAATAGCACATTTAAATAGAAACATTACATGAAATGTGCAACTTTGTTTCTCCCTACGTCGAACAATATGTATTAGAGACTTGTTTCAAGAATCTTTGTACAGGCAATGCTTCCAGTTGACTCAGTGAAAATTTGGCTTATGAAAATCTTGCTAAGTAGTTTTGTTTTGAATGTAAAGAAAATTCACCATCGCTCTGTGATTTGTTCTGTCTTCTCTAGTGATAGCTGGGTCTCACGGATAAGTCAGCTATATGACACAGGCTAATATTTTTTTCTGTTAATCTCTAGGCACTCACGCATTTAAATGCTTGTAGACTGCTGCAAAATTATGTAAGAATGCACATTATGTTTGAAAACTGGACGAGTAACTCAAAGAATAAGGCCCCTGTGTACAGACACTGTGGCAGGTGCATCCACCCAATGAGAGCAGGGCTTCTTGGCTGCTGAAGTGTAGCAGCTCCTGATTCCTTTGCTCTCGGGGCTTCACGGTAGCTGGGGCCTTTGGCCAATGGGAGCCGCTATTGACTACAGGTCACATTAAGCCTGGGTATAAATGGAGTGCCCTGGGGAGACATTTGGATCTTGTCCCCTGGAGCAGCAGCTGTGGTCGAGGACTCTCCCCTTGGATCAGGACACTGCCCAAGGAAACTCCTCAAGGTGCCTTGGGTCGGGACGCTGCCCTGAGCAGGTCCTCGAGGTTGAGAGCCTTCACTTGTCAGGTGAGTGATAAAGGGTTTTGGGTTGTCATTAAACCCTAGGTAGCAGGGCTTTGTAAAGCGTTTTGGGTTGTTGTTAAACTCCAGGGAGTGGTGCTTTGTTCTGCGTTTTGGGTTGCCATTAAACCCTACGTGGTGGTTTAGGCCCTGCCGGGACCGGAGACCATGCTGCCATTGTCCATCCCATTGTCCCTCCCGGACCCAGTAGGGCACAGACCCCGGGGTTGAAATAAGGAAATAATTTAATACAGCAGTGTAGTAAATAACAATCTGAATGACAATAGCAATAATAACAACAATAAACAGTAATAACAGTAAACAAGACAAAAGATATACAGAGAATTACCGCAGTGAACACAGCCAGCTCGCCGCTCGTGCTGTCCAGGGAAAAGCCCAAAGGAAAGCTTCCCGCGCTGTGGCGCCGGACCTGATGTCAGCATGGTATGAATAACCCGGCTAGAGATCCCTTCCCACTGCTGGGGAAACTTAACCCTATCCTAGCTGATCCAGGACACCCTAGAAAGTTGTTCTGTTCTCCTCTCACAGACATTTGAACCTGTAATTTATAGAGAACTAGTTAATTGTGTTAATAATTTTTTTATTGTTATTATTTTTGGTGGTTGGTTGTTTACTTGAGAGACTTCATAACAGACACACCAACAAATGCGCTATTTCTGCAAATACTTTTTACAGTCAGTCTTCCAGAAAAAAAAAAATTCCTCTCAATAATATTATTCTGTCAAATGTTTAAACTCAAAGAAATTTAAACTCAAATTCTGAACAAATATTGCTGATAAGGTTGGCCAACTGCATTTGTTTGGTGTAGTAGCTCATATACCTAACACAACTCTTACTGTAGGCAGAGTTAGGTGTCTGCTGTAGATGATATATCGTTCTCAGGAACAGAGATGATATTTCAGTCTTTAAAATGTGAACTTGGAGAGTGAAAAAGATTCAGATATGACTTGAATCATTTCACATATTTACCTCGGATTTAAAAAGCTTAATTGCTTATGTGGTCTCTCATCACCAGATATCTTATTTACTGATTTTGAAGCAACCTTCAATGAACTCAGTTTGACTTCTTGGGAATGTCCTTCTTCTGAACCGTAGTATTTCTGTGATTTTTTTTTTTTTTTTTTAATACTAACATATTGTCAGCTTCACAAAGCAGCTCTTGCTTTGTAGCTGATTTTGATTATGTGGCAAACCCACTAAGTAGCATGGCATTGCTTCTGCTCAGTCAACAGTGAGAACGAGGTGTTCTTAAGCAAGAGGCAACAGGAGATAGGAAAGATATAGATGATCTTAAAACGTTATAAAACATCCCCTGAATTATTCAAAAAAAGAAAGAGAAAGTCTAAATTTTTAGAGGGGATGTCAAAACCTTTCTGTCAAATTAATATGGTTAAATTAAAAAAAAAAACCCACCAACATGTAGTGGATTATTCAATGCTTTGTTTACTTTGTCTGCCTTTACCAAAGGTTTTAGTGGTGTGTTTTTTTGTTTTGGTTTTTTTTTTTTTTTTTTTTTTTTCATAAACTCTCTGTGGGATTAGGACTGCTGTGAATATTTTATATATGCTCCTCCCTATGAATAAGCTTGCTTGAAAGAAAGAGTGACATTTGTTGTGAGTGGATAAGCAGTAAATGTCAAACCTGATATTACTGATGTCCATTGTCAACGCTCTTTAGTCTTGTCAGAATATGCCTGCTAGGAAGCAATGGTGATGGTGTTTTCCTGTTCAAGAAGTCATATTACTTCAGCACAGTTGCAAAAGAAATTTTGCAATTCTCATCTGGGTCACTTTCATTGGTTAACTTTTGTGGCACAAAAAGAGACTTCGGGCAAATTTGTACAGCTCTGCAGTATACAGTGCAATTATTAAATTTCTATTCTATATAATAGTACCAAGTCACTAACAAACAGCTAGGCTACACATTAACATGCTCACTAGCCCAAACAAGACAACCAGTGAGGTTCTGTTAGTTGGGTAGTCACCTTCAATGGAGAATGGTGCACTATTCCTTCAAGAAGGCTGGTCATCAATGTTTCCAAGTTCTCTTCTTCCAATTATTAATTTGTTTCCTTAAGATTTTATTGCTTCTATGTAGTATTAGTCCTCCAGTATCTTTGAGCTCCTAATAACTGCTATTTTAACAATAAAACTTCTCCTGTGTTTTTACATTTCTTACCTCTAATTCTTTCAGCTCATGTAATTTTTCACACTTTCACAATGATTTTCTCAAAAAACTGAATTAACATCATACGGTTGTGTTAGACCAAGCTGGCCTGGATCAGACAGCTGAAATCCTATGCGAAGGGTTTCTCTTTCATCTTGAAAGTGTCATTAATTGACTAATAATTCTCTGTGTTTCTATTTCAAAGTGATAAAAAGCAACAAATGCAGAATAAACATATCCATATTTTTAGAAGCTTTTGGGAAACCTCCAAAGGAAGAGCATTTAATGAGCAAATTAAAACTAATGCATGCTTCTGAGGAAATTGTCTTGAAATATAAAGACTGATTAAAATTATGATGCTGTCTTTAGCAGTTGTCCTTCAAAAACAAAACAAATCAGTCAAGTAAAGAGGAAAACTAGAAATGTTGACTGGAAAGTTATTTATGGATTCATGCTCATCTGATAGGAGCGAGTTGTAATATTTTTAGATAAGACAGTTTCATAGTTATGTTTGTGAACTGTCTAGCACCACAGTTCAGATTGTTCATGAACATTTCAACAGCTCTAGATGTAGCACATAAAAAAGGCAAAATTCATTATGATTAATATTCATTCCCTTTTTCTTGCACATTCACTGCTTATGAAATTGGGATTTTTTTTTTAGGCTGCTTGTGTATGTCTGCATAGTAAAATTCTGCCATACTAAAATTTGTTAGAGGAAACTTAATTTAAAGACAACTTGCTCTGTGATACATTCTGCTATGTCAAATGATGACAACTGCTATAAGCTAATTAATAATGGACATCCTTGTGTTGTTGAAAATCTTTGAGGGACATTGTACTGAGTTGAATACTGCAGTAAGAAATCTACTTATATATAGGATTCTGCACTCCAATTTACACAGTATCTTTAGCTGATGTGTTTCTTTAGACTGGAATATTTGCTGCTGACATAACACTGATTTGGATTTTGAGAGAGATTCTAACAGAAAAGTCCATCCAAATGCTGCTGTTTTCAAACTCTTTAAAATAAAAGTGCACTAAAAAAAGGCTGTTGAAACACATAAAGGCATTGAGTACAAATGCTAAAAAATGGTGTAAATTCAGAACTCTTTTTTCCAATGTGATTTCTGCCCCTGAGCAAAAGTTTTCTGCCAGTTGTTTGGGCTGTGTTCATTAAATGAAACAGAACCGATTACAAAATGATTATCTACAAAACGAGAATAATGCAGGACACAGGTTTTATTACACTTTCACCTGAAAAGACCATTTTCAAGCTTTTTCCAGTTAGTATCATGTAGTTACTGATATCTCCAGACAAAAAGTTAAATATTAAATGGTTTCTTTTTCTATTTTTTAAAGTAAATACCATAAATCCACATGCTCTCACTTTTTTTAATTTTTCAGTTAATCTATGTAGCTGTTTTGCTTTCATTTGATTCTAATACATTGTGTCTTTGTTAGTCTTCCACAGTTTCTATGTCTTGATATAAACAATGTGTAAAATACCTTATATTTATTCCTCATGCTTCAGTATCATTCAGATGTTAAAACTGTACAAATCATGTGGTAGGAAAACATTTTTAAAAATTGTATTACTTTTGTATAATAATATAAGCATTTTTATATTAATTTCTTATAATATGCATCTATTATCAGTGACAACAGAGCTAGTTTTTATATGGATATTTGAAACACTAACCTGCCAGAGACACCTAAGTTACCTGGTACTTCCCAGTATAAGACTTGAATTTCTTGGCTGATATTTTTGGATTGTGAGATGAAAAGAAGGAAGAAGGAAGGAATTTCAGCCCAATTCTTTTAAGGACAACAGTGATAACTAATCACTACTGATTAGTTGTGACCCCCAAAAGACTCTTTTTTTAAACATAAAAAAGGGGGTAAAATTGATATTTGCTCACAACAGCCTAACTTCTGGCTTTCACTTACTATCCCTGTATTATTTTTCAAATGTAGATAATCGTAAAATGTCTCTGGTTGATGAGTGCATACACAGAACTTCTTCAGTGTCATGTCTATGTGCTATACCTTCAGTTTTCATTAAGAAGGGATAAAATACATTCCTCCTGCTCTATTTTTGAATAGAGCAAGCTGTAGCTTCTCTGTTCTGTATCTGACTTGTTTTATTGATATGTGTTGGACATGCTAAAACAGGGCTTCTAAGCATCATTAGAACTTAAACAGAATATCATTTACTTTGGGAGTTCTGACTAGGCTGAGTTGCAAGAGGGTCTCAGCATTGCAATAATGACAATAGTTCCAAGCCTTAACAAAAGCAGATATTTCTGTGAGTTAAGGAACTTCATAACAAGTACTGAAGCTCTTACAGATTTTAAGTACCCAATATTCACTCTGAGCTTTTAAAAAATATAGTCTAGATGACTACTCTAACTACTATATGACTACTATAACCCAGAAGACTGTGCTAGATGAGTTTTTCTGTCCTTTCATGGTTCTGGGCCTGAGCATCAGATTAGAACTATGTAAGAACACTTAGCTAACTAGTATTTTAATTAACTGTAATTAAATGTAATGCAATTCAATTAAATGTGATTAAATTAAATGCACCCATTACTATTTAGAATATGTAATGAGAACAATACTTGTAAACAAACTCTTGTTTCTACAGAGAAGAGTAAATAAACATTAAGAAAGGTCTTTTGTCTATTCTTTTTCTGAATCCATTAGTATCAAATCGTTCTTGTTTCCTAAATAAGGTAATTTTCTATGGTAACAGGCCTAAGGCTTTAATCACCTCAAAGTTTGCATTTGTGGTTTCATAGCTTAAAGACTTCATTATCTAAAATCTAAATGAAAATATCAACTCTAATCAGAGGGATATGAAGATTAAACTTTTTTTCTTACATAAATATTGCATTTTTGAATAAAGCAAGAGGATTATATCACACTTAGTTGTTTATATATCTACCAGCTCTCAGAAATCAAAGCCACTGACTGTGCTCTTTCTAAGTAGAAGTTGCTTTCAATTGCTTCTGTGATCACACTCTGCATGTGAAAAAGGAGCAAAGGTACAAAACCTACCCATATCAGATAACCTCTTTTGAAGCATTCTGGTTTGTTTTTTGTTTTGCTTTGGTCTGTTTTTTTTCATGAGCATTGAAAGTTTTGAGCTTTTTATATTTTGTAAGTAAATGAATGTAGACCACATACTACACCTCTGCAAAAGTTCTAGGAAAATTTTTCTTTTTGTCATCCAGCTTTGTTAAATATGGCTAGTCTCTTTTATAGCTCATGTTTCTGAGAGCAGTAGTTCCACTGAAACATGCTGTAAACACCACATTGTATAATATCTTGGTTAACTTGTAAACGGAAAACCTTTCAGATATTCATTCCTCTGAAGGGTTTTAAGTTGGCTGTGTTCAGTGCTGCATTTACCAAAACCTAAGAAGGTCTGTTTTTTCATGAGCTGTTCCTCAGGTCCTGCTCACAGCAGCAATGTGCAGTCCAGACACCTATGCAATTTTAGTGGACCATAGCAAGCTTCATGTTTCCATGGTTAGCATGCTTGCAAGACCAATGCTAGTTGGTATAGTGCTAGTTCAATAGATCTACATGAGTGGTATCCTCTGAGGTGGTCAGGACATTCACAAAATGTTCACCTTTACCTACTAAACTCTATTAAATCAAAACCAAACAAATCAACCTTCAAAAAATAGAATTGTAATAAATGACAGAAGCCCAAGCCAATCAACCAGAAATTGTGTCTTGAAACTGGAGAAATGCCAGAGATTTTGAGAAGGCTATTAAAGAACATCACTGCAGCTGATTTTTCATGGATATGGCTTAGTTTTGGTGTTGTGGTTTTTTTTTCTTTCTTTCTTTTTTTTTTGTTTTGTTTTGTTTTTGGTTTTGTTTTTTTTTTTTTTTAAAGTGGTAAAAACTGTGTTAGATTTAATTTTATATATCGCATTTGGCAATGAAAAGTTCTCTGGCAGTGAGGGCCTGTTGCTATGGTGAAGTTGTGGGAGCGCCAACATCCCCCAACAACTGAGTGCCTTATAACAGCGTCTGTGTGAATAGGGCATGTCCCAAACAGCTGGTCTTTCTACTTGCTTAGGCTTCTCAATAAAACTTTCAGCTTGTAGGCTTGACTTTATCATCCCAAAGCATGTATACATCACTGGAGTAAAAATGTACTGTGGTTATGCTGATTGTGCTCCACAAATCTGATGTCCTGTATGCAAGAACATCTGGTTTATAAGATCATGTCACTTGATATCTGGTTAATACTAATTAAGCATAAAATCCAAAAATATGCAAACCCTATGGAGCAGTAGGTATCAGTGACTATAACAAAGAGCAGAATGTTCGGATCTCTGACTAATCAGCCATTGAAAGAAAAGACTTGAAGAGCTTCAGCTGGAATGGTGTAGCTGATAAGAAAGTCGGATCAAAATTATTGTGGGGTTCATGGGAAATAGCAAACTTATTATGGGATATTTGGGTTTTTTGGTGGGACTGTTTAAAGCTTACTGTGGTATGTTTTAAGGGGATTGTGTGAATCAGTGAAACTTATTACAGAGTAATTAAGGAAAGGAAAGTGAGAGCTCAAGGAAAAAGCATAAGGATTAGGGGAAAGAAGTGTGTGGAAATGAAGGGAGAACAAAAGGTTCTGGTCATGTATAAGCAGGTTGCTGGTCAACATGCTTACATGGCCAAGCCCTGCATAAGATCTGTGTTCCTAACTTTTTTTTTTTTTTTTTTTTTCCCCACATCTGAATGTGTTTTCTGTGTTCTCTGTGCATTGGGTTTCGTGTAAGTTCTGCTAGGAAACCTGGAACTGAAGTATCTAGGGAGTGAGAGAACACCACCCACGAGAAAAAAGTCAAGATCAGAGCTAGTGGCTGGGTAAGAGGCCCAACATATTTATACCATATGGACATAACAGCTATGCCAAGCTTTGAGAGACCTCCTGGTCTGAGTGTGCTTGTGAGAGTGCTCCAGAAAGAACTTCAGTCATGATACGAGGAGCATGACTCGTTATCTGGATTGTTCTTGTTACCTGAATGCTGTTTAAGTTGAGGTAAGCATTGGTAACAGAATCGTTCTCCTATCTGTGCTGACTCATATATTTGTCATGTGTGTGGTCTGTATGTGTGTATATTTGCATCTTCAGTATTCATACTTTACAAGGAGAAGCCTCCATCTCTGAGTGGGAAGCAGAAGTCCACTGGGTTTTAAAGTCTACAAAGTCTGGTGTCTATTAATGCTATGACCTCACATTTTCTTCCAGTTTTCCAAAATTATTCCCATTTTGCCTGTTCATATGGACTACATGTGTATCCCCACTCTAGTGAGCCCCAAGGACTACTACCCTCTCTTGGTTTTTCAGGTAGGTAGCGATGGTATTACCAAGAGAAGTCCAAAATCAATGAAGAGAGATTTCAGGGCCTTGGGGAAACTGGTTAAGCGGTTGGGGGCACAAATTGTGTTCTCCTCCATCCCTTCAGTTGCAGGAATGGATGAAGAAGATTATAGGAGAACTCAGTAGATGAACTTGTGGCTCTGAGACTGGTGTTATCATCAGGGCTTTTCATTTTTCAGTCACAGGTTGGTATACAGGACACCAGAAATTTTGGCATTAGATGGAATGTGCCTGTCCCGGTGTGAGAAAAGAATCTTGGGGCAGGATTTAGCTGGGCTCATTGAGAGACTTTTAAACTAGATTTGAAGGGGGAAGGGGACAAAACTGGAACTTCCAGACAAAAGCCCCAGGGTAGCTTGCCACAGCTTGCGGGATGTTTTGCCAATGATGACCTTCACCCTACTATCCCAGTGGAGCCAAGGGATGGAGACATGCAGCACAACAAAGATGCAAGGGATATGGATGGATCAGTAACTACTCGAGGTAGAAATATTTTACCTGAGTAAGCACAGATAGTTAATATAATGGTTTTGCTGTGGCTTTGAAGTTGGTTTTCGTCCATTTTTTTTCTTTGTTTTCCACTTACGGACACTGTTAAGGGTTGTTTCCTCACATTTTTTATCTTTTCATTGGTATTAACATGAGTTGAACATGTCAGTACCAACACCAGTGAGCTCTGCTTAGCGTGACCAACGTGTGCAGAGGCTCCCTGAGGGGTGACCAACCTGCCCTGCACGTGGCTTCTGCCTGGGCATGGCCTTGTGGAGCTCCTCCGCATGTGCTGTCTGCACCACCCCAGATACTCAAGTTTAGCTTCTTCTTCAGTGGTGATCTTTCCCTTCCTGAATGGGGTTTGATGTAACACACATAATAATTGCTAGTATCTTGTTTAATGATTGGGGTTTTCACTGGCAATCAAGAGAGTGATCAGCATTGCAATGCATACTTATTTATCTTTTTCAATAAAAGAGAACAAGATTGTTGGTGTGCAGCTCTGGGCTGCCTCAGCTAGCTTTTGGTTCCTACATTTGTTTTCCCCCTGCCTTTGCATTATATCTAGCTCAGAACCCTGGGTTTTAGCATCTGCCTTTAGCTCAGGCATTATGATACTCAGTGAAGTGATGCCTCAGTTCTTTAGGCTCCCTGTTGCCTTCCCATTTTGGAGTTTAGCTGGGGTGAAAATATACTTAGCACAAATATATAGTGAGAAATTTCTTCTGCCAAAGTAGATTATAGATTATTTGAGCTGCAATGTCTTGAAGAATTATTGAAAAGACTTTAAGCCTGGACATCTCAAGTATTGCACATGAAAGCAGATGATAAGTGGTGCACTGGGATAATATGACCTCACCTTTCTCATTTAACTTGACCTCAGGGTTTTGAGATAAACTAGGGCAGCTGGTGTCAGTCCTTGTTTTCGTTTTTTTGTCTTCATACGAGGGACTATTAAACTTACCTTTCTGTAAGAATGTGCAGGTGAAAATGTAGTCTACTGAATTTTATGATTTGATTATACCATAGCTGTGGTACAGAATTGTGTCCATAAAGTAGAACTGCTCACTGACAGTATTCCAGTGTTCATCTCTCTCCATTCTATGACAGCTCTGTGGAATTGCCATAAGAGAAGCAGGGTGCAGTATCCTGTCCAGACAATTTGACTTCTTTTGTATCTTGAATTTTGCATCTGTAGCGATACCTATACATCCAACATGTAACAATCGCTTCATAGTATGTTCATTGTTTAGATTGAACAAAGCATGTGAAGTAGGATTCATCTAGCCTTTACTTTAGACATTTAATCTGCTCATAAATAGGATCTTATCTTCATTGAACAGAGGCAATCTACCCTTAAACATTGAGCCAGAAAAGTCAAAACATACTGTCTTCACAGGTATCTTTGTCCTCTCACCATAGAAAAAGACTATGACAAATATGTGATGCCTAATTTTTATTAAGTTCAAGATAACAGTAGTATGACCTGAAAATTTCTGCATCCACAAACAAAAAAATAAAAATCTGCCATATAGAAAACACATATAAAATTTCAAGAAGGTAAAAATTAGCCATAGCTGGAAACAGGGTAGTAAGGATGGAGATTATTCAAAAAAACCAAAGAGTTATTTACCAAGAGTGAGAACCTTTCCTTAAAATGGGGAAGAGAGTGTCAGAAGTATGTTGAGGTACATCAGACCCCAAAACTGAGTCCTTAATAGTTCCATGGGAAGTATGCTAGATGTTTTTCTCAAGCAATATTTCCAGTACACAAATATTTATGAAGTTTCTAAAATGTAACAGTTTCACAACTTTTTTTGTTGTTTATTAAAAAAGATATATAATGTTTTCAAAGGACCATTTTTTCTATCATCTGTCAGCAAAAGTTTTAAGAATGTTCAATGTCTCTAGGTTCTTTCCTTCCTTTTTAAAATTGAATAACTTATGATTTGTCCTATATTTTGTCATAAAAGAAACAAGTTCACACATTCTTTTCTCTAAATTGGAGAAAAATATTGTTTCCTTTCAGTTTTACTCCTCTTAGCTAATTGAGTACTTAATCCATAAACAGAACTGAAATTTGTATTACTGGTTGAAGTAAGTTACCAATGGTGTAAATGGTAACTTCCCCACTGCAGTTACAAGAAACTGGAAATGGAATAAGATTTGAAAGTAAAAATGAAGATTAGCTTTATTCAGACAATACTAATATTTCTCATGTAGTGTGTGAAATAGATGTCATTTATGTAGGATCCTCTATAGAATCATTTAACTGGTGCACAAAAAAATGATTGACTGAAGGGAGAATAATCAGTTACATATCAAAATATGACTTAGTGGCAAAGAGATAATTTGTGGAGGAGATGGTGAATATGACACTGGTCTACAAAATCATGAATGATTTAGAGTGAATAGCAGTAACTTCACTGTCTTCTAAAATAAGCATTAGTCAGCATCTACAATATTTTCCAGCAGTCAGGTTAAAAAGAAACAAAAGAAGATTTCTTCACACACAAGGGTAGTAGAATTGTGGAGCTAAAAGATTTTTTTTTTATTATAATTTTTTAAGTGGAAACTACATGGGGAGTCTGGAAGAGAACGAGAACCCCAGTGAAGATTACCAAATAGGCAAACTGTGACAGTTTAGAAGATCCCAAGAGCTAGAAATAGTCAGGAAATGGGAGAATAGTCAATGGACCCTACATTCAGCTCCATATTCTTGCTCTTCTTTCAAAATTAGCATTTAGTTAACATTTGAGGTAGTGTTCTGGCTCAGACCAAGATCTGGGCCCTTAATCTGAAATACTAAACTTAATGGTTTTGCAATGTGTAACAAAATGCATAGTTACAATGATGAAGCTACAGCAGCTCTGAATCATTAATTACAGATAAACTCTGATAGAGTATACTAAACTTACATGTGTGTATACACATATATAAGCTGATTTGCTGTTCAAAATCAATTTTAGACATACACATGTAAAGACCGAGATGCTGTTATATTTTTGCAGTAATAAATGAATATTCATTTTTTTTTTGAAGTATTGCAGGAACCTTCTTTTATTCATGCAATTAGCTCTGTTATAATCAGTAGAACTGAAATCTCTCAAGTTCACAACAGGTCAATGGAGATGCTGGGGTAGAATTAGACCAAAGAGATATCTTTGTTTCAACCAAAGTAGCGGAAAGAATACGAAGTTATCTCAGTGTCAGAGGTATTTTCTAAAGAACTTATGAGACCAAAAATCTTAGCTCTGGAACTTGGATCACATATTCGCTGTCATCAGCTGAGCTATTCTAATACTTACAGAAGCTAACAATCTGGCCTCATATCTTTACTGCCACCTGTTACTGTCATGAAGCTGAACCATCTTCATGAATTTAAATTGTTAATGCTTTTTGAGTTTTTTTCATTATTTTGATAATCTTGTGAGAAATTGTAAGTATTAAAAAAATCATGGAAAAATTAAGTATACATGGCAAACACAAGAATAGCCCATAATTATCTTGTTTGTAACAATAGGGTAAGTATCTTATACAGGTTTGTGGTTTTGTTTTGTTTTTTGTTTGTTTTTTTTTTTTCAGAATATGTTTAGAAATTCATATTTCCAATTTCATTATTTTATTCAATTTTGCCATTTAAAAATGATAGTGTGAATACATGTAGGAATTTCTATGTGCTTTAAAGGATTTTCTGACATTAAGAAGGTATCGTGCAGTAATCGGTAGTTTTCACCAGATACTACGGTAACTATTCCTCTATGGAGAGAAGCATTTGACTTACACTGCAATTCATAAAACAAGCTTGTAGATAACCTACTTTAGAACTATTTTACAAAATTGAAAATTAAGTATTCTATTTTTTAAATAGTAGTGGAAAAAAAGAGATCCATGGACTTTAATCTGTAGTTAAAAATGTCTGGTTTCAATCCCATTCTTCTGACACTTAAATTGGCTGTAGAGAGTTTACTTAATTGAAAGGCCATTGCAAAAGTAATTGAATATTTATTCCATTAAACAGTAATGCAATTAATCTGGCTATGTATTAATAAATGAACACTGAGAAATCTTTTTGGACCCTCTTTCACTTCACAGGCATATGCTTTACAATGGCTTTTGGGGTAATTGTTTTATGTGAAAAGGTCCAATGAAGTAAAAATTTTAAAAGTTTTAGAAATTTCTAAATGAATGAGGGAAAATGAAGAGAGAAATAGATCGTACCATCAGTATCTAGAAACAGACCTAGCTCTTTTCTCACAGGTGCTGTAAGTGTGTCTTCTGTTACTTTATATTGCCATTATCAAGTCCTAGATTAAGTGTGTGCTTTGCTTTCCAGTCAAGTGTAGTTTTTCTTAGTAGCAGAGACGTTTGCTATATTATTATCTCAGAAACTCCATCTTTACAGCAAAGTTCTTTCTCTATATGAAGGTTGCTTTCTCTCCCTCTCGGCTATAAAGGAGCTTAGGATAACTAAAATAAACTCAGTTGTCAAATTTTAAAATGTCAAAACAGGAGATGAATCCCTCAGAAAGAACTGAGGTAATACCATGACTGTCTCCTGACTCTTGGGCCACAGTATAAGAATCTTTAATTTTGAACATATTTGTTAAAATGTTGACAGATTGATTCCTATATATTTATTTATAAGATAATATCCCCAAGGGTAAAGCATAATGTTACATGTGCCCTAAGTAAAACATTTCCCTATGAGAATAGTATTCTTGAGTTCAGAAATGTTTTAGTATGGCTGCATGGTATTTATAATTTAGACAAAAATAAATAATAATTTCACAAAATAAATTTCCAGTTTCAATTGTGTTGACTAATTTATCCCAACTTCTAATTTCTAGAAGCAGTTCATGTGTAAAATTAGAAACAGAAGTCAAAATTATTTTCTTTTTTCTACTGTCTCTTGCTCTTTATAAACATAGAGGAATAGCTCCTAAATTTAATCTCTCAGTTTGCAAGACCAAACACCTCTTTTTTTCCTGATTTAGAGTGGTCATAAAAAAGGACTTTTGGGGGCCATGTGAGTAATGCAGCATGCAAAGCCCCCTTCTGCAAATGCTGGTGGCTATAGAATATTTGAAAGGATTGCAGGATTGCTTTGTGTTAGATAGGTGATTGTGATTTCTGACCTTTTCTCTGGTAGCAGATTCAACAACAAAAGCCATAAAACATCAAAATTGTTATATATACTGATTGTTCGTATAAGATACCTAAAACACTGCTTTTGGAGGTTTAAAGATAGAAGCAAGTTAGTCACTTGTAAAGAGAATAATAAAATTTAGAGATATCAAATTTATTCTTTTTATTGTTTTCTGCTTGTCATAAGTAAAGTTCATATTAATCAAGTTAATGGTGTGCGACTTTCTCATACTGTTGTGTGCGAAGTAGTTTTTCTATCTTGAAATTATTAAGATTCTGTTGTGTTTTGTTTTTCTTTCCTTATGAGTCTTAATGATATATAAAGCTTTAGCTTCCTTCCCCAGTGTCTAAAAAATATTATTTATAGACAGATATTTTCTGCTTAGTTCAGGTTTTTTATTTTTACTTTCTTATTATAGTTACACTTGGCAAGCAAAAAATTAAAAAAAAAAAAAAAAAAAAAAAAAAAAGCATGCATACCATTCAAACAGTTTGGTAAAAAGGGCAATGAAACAATGTTTTAATGATATCAAATTTCTTTTTAAGCAAAAATTCTTTTTACAATCAATTCTGATTTTTACAGATCTACCCTTGGTGAGGAAAACAAAAGGTTGTTTCTATTTTCTTTTCCAGAAAATGTCCCAGTTGTTCAATTTGTGAATTCGTATTTCCATATATGCAAGCAATGAATTTTCAGAACAAGTCTCCAAATTACATCATAGTTGTCTCATTTGTTGTTTGGTTTTTAAATTAATGAACAGTGTAGTGTTTTAGCTTGTATCTTGAAAAAAAATATATTTTTTGAGCTTCATTATATTTTTTTGCACAATTAAAAGGGTTTGTGAAATTTGTTGGTCTTCAGGAAGTACTTAGTTTGTACTATTTAAAACTGTAAACTAAATTATTTGGAGGAGATTTGAAATGGGTATCATCTACATATAAATTGATTTTAAAACCAAAGGGGGCCTGCAGTCAGTATATATTATAAGATTCTATCACATTGTCTAATGGATTAGATTTTATTAAGTGCTATAAAACAGCATGAGATGTTCTCAATAGAAAGCAAATTGAACCGAAACAGATAATTAATTACTGCAACTCTATTTTTTCTACACGGTGTAGACACAAATGCATTTGTCATACATCTGAATATTGTATATTACATCATAAACCTGTCAGCATAAACTTTTGGATAACTCTAACAATCAGCATGCTTTCCATTCAAGGTTTTAATATTTTCAAAACACAGTATCTATTTTGCATACACAGAATCACTGCCCTGTTGGAACTAATGAACTTAACAATTTCCATATTAAAATGCTTTTCTATAGTTAATAAAACTGTCACAGATGTATATCCAATAGAGTCCTCAAATGCTCTTTAACTAGAGCCTAGTGAGGAATACCCAATGTACAGAGAAATGGTGTTAATATATGCTGAAAATCCTTGGGGAAACATCCCCAAGAATTAACTCAGATCTTATTCTACTGATATGAAGAATTGTTGTAAAGTCTCTTATATAGAAATGTTTTCACTTAAAAACCTTTGGAAATAAGTTTCCTATATTCTACTTAATACTAATCCACAAAATCTCTGAAAATCGAGTCTGAAACATGGAATATAGTTAACTTGTAACTAAAAATGTTTATTTCCTTTGATTATTTGGATGACTTCAGGATAAAAAAAAAAAAAAAAAAAAAAAAAAAAAAAAAAAAAAAAAAGGTGTAAGAGAACTTTCTAATGAGATCCCAAGTTATTGAAAAGTTCAGCACTTCAGAGATGAGATTCTTAAAACTTTGAAATAGGGCATTTCTTCTATGGAGAGGGCACAGACTTCTTTCTGAGGTCAGAATTTGGGTACAGAATAGCAGTCAGGTAACTCTTCCATGACACATCTACCCCAGAAATGACTGGAGAGAAAACAATTAGAAAGACTATCGTATTAAGAGTGCCATGCCAGTCCAGTAACAGTGATTATTTTTTCCCCTCCAGAAACAAGCTGCCTAAGAATATAAAAATGCATTACATCTCTTTAAGCAAGGGTTATAATTATATAACCCTTACAAACTATATTTTTACTGGTCAAAAGGTTGCAATATATATATGTTCTGCAGTCATGTATATATTTTCCTAAGGCAACTGCAAAATAATTAATGTATTCAAACCATATATAGGTCTACAGTTTTCCACATGCCCTACTGAAACCAATTCCTATCTGTACCAGTTTATGGTGCATAACATCCCCTTTTGTATTCATTTTGTTGAACTGTAACCTTCTCAAATATCACAAGTTATTGAAAGATCTCAAAGGATGACCTCTGCTTTTAAATAAGTAATGCAATGCGAGAAATACATTGAATGGAATTCCATCCAATGGAGCAGTATCTCCCTACCACTTCTAACCATCTATCTGTGGGGTTTTTCTCAAGACTCATTTTATAAATACCATTATCCTGCTGTCTTCAGTCTTTTTTTTTTTTTTTAAAACTATATTCACACATTTCTACAGTCTCTGTTGAAGGTACTTTTCTTCTCGACTTAGCCTGTTGTGATTGTATGTTTTATAAACTGCATTCCTAGTACTGCAGCCACAATCCACTGCTTCTAAATTCAGATTTTCTGTGGTGTCTTTATTATGAAATTTCCCTGTGGAATTAGGAATAAGTGATGAAGACAAATCTTGGTTTGTGGAAGATTGATTTCTTTCCTTCTTTCCAAAAGGAAAGGGTGGGATACAAGAGGGTTTTCCAACTGGAGAAAAAAAAAAAAAAGAAAAAAAAAAAAAGGGGGGGGGGGAAAGACAGTGGCTTTGGATAAAGTTGTTATAAAATCTGCATTTAAGATACATTTCTCGTCTTGTTTCACAGCTTCTTAACTGGATTTAGTCATGCAACAACTTCACAGAACAAATTTGTTACATCTGTGAGAGAGGTGTACAAAAGTGTGTAATAGAAATTTTAGACAAAATATTTTTATGCAGCCTTTCTGAATGGAAAAAAGGTACATTCTAAAATATATATTTAATTTGGCCATATATTCAAATATATGACCTAGTAAAAAATTGGAAACTGAAAACTGCAAGTAAAATGACTGCTTTTAAACAAAGCAGCTTAAAATTCTCTTCAGAATCCCTCTGGTATTGGCAAGCATGGCACTTATGGTTGTTTTTTCCACACGTATTAGCTTTAAACTACAACGTTTATTCAAACTGCCATTTAACCCTTAAAATACCTTTCCTTATATGAAAACTGGGGAGTCTAATGAGAGCTATAGTCTCCTAGAAACATGCATGCTGTACTACAGCTTCAAGAACAAACATTTATGTTGTTAAATAGGAGAGAAAGAAGAAAGGAAGAATAGACTGATTTGTTTTCTTATCTTTCTGCCTGGCTGGTGGGACTCTGAATACCACAGGTCTCACCTCAGACTTTCTTGGGTCCATCCACTTCACTGAGTGTCAGAAATAGTTTTTCTTTGTGAAAAATGTCAGGGAGATATGATGATTAACTCAACAATTTGTCTTAACCATGAACATAAATAGTTTCAGGAACATCTTGGTCTAGGAAGCGGTTATTTTTTAGTATGTTAGGTAACAAGTACAATATTACAAATATTACATGCACATTGCTTAACATTTGGGATTGTGTTAAATGGGTATTTACCCTAAGTCCAGTAGTTAAGTCCATCATACTTAAAAGATCTCTTGTGGGTTCTTTCTCTTCCTTTTGTGGAGGTTTTAAATCAATTTCAGCTGCAAATGAACTAATATGAACTACTACAGTTACAATGAACTACCGCAATTATGATCCCTTGCCCCTTTGTTCCCCTTTTGTAGGGTTTGTTCCATACAATTTCTATACTCCATTAGCTAAAGAAAAAATTAAAGCATTCCACTAAACCCAGATGTTATACCTGAAATACTACAGATAGACAGAAAATTTTAAACATAGGTAAATAATTTTCCATTTGCTGTAAAATAAATTGTCTTCTGACAGGCTTAGAATGTTCCTTGCTCAGGCAAGGTCTCCTCTCATTGGAATAAAGTCTATTATTGACATTCAAATAAAGACTGACAGATGTGGGTTTGCCATACATCAACCTTGAATGTCACCTCATTTCCACAGGGATAATTGAAGTCACTTATTTGGATAGAAAATTCTCAGTGGATCAGACTTTTTATGTTGTAACAAAATTAGCTGGAGTTCAAATAAAAGCACTTTCCTTGTTATCTTCCAAAACAAAAAGATTTTTGTTGTCTGTAAAAACCGTTACACGTCTTTGAATAATATGTGTTATCTCAGCAAATCTTTATTATCTGTTTTCTCTAAACTTCAGCAAAGTTAGGAGGCAGTTAACATTCTCTGAGTCAAATCTGTTTATCTCACACATTCTTTATACATCCTGCTATAAAATAGTAGCTGCATTTATGAGTAACTTATAAAGTTTTATGCCAACAGCTTAAATATAACATTACAGTGAAAAATGATGTTTCATATTTTTCTGCAATACACTTTTTTATTTTTACTGTGTTAGAGAGTATATATATGTATGTATAAACATACACACAAACAAAAAATACACAGGAACAATAATAAAATAGGAAATACAGTGAGGAAAAGTTGCATGGATGCTTACAAATATATTTGAAAATGAAGAAAAAGGTGGTGCAAATGTAAGTTAAAATGTGGATAAAGAAATGAATTTTCACTGGATGTTCATGATACCGTGAGCTTTTTTATAGCTCTAAGAGGCCCTCATCCTGGGTTAACAGTGAGTTGTGAAAGTTGGTCTAAATTCATAGGATAAGGACTTTCCTATAAGAGGTGATCTACAGCAGTTGGAGGCAGTTTATAATGTTTGCTCATGTAAACTAGGAGCCATTTAAGAATAAATTTCAGAGTCTTAAGTAAAACAACTCTATAGAAGGTATTGTATCTCCCTTGTTCTAAAATTCTTTAAAATATTGGTAGGTTAGAACTCTACCTTCTGTGGTAAATGATACCTGGGCACCTAGGTAATTAACCTATTTTTACTATGACCTATGCTTTGCCATATCACAAAAAGCTTGGAATTATTTACTGTTTTAAATTATTCATAGATGCCTTTAGTGAATAGTTCTTGATTTGCATGTTGTTTGGAATAATGAATTGTTAATAATATGGAAATGCTGAAATTCTCCACTTTGTGTACTTGGGGTTTTAGCCTTTTTAGATTTTCAGTGAAAGAAAAAATGGTAGTTCCACATCAGTTTGCTTTTTGCTGCTTTTTCAATAGTCTCCCTGTAGCTAAATTATGATTTTGTTTTTGGAGAAGAAATGTTGAAACTAAGGATACAATCTTGGTTCTTAGGGAAACGTAATCTGCATTAAATATATATCGTGTTTATGGTGCTCTGTGAGACAGTTTTCCCCTAAGCACAGAGAAAATTCAGGGAGAGCTTGTTAAGATTTCATTACTGAAAATACTACAAACAAACTAAATGACTTTATTCCTTCAGTGCTTTTCAGAAACTCTAGTGCTGCATACTGGGAAAGTATATTATATGCGTAATAGAGAACAATATAGAAAAGAGCCTCTTCTCTGGTGCTCATGCCAGCTGGCAGAGTCTGGCCGTGACTATAGGATTATTAAACTGTCCCAGTCTCTGAAATGAGAATAGGCTGCCCAGGGAGGTGGTGAAGTCACCATCCCTGGATGTGTTTAAGGGTTGTTTAGATGAGATGTTGGGGGATATGGTGTATGGGAGAGCTTTGTAGAGTAGGGCTGATGGTTGGACTCAGTCATCCCAAGGGTCTCTTCCCACCTGAATGATTCTCTGATTCTGTGAGACAACTGCATTCAAACTTTTTGGAGTGATCCCTGACTTACACTAACACCACCCCCCCGACTTGACCTTGATCTGTCTGGGAGGGTGACAGCTGTCACTGCTCAAAATTATACCAGATTTCGATTGTTATGACTACAACAAGAGTTTAGCAGTACAGCCAGCAGAGCAGCAGTGCCCAAGCCCCACCACTGCTTAGGGCACTGCTCTAGACATAGCCTCAGGTATTTGCCCAAACAAGTAAAGCTGCACCATATAAAATACCACATGAAAGGGATCGTAGCTTAGGACAGCTTGCTGTGAGAGCATGAATCACAAGGCACAATTTCAAGGACTTTGGCAGGGTGCAATCCTACTTGCCTTTAGAAGTGTGATTACATTCCATCTGAAATCAGCTGATGCAAGAAAGATGTCTTAGCATTTTCCTTCTTTCATTTCAGTTAAATCATCTGTTGAGATGCACTGATTTCTTCTTTCTAATTTGATTTTTAAAAAACTTTACTACTGCTTTGTTTTGCTCTTCTTTTAACATTCCTTACTATTTTTTCTCCCCTGATCATTAATATAAATTAGCCATTTTCAGCACTGTGCCTTTCATTCAAACATGTGACATCTTTTTAAACAGTTAGCTACATGGATGACCATGTGAGTCCTTTTATTCTCGGTTTTACTCCAAAATGAATCCCCTTTCCCCTGCAAACCCAAAAAGAAAGCATCTTGTGATAGCAAACTCTGAAATAAACAATTAAATTTGTGAAGTTATTTTTTGAAATGTTACTGTAGAAAACAAGGATAGCACAGTTAAGTATTAAATAGAATATAATAAAATGAGAACTTTTTCTTCATGCTTCCATTATCTACTTGATAGTCAACAAATAAATACTACATGCAGAGAAAAAGAAAAAAATGCCATTTATGACTGATATGATAACATTCAGCATGAGGAATTCAGTACAAAGTTTTAGGTCATTTTAATGTTTAGATATGATCTCTGAATAAAACACTAAGAATGCCCTCCTCAAATTCCAGAAGATATCCTCACATGACAAATTTTGTTAAGAATGACATGTGAATGAAATTACAAGATGAAATTATGTTGCTCTCATAATCCATAGATCTACAGATTTTTTAAAATAATGCAGAAATTATAATTCTACACTGAGGTTATATCCACGAAGAACACCCCATGTCATAAGTTTCCATACAAGTAAGAGCTTTACCCATAGTATTTGATATGGATTTTGTAATGTTATAACTTAAGATAAACTTTCAGATAAAATCTTGTTCAAGCATTTGTTAAACTTAATTTCTTGTGTGTTGCAAGAAAGAGTTTTTGTTTTTTCTCATTTTCTACTTTTTTTTTGGTTAGCATCAAGCACCACAACTTGAATTGTTGCACATGGGAAGTAAATTTGTTCTATGAAATTTTACTTTACTAAATTGCATCAGACCACCGGGCTTCAAAAGATATTAATTAAGTAGAGTTCAGATCGCTACAGGTGCTTTCTAGGGCAACTTGTATATTAGGAAAGAGTTGTGTAGCTCTGTAGTAATGAAATTACCTGAAGTATCTCCCCTTGCTGCAATATGTTCCAATTACTATTACATATGTAATCTGCAAGAAAATAACTTTAAAAAACAAAATTAAAAAAACCCATAAAACCTAACCAAGCTCTATAGTACTGCTGAATAGCGAATAATGCAGCCTTGTTTTTCTGAGACCTAAAGAGACTGGAAAACTTGTATTACTCTTTTCTCTGTGATATTCTTCCTGCATCTGATTTAACATACTAAGAAATAATTTGATTGTAACTCATCAAATTGATGACTCTCAAATCTAGTAATGATGATTTAAATCATATTGTAAATTTTGTTTTTCTGATCATTTTAGACTGTTTCTTCTATCTTTCTACATGCATAGAGAAAATTACTTTCTCTTTCTGTCTGAAATTTTAGCTTTATTCTGTCAACACACCAAATACATTTTAAAATTCTATTTTGCACTTACCATTTCCAATAAGACTGTGGAAATAAGAGTTTTTCTTTGTAGGCAATTACAGAATAGCTGAAATGTCACTGAATTAAGCAAATTGTTTAGCTTCACATTTGAGCTATGATTTTTTTTTTTTTTCAGCCCAATTAAAGAAAGACTTCAAAATGAAAAATTAGCAATTTGACTTGCTAAACTTCCTTCCACATAAATAATCAAGTGATACAGATTAATGAAGGATATGTTTTGGCAAAAGATAGCATGCAATTTTTTGCCCCATTATATGCATAGCTCCAATTAGCATAAACAAACTGTGGCACATTGAAAAGTTGAAAATATGTAACCGATTACAATTTTATTTCAAGTGAATGACTGTAATTCTCTAATTTACTCTCAACATATTAACTTTGACATTTAATTTCGTAACTAGTTATAAAATTATATTAAATCTCTATTGGTGGAGAATTTGTGGGAGTTTTGAACAACTCTATTCTATTTATTGTTTTGAAGGAGGAGATAAGGAGTGATCGGCATTTTACATGTGTATATTATGTTATAGTCTTTAGATTAGCAGAAGCAATACAACATTCAACATAAGCAGTCACACTTAAAGTTAAGCATATTTTACATGAGGTTTGCTTGTTGTCAAATCCAGCTGTAAAGAATAATAATAACCACTCAGATATTGTCTCATTGAGTAGAACACTGTTTTAAATAATTTCAATTGGCCATGTATATGGAAATGTTAGGATACAGTGACTGATAAATTTAAAAAAAAAAAACAAACAAAAAACAAAACAACAAAAAAGTTAGAACTTCCCATAGACTGAGTTTCTTCCTAAACTCTTCACTTGGATGGACATGTGGAAACAAAATGTGCGATTTACTAAAACATAGTACAGCATACAATTGGAATTGAGTATTGTTCTAACGAGGCCTATAACTTCCACAACTCTTAGTGTTTCAACAGAGTAGATAAACACCAGCAGAATGGGACTTATAAATAAACCTTATAAAGGTTTATAAACATATATTCTGGCCTGGATTGTTTTCAAGCTCATTATTACTGCATGTAAAACACACTCCAAGTTCTTCAGCTTTCTAAGAGATAATCAGTGTTCTTTATAAACTGTATATTAATTGTACTCTGTCTGGGTTAGTGTCATCAAAATATTGATCAACCCTACAGGTTTTCTGATATTTCAAGCATCTTTGAGTGTTCATATAAATGTATCAGTTGGCTTATATTCTCTGACAGGAACTTTTTGGTCCCGAGTTAAATACACCATATTTTTTGTAGCATATATGAACAGTTGTTTTGAGTTCCCTCTTTAATGTGCATTTCTTTTTCTCCTATACAACTCATTTGTATTCTACACTACTGTTGTAATTAGGATCTTGAATTATGCTGGCAACAGTTTGGGTCAGTTTGGTACAGCCAAACATTAAAAACACAGCCAATTGCCAGACTAACTGTTAAAAACACTTCCAGCCAACACATTCCTTACTCCTGCTGATTTTTCTCCTAGGGGATGAGGAAATTTGGCTCAATGGATAGTTCTTTTTACAAACATGAAAGACTGAACTGGACTTGTTCAGTCCCGATTCAGAGATGGCTTATACCTTGTAAATAGTGGGATCCAGACACACCGTAAATTTATAAACCTTGCTAAATGACATACAGAAACTAATGACATGCACCTAGTTTCCATAGGTTGGTTTTGTGGGTTGGTGTTTTTTTTTGCTGTTGTTGTTGTTTTTTGTGGTGTTTTTTTGTTTGTTTGTTTTTGTTTTAATCGGTGTTCAAATGCAATAGTTCTTTGCATTTGTGCACATGTGTTGCAGGAGAGCTGAGCACGCACACGACCAATGTGATCAAGCAATGCCCGTTTATTACAACTAAGAAAGCCCTTTTATAATGTTCTCCCGCACATGTGAGTAACATGCAGTACAAGTCCTAGGATTGGACAGTTAACTTAGCCCACACTTTAAACCTTCTTATGATTGGATAAAAAGTGCCCCATCAGCCTTGTCAGGCACCTGCCTTGTGTAACTTCTTCTTCCATCGCAACCCCTTCCAGGGGTTGTTTGTCTCGTCAAGTTTCTCCCCCCTCATTCAGGGTCACATCCTTATTGCATTCTTGCTTGGCTGAGGCTCTTATCAGTCTTGTTCTTGTCCATTCTCTTGCTGAAAGTCCTCTAGAATCCCAACAGTGTGTCTTAGTTCTCGGTAGGGATTTTGTTGGCTTTTTTCAAGCTTGTAGAAATGGGTGTGTATCAACATGGGCATGAGACCACATGAGATACAAGGCTTTTTTCTTAATTTTTCCAGCATAGAACAACTAAATATCTTCATTTTACCAATGTTATCTTGATAATGACCAATCTATGCTTTTCTTCTTATGTACGATATTTTTCCTTTAAAGTCTCTTGTGTCGTTAAAGTGCGCATGCACTCACCTACATATTTAAGTAGGAAATTATTTGTTGCACTATTTGCTGTTCCTACCAGCTAAAAAAGACGAAGGAGCAGTCACTGACCATGATATCTTCTTGGGTTTAGTTTGGTAATATTTCCTGATTTACTTTTGTAAAACTTTTTGCTGCTTCATTGAGCTGAGTTATTCTAGTGTCCCCCTGACTTGTTTTTGAAGAAGTGAAGTCTTGCCACACTCATGTGTCTATGGTTTTCACATCGGCCTCATTAGAAATCTCTTTACCTTACTCTTTTCTAGCCAAAAATATCTTTGAGAAATATTTTGCTTCAGTTTTCAGTGAGAGAAAATTAAATGTGTTCTTTGAGATTTAATACAGGCACTAACATAGGACTTCCCTCCCCTACCTCCCCAGAGAGCATCTCTTATGAGGAAAACTACTTTCCATTCCCATCTCTAGTGATTTTGTTCAAAAAACTGTCTTTGTGTTGTTACTGTTCAGGAATCTCATAGCCTCTGGAGCTTTCTTAGTCAATCAATTCAGGTTTAATAAAATCCAGCTGATGCTCTGTGGCTACTACTTATCAAAATATCTGTAATACAGCCTACCTGTCTTGTGCTTCAAGACATTTGAAGCATCTGCCTGTTATTATTTGTGGACTATAAGCAATTTGGGAAAAGAACAACATTCTTTTTCTTTTGTGTAATGACTCATGGAGTGGGTTGGAGTTTCTGGCTTTCACAATTTAAATAAAATTCAGGCATAAATATAGAAATAATGTTCAGTGCAGCACTCAACATTATTTCCTTATATTTACATTGTATAAATATATACACACATATATGATGTACTTGTTTAATTAAATGTTTTAAGGTAATGTCGTTGGAAAGGGAAGGCCATTATTTCATACAGTGTCTAATGCTATCTCTGAACACTGTACCAGAATAGAGAGAATTAGAGCAGAAATTAGCATTCAGTGGGAGTTCACTATATATATATATATATATATAGCTTCCATCACGCATTTTTCTTAAATGTACTCTTAGTCAACAGAATAGTTTTATACTGGTAAAAATTAACAGAAATGAGACTGTTACCCTTCCCCAACTTTTGTTATATAATGCAATATATGAATTTGTGAAAAAGAACAGTTTGAAATGTCCGGAGATATAGAGGTAGATATGTATACACACAGTATAAAAAAAAAAAAAAAATAAAAAAAAAATAAAAAAAAAAATTTTTTTTTTTACAAAAGCTTTCTGACTTTGAATGTGTTTAATCCTTTTTGCTGTTCAAAAGAAAAAGGTAGCCCGTTTAATAACAAATGGTTAGACCATAGTAAACAATAACTTTACAAACTGTGCCACTATGTTAGTTTGTTAATATCTTCTTAGTCACTAACTCTTCAATGATAAGAATGTGTGGTGGTTTTGTTGGGGTTTTTTGTGTTGTTTTTTTTTTTCTTCTTTTAGGTATGGTTATTTTGGAGGGCTTTTTTGTTTTGTTTTTTCTTTCAGCCTAACAGTCACGGTTTATCTTTTTAGTGAATGCATTTTTTCCTTTGAAAATATGACAAGGAATACATCCCTGGTAGCTAATAGCTGTTATCATTTCAGTTTTACAGATGAAAGATTTTCTTCTAAATATCCTCAGGAGTGATCTTTGCTGTCAGTGTCTACCTTGTGCTTACCTTCTAAATTTGGACATAGTTGATAGAAATTTCCAGTATCTTGACTGGGATGAATTTTTTTCACCCACTTATATAAAAAATCAACTTGTTCCTGAAAATACTGTGAAGGAGGTGCTCTGTGTAATTGACCTGCGAAAAAATTTATTTCCTTGGCTTATCCAGTATTTTTGGGAAAGAAGGGGGAGATAGAAAAGGGGGAAAAGTCTTTTCAGTCAAACAGTGGAAGGATGTGTATTAGAACTTATTTTTCTTATCAAATAAAGTGATGTTCTTTACAATTTACATTTATAGTATTGTACTCTAGTGAATACGTTTACAATACAAATATGAATGTGAAATGATGGAGAATTTTATTAGAAATTCAGCTTTCAACAATATGCAACTCTTTTTCTATGAGTCTATTTCTATTTTAAAAAATGAAAGTGTGTTGAAAATATAATTTCTGCTTGTGAGATGATTTAAAATGCAGAAACCCTAGCACTTCAAGCTTAGAAAAAATGTTTGTATTTATAGTAGTTCAACTTTCAGGGAGAAAAGACTCGGTGACACTTAGTAGCTGATATTTATGTTTTGCTGGAAAAGCTTTCTTGTAAAATGCAAAAGAAAATTTGATCTTTACAAGATATGGAGAAAAGCCTAGAAATGTGGGTAAATTTGAAACTCCAAATTAAATTCATAGAGGTACATAGAATATACTTTTATGACTAAAACCTATATAGAAATGATAGAAGGTTCCCCCTAGACTGGTATTCTAGCTGTCAGAAGAGACCTTGGATACTGGCCCTGAAAGAGCTATTCACTGAGGATAGTTCCTTTGAAGTCAGTGTGTGGACCCAGTCCCAGAAATGTTTCCTTTCTGGTATTGTTCTGTTGATGAGAATGTGAAAGCAGAACACAACTGAAATGGAAATTAGTCTGCATAGAGTCTACATTTCTTGAAGCATAAGATGGGGGAACAAGCAGAAAAAGACTTCACAAGAGCAAAATTCATGAAGTAAGAGAGACTGGAGAAGTTTCCATGGAAAATACTTGTTGAAAAAAGAGTTTAGGACAGTTGGAAGTTCTTTAAACAGCATCAAGGGCACAAGAACAAACTATTTCAAGCAGTATAAAGCAAGGATGGTTATGATATATTGGCTGGGCTAGATTGTGAAATCCTGCAAAATGGAAAAGTACTGACACTTTAAGTTGGAGAGATGACTAAGTGTAAATGGGTTGCATAAACTTTGCTACATCAAGTCATGTAATGAATGATGAGCAAAATATATTTAAAAGATCCAATGGCTGGGTAAAATAAAAATGTTTTCTTTACAAATATCTTTAGAAATGGTAGACAAGTAAGTTTGCTATTCAGCAGAAAAGGAAAGCTGATGCTGAGGACACAGTAGGTTTATTGTCTTTTTAATTCAGTCTTCATAAAATAAGTCAGCTGTGATTAGCTAACTAGCAGTATCAAAGACAGAGTGGTAAAACAGGGAGACAGAGCTTTAGAGAGTACTTATATGAATTAGACGTTTTTACATCATTTGTATATGGTGAAATTCACACAGGAGTACCTAGAAAATAATAGATCTGGTTTTGGAGGCAAACTGTAGATGATAGGAAAAAGTTCTAGAAGACCAAAAAAAAAGAAATATTGGGCCTATGCTTGAAGGAAGTACATAAGGAATTGTATTGCATTTGCATGGCAAAGTTTTGGTAATGGTGGAGGGGGCTACAGGGGTAGATTCTGTGAGAAGCTGAAACCTTCGCTATGTTTGATAGAGCCAGTGCTATCTGCTGGCAAAGGCTAAGGCCATCAGCGATGTGGTAGTGCCTCTGGGATAACATATTTAAGAAGGGCGGGGAGGGGGGGAACCCACTGCAGCAGTTTGAAAGAGAAGTGAGAATATGTAAGAGAAACAGCTCTGCAGACACCAAGGTCAGTTCAGAAGGAGGGGCAGGAGGTGCTCCAGGCACTGGAGCAGAGATTCCCCTGCATCCTGCGGTGAAGCCCATGGTGGGGCAGCTGTGCCCTGCAGCCCGTGGAGGTTAACAGTGGAGCAGAGATGCACCTGCAGCCCGGGGAGGACCCCATGGCAGAGCAGGGGGATGCCCAAAGGAGGCTGTGACACTCTGGGAAACCTGTGCTGGAGCAGGCTCCTGGCAGGACCTGTGTATGGAGACAGATGAGCCCATGCTGGAGCAGGTTTACTAGCAGGACTTGTGACCCTGTGAGGGACTGTCCCGATCCAATGTCAGGGGAGGTTTCAATACATTCTCAAGAGCAAGACTAAGACACAAACGAAGTCAAATGCCATATAAAAAAAGTAAAGAGGGGTAGCGATAGGACAGAATGGAAGGAAAAGGAAGAAATAAAGCAAGGATGTGGGATAGGGCTGCAAGAATAGTCACCACCATGGATCCAGCAGCGTCCCGTTGGTCCTCAGTCTTGAGTTCTTCGGTGGTGGGTGCACACGGATCAGGCTTCGATGGTGAATGCACACCGAGCAAGATTTTCTGCTGCCTTTTTAAACCCATCATACCCGCTAATCAGCATATCTGCTCGCCTTTAGTTTGTTAGGTTGTTTGGTTTTGGGTTTTTTTTCTGGTCCAACAGGTTTTGTTGCATCTGGCTTCAAGGGTGGGAACGTTTGCTTCTTATCAGTTCATTAGCAATGCATGCATGGAGTCTGGCCTACACAACAGAGCCATTAATGGCTACAGGATGGGGCCAGCTCAGTCCATGTCTGCCCCTTTGAGGCTTATGAAAAGAGTCCAGACAATGCAACTGCAAAGAAGTAGGGAGATTAAACTATTTCAGATGGGAGAAGAAAACTTAAAAATCTGTTCTTGGGCTGTAGTTACGAATTGTCAAACAAAAAAGGATGCGCTAAGTAGGATTGAGAGGTTTTCTCTAGGTCTGTTACTATTTGATATCTTCATTACCAACCTGGATGAAGAAATAGAAAGTATGCTTGTTAATTTGCAGACAGTCACACCAGGGGTGAACTTCAAACATGTTAGATATCAGAATTAAATAAATTATATCAGCAATTTGGAGGCATTATTAAAAAAAAAAAAAAAAAAAAAAAAAAAAA
>NW_020799097.1:47017988-47114694 GCF_003259725.1 Athene cunicularia | reverse complement strand
TTTTTTTTTTTTTCTTTTTTTTTTTTTTTTTTTTTTTTTTACTATCAACATGAAGTCTAAAAGGAAAAAAAAAATATATTCACATCCTCTTTAAGAAAGCCACCTATACTTTTGAATCATTGCCCTTTATTTTCAATTGCCATAAGAAAACATTTACATATTTCCAGTGTCAAATAATCTTTTACTTTATTAACTGAAGTCATAAATCTTACTGTCAAGGGAACACTTAAAAAATACTCAGGTATCACAAATGCTTGTGTAAAGTTCTGCATTAGTAAGAACCTCTGCAAAACCTGTGGAAATGCTGAAGAATCTCAGAGTTGAATACTTGCAATTTTATTTTGGTGTCATTATAGCTCAATCTTAAGACCTTTAAATACAAGAATATTTTCTATATGTAAAAACAAACATAAAAGTTCAAAGCTACCATTAAGTGTAAAGTATCTCAAAAAAGGCTAGTCTGGCTTAGGTTAACATGCTAAAACATTCCAATATTCAATCTTTTTTATGAATTCTTCACAAATTACCCTTATTATGGGCTAAATAGTATAGAAGAGGTAACTTTTGTTTTTTCCTACCACAGAAAATAGCCCTAAATTAAGAATGCTATTCCATTATTCATTAAGCTTCTAGACTTGGGACAATCTAAAGTCATAGCATTAACTGGTGGCAAATATGGCCTGGTTTTCCCATCATGCTCTGCGGCTTACTTCTGTGATGATCATATAATTACTATAATGTTCATCCATTCTGTCAAAACAGGGCAGTAACTGTTTCTCATGGCAAGCAGACAAACCAGTGAAACTGTCCACTCAGTCTAGCTGCATTTTTATATCAAATTCAAAGATAATTGTTTCTTGAGGCTTTGGAAAACTGGGTCCTACATACAGCTCAGCGTAATCCCTTAGATGTAGATGTAAGTCTGTGTTCAATATCACACAAAGAACTAGTTTCATTAGTGAAAGCATGCAATGATCCTAAGTGCTATCCTTGTTCTGAGATTGATATGTAACCAATGTCATCACGTTTGATGAGATAATGTAATAATTTTAGCTTAAAGAGTTTGTGTATTCATAAATTAATTGGGTTTGTGTGTGGCAGGGTATTTGTAGAGAGGGAAGGGCTACAGGGATGGCTCCTGTGAGAAGCTGCTAGAAGCTTCCCTGGCTCCAAGCCAGACCCACCTCTGTCCAAGGCCAAGCCAATTAACGATGGTGGATGCACCTCTGTGATAACATATTTAAGAAGGGGAACTTGAGAGGAGGAGGAGTGAGGAAAATACCTATGCAAAACCAAGCTCAGTGGAAGAAAGGAGGAGGTGGGGGAGGTGTGCCAGAGCAGTTTTCCATGCAGCTCATGGTGAGACGGAAGGCTTCCCCCTGCAGCATGTGGAGGTCACTGGTGGAACAGATGCCCACCTGCAGCCCATGGAGGACCCCATGGCAGAGAAGATGTCTGGGACTGAAGAAAGGCAAGACTCTGAGGGAAGCCTGTGTTGGTGCAGTCTGCCTCTGGGAGGACTGCAACCGTGGAAGGGACCCATGCTGGAACAACTCATGAAGAGCTGCAGCCCTGTGGGAAGGACTCATGTGGGAGAAGATCGTGGGGGACTGTCTGCTGTAGCAGGAGGCCTTATTTTGCAGGACGAGAATGAGAGACATGACCCACACCAATACGGTTAATAGTCCAGCTCTGACGTTTATTAGCAAAACAAGTCCTTATATATTCTCGTGACAGCAAATCCGTGTGTTGCTCTGGTGCATGCTTGTTTCAAAAACTCGTTCCTCTCAGCACTTTCAACAAGCGCTACTAAGTGTGCACAACTGGTAGATAAATTTCTGCTTTGCTTTTCTAAAGATTCCTTTCTTATCTGTTTCTTTCCTAATGAGCAAAAATACTTTTGCTTTTAGCCGTCATTAATCTAGAGTGAGTGGCCACATGGTACTGAGTTGCTCTCTGGAATTAAAACGACAACAATAAGTCATATTCAACCAGTGCAGCCAACATAATGAGTCTAGGCTGTGTCAGTGGAAGGAAAAAAAAATAGTAGTAGATGTTATGAATTATGTTCAGTATTGTCCTAACTATGGGCAAAGCATTTGCCTCCTTTTCCTCATTTTAACTCATGGTGCACAAGTGTGTATCCATTGGTATGTGCTGGGAATGGTGTCAGTACGAGCTCTGAGAACAGTGCCTAGAGACATTATAGCAATGGTCAAACAAATATTTGCAACTACACTGGGTGAAGGTGGCAAGGTTTGGTAGCAGATGCTCCAGGCACTGGAGCAGAGATTTCTCTACTGTAGGAGACTGTGTTGGACTGTGTTTGTCTCGACATTGCTGCTGCACCACTATCACATCCTAGCCTCAACATCCTGTCACCATGGAGGAGTACACTCTGAAAGAGATGAAATGTCCTCCCGAAGAAACCACCATATCCTCCTGAAGCTAGAACAACATCCTTGGCAGTGCCTACCAAGCTGTGCTTGTGTGCAAGCCGGGTGGAGGCCATGAACACCTGGGCATGTGTGCATGGAGGAACACGGGGTGGCATGTGTGACAGTGAGCTCTGTGGAAATGTGAGGACTCTTTGGAGAAATCGTGGGGACTGGGACAATAAAAGGACTGTGTACTTCTCTCTTGGGGCTCTTGGACCTGGGACTTTGAGATTTTGTCATCATCTCTCTGTGGAGATTGGAGCTCAGAGCTTGGAGCACCATCACCTGCACTGAGACCGAGCCAACAGGACATTGCTGGATTCATGGTGGTGGTAACTGATCTAGCTGTGCCTCTACCATCTGCTTACTTAGGTATTATGTCTCTTTCTTTCTTCTTCTCTCTGTCCTATTGCTATTACCCCATTGTTACAGAATAAACCTTACAAGGTTGTATGGCATCTGACCTTGTTTTTGTCTTGGGTTCATTTATTAAGAACCCTCCCCAATACACCTACAGCCTGTGGAAGTTTTGAAAGAGGTCATGGGAGCAGGTGTTTCCCTGCAGCTCCTGGAGGACCTCACATTGGAGCAAGGGAAAAGTGTGATTGAGAAGGAGTTGCAGAGAGGAAGTTATGGACTGCCTACAATTCCTAATGCCCCACCTCCTCCATGCCACTTGAAGTGGGAAGGAAGAGGATTTGGAAGGGAAGGAGTGAAGTTGAGCCCTGGAAGAAGAGTGTGTGTGGGGAAGGTGTTTTAGGATTTGTATTTGTTTCTTACCACCCTACTCTATTTTAATTCATAATAAATTAAATCAAATTTTCCCAAGTCAAGTCTGGTTTGCTTGTGATAGTACTTTTAAATTAATCTCTATGTCTTTATCTCTACCCACAAGTTTTTCCATCCTATTTTTCCCCTCTGTCATGTTGTGGAGGGGGAGTGAGAAAGAGGCTGAGTGGACATCTGCCTGCTGGTAAAGGTGCCACCACAGCACCTTTTCACCTGTGTTAAATTTCCTTCATGTCTAATGTATCAAAACAACTAAGTGTTTTAATGGTCTTAAGACTTTTATGTGGGAAGAATCAATTTTTCCTGCTTTTCTATGTGTGATAAAATATTTTTCATGGGCAATTGTAATACATAATTTACTTCCACAGTGGTTTATTTAATTACTTTAATATCTGGTCCCCCTTTAAAATGAGAAAAAAAAAAAAAAAAAAAACTAGTCTCATGACAATTGAAAGTCTATAGTAAGAGCAAAACTGTGGACAAAATGTATTCAGGCCCAAGACAAAAACAGGAATGAAAATGGAAATGGATATGAAATTAATCCTTTCTCCTTGTTCTCAAGATGTTATCTTACTGCTAGTTTCTGATGCCATACATCAGAAATTAAAGCAGAGCTCGGACAAATTTGCTAGTTGTGGTCGTTGTATTCAGTCTACTAGAACACTGTGTTCTGAATCTTTTTGAACATTCTGTCTGTCTCTGATACCTTTTTATTATTGGGAAGTGGGAGTGGTAAACATCAATAAAGAACAAGAAAACTAATTAATGGAAGTTGAAATATCTACAAGGAAAATGCCAAATCCTCTGTCATGTTATCACTAGAGTCTCACTACATTTAGCTGGTGAAGTGTGAAATTCCATAATGTTCATTTTAAAAGCTACCTTTCAACAGCTTGTTGCAGAGAGATTGTTTTCAAGGGAACTGATCTCCATGGAGGGTGAATGACTAGTTTTTTGATGGACTGAAATACAATGTGGGAGTTAACCATCTCTAATCTCCATGGACCTCCATGGAGCTGGAATATCAAAATGCGTTGTTCTCAAATATGCCTTAATTAATGTAAAAAATGAAGGAAAATATTTCAGACTTTGATTTTTGTTACTCAAGTCTAGTGAATCTGAAGTGATATGAAAGCCGTTATTTCTTCTTTTCCTATTAAAGAATTACTTCTCAAAGTAAAACTGATTTTAACTTTGTTGAAATATTTGTTAATCTCCTTTTCCTTTGTCAGACAATGCTGAGTTTAAACACAGATGATAGTTTTACAGCCAAGCACATAGTGTTTGGAGAAGAAGAAAAGTAAAAAAAAAAAAAAAAAAAAAAGAAAAAAAAAAAAAAAAAGTCAATTATTTCCTCAGAACAAAAATGTACTGAGACAGGTCAGAAAGTCACCTCATCCACCTGCTCCCAGTCTGTTCAGACTGTAGATAAAACATAGATCTATGTGTTTGTGTAACTAATTCAATACTGATAACTTTGAGTGCCCTAAAAAGAGGCTTTACACTGATAAATTTGAAAATTCAGTTTGACAACCTTATTTCTGCTATGGGCAAGGGCAGTTTAAGACATGACAGAGATAAGGGATGAAAAACCTCTTGAATTGACTTGACATAACCGATAAGTGCATCTGCCGGAATGTTCTTTTTGACACCATCATTAAGAAGGCTTTGATCACTGTAAAGCTGTGCTCACTGAAAGAGAATAAATTCTTATTAATGAAGTTATCATCAAAAGACAAAACCGTTTGCAATCAAACAAAAAAAATCCTCAAAAAAATGTTATGTATGTGAAGAAACACAGAAAAAAACCCTATTTCTTGATAATACTAGTAACAGATTTTTGTTCTTCTAGTCTTTGTTTATTTTTAAACAAAATCAAACTGGACATATTTTACAAAGGCTGTGGCCTCTTCCATTCTGGAAGTGCTAAGAGGAAAATATTATTGGCAGTATTCAAAAAAACATCAATCTCTTCCTGTTCCTCTAGCAGTTAGTCATCATAATAATGCAACCACTGTGTCTTCATTAGATTTTGTTTTAGTGCAGTAGTCTATGTCTGTCTCTGATTGTTCCAGAATTGCATTAAAGGTTATACTACATTCAGACAACAGGTTCTGCAGGGGTAGCACATGTTATCCAGAGAAAGCAGATTCAATCAAAATAAATTTATGCTTCAATCTAGGACTTGAAGGGAGAGAGAACAGGGTCATTATTCTGATATATAGTATTGAATGTCTGGAATATAAATTAATGGCCAAGTCTAAGTTAAGGAGTCTCATTACACAAAAGAATGAAACAAGTTTTTGCCAGATATTTGTAAGAAATGTAAACACCTTATTTATATTAATAAAGCATAATTCACATTCTTTCAATTTAATAGAATCTCTGTGATCAAGCACAGCATTTTTGTAGTAACTTTTTCCAAAGTTTTTGTGTAAGTTTGCACGTGTCAGGTATCAAAAATGTGTTAAAGGTAGCAAATATTATTATCAGAATTAATTAATAAGGTTTTTTTCCATTTATATACATTTCTTAACATAAAGGCACATTGAATTATTTTCTTACAAAAATTTCTTGGGGGCTTTCTTAGTGTCACAAACTATTGATAAGCAAGAAACTGTTCATAAAGAGGTTGTCTCAAAAAACCTGAGTGGGTTACCCTTTGGAGGAGAAATGGAGTGAGCTCTGCAGAGGTGGGGTGGTGTGCTGTTTCTCTCCCCCTCCCTCCTGTGGTTGTCCAGAGACAGAACTTGTCTAACTGCACAGCTGCAAGCCAGAGAAAATGAGAACCTTCTGGAACAACCTACTGCACATGTGTAAGAAAGACTATATAAAGGCAACACCCCTGGTGTGTCTGTATTGACCCACCACCTACAGATCGAGGTGGCTACTCTACGACAATGCGGAATCCAAGGGTGGTGATTTCCCCTTTTCCTATCCCCTCCTCCTCTCTATTCTCTTTCCTCTTTCTGCTCTCTATCTCCTTCTTACATATATTCATGTATATAAGTTTTACACGAATTGAATTGCAAATGGTTGATCATTGACAGGTTATTAGGAAAATAGTCTAATCGCCAAAGTGACTGTATTCATTTCTGTGACAGTTATAAGTTGATTGTGGCCAAATTATCTCCATTTATTCACTGAAGTGGTCAGTTAATAAAGTCATTGTCATGACCTGGCCCACCATGTGGCTCTGCCAAGCAGGTACTGGCTCTTCCATCAGCACACAGGCTCTCAGGGAATTCAAAAGATTCACCCCCCCTTGTAACCCACTGTGTGGGATGAGACACTTAGACACTGTGAATGTGTTTTTATTTACAAGTGTACCTGTGGCCACTGTACATGAATTTGTTTTAAAGTCACAGAATAAAAGCTTTGTTTGAGATATGTGAGTTATCATCTAGTTAGATGCACAATAACCTGAAATATTTATCTACTTTCAAAGGAGATGTCTAAGCTTCCTTTTAATCTGAGTATTCTGGGATGTGACGGTTAGGGGCAGGCTTTGCTGCTGTGACTGTGATATGTTAGGTTCACAGTCCTGAAGGGAGGGAAGGAGACAAGCAGCAGTATCACAGACATGGACTTCAGAAGAGAAAACTTTAGGCTGTTCATGGATCTTCTTCTAAACATCCCATGGAGTCACTAAGGACTAGAAGAAAGAAAATATCAGTCTTATCTTCAAGAAGACCAAGAAGGATCTGGGGAACTACAGGCTGGTGAGCATCAACTCGGTTCCTGGGAAAATGGTGGAATAAATAATTCTGGAGGTTTTCTCCAAACATAAAAAGGACAAGAAGGTGGTTTGGAATAGTCGACATGGATTTATGAAGAAAAAAATTTTCTTGACCAACCTAACAGATTTCTACAATGAAATTACTAGCTCAGTAAATGGAGAGCAATGAACGTTATCTTCCCTTCATCAAGACCTTTGACACTGTATTGTCATCAGCTTATCCAGTAGGCTAGTACTATGGTCTGGACCTCTGTGATACTTGTACTCAAGGACAGTACAGTCATGAAAACTTGCTCAGGATCTCCTCCTTTTCTTATTCTTAATCCTCATGACCAAGATAATTGTAATTAGAATTAATGACAACCAGTCATCGGTGCATGCATCTTTGATATTGCATTCCTTTGTGGATATTATAATAGTATGCAATAGAGACTGTAAAAACAAATTATGGCTTGACCTCTCTAAGTTCAGCCAGGAGATGAAGAAGGAGGAAAAGAAGTTGAGAAGGAAATGTAGATTGATATCAGAGCCAATAATGAGTGTCTTCTGGAGTTCTGACTAACTCTGTCAGTTCTCCACATCTTTCTTTTTTCTCTATTTTTGCTACATCTGACTGATATTTTCAGCTACCTACAAATTCTATATGAATTACTATGCACAGAAGTTAGCTGTGTACAGCTGCAAAAGAGATCTGTCCCACTCTTCAATCAGGATTTATAAGTACCTGTTTCTTCTCTGAAGTATCTTCTCTGAAGTATAAATAAGTTTATTTTTTCACCCTGAAGTTTATTCAGTTCTCTCCTGAAACAGGATGCAGGCCTGCTTGTTCCTAATTAGAATGAAAGAATTTTTCCCCATAAACCTGTAAATGTCAAGGAGTCACTTTTTATGCTTGATTCATTTGAAAAGAATTTTTGGCCTCTAAAAGCTGCATAACTATAATCTTCATTTTCAATATTTTGTTGGAATTTTTCAATTAGGAATGTACCTTTCACCAAAAAGTTTCACTTCAGTGATTAAATACATCTACAATATGGACATCTAACATTCTGATTGCATTTTATTCATTATTTGCACTTGAATAAGACAAGTCACAAGACTAAAAAAGCACTTCAACATATAAACTCATGCCCAAATTATTCATTTTATGAGTATTGTTATAAAATGGAGGCCATGCTCACAAAAAGGTGTTGGATTCATTAGCTCATTTCAAGTGCATCCATAACAATGCACACAGTACGAGCAACAGAGGGAACTTGAGGCCATGATGCAACACGATAACTATGACATAGTAGCTATAACAGAAACATGGTGGGATGCCTCACATGACTGGAGTGCTGCAATCGATGGCTACAAACTCTTCAGGAGGAATAGACAGGGATGGAGAGGCTGTGGAGTGGCCCTGTATGTAAGAGAATGCTATGACAGCTCAGAAATCAAGTATAGTGATAACAGGGTTGAGAGTATTTGGATTAGGTTATGGGCCAGTAAAGCAGATCTTGCTGTGTGATTCTGCTATAGACCTCCCAGCCAAAGCTGTGAGGTGGATGAAGCTTTCTATAAACAGTTGGGAGAAATCTCACGGTCACTTGCCGTTGTTCTTGTGGGGGACTTTAACCTCCCGGGTATCTGCTGAGATCACAGCACCGCAGAGAGGGAACAATCCAGAAGGTTCCTGCAATGTGTGGAGGATAACCTCCTCACACAGCTGGTGAGTGAGCCGACCAGGGAAGGTGCCCTCCTGGACCTGCTTCTTGTGAACAGGGAAGAGCTTGTGGGGGAAGTAAAGGTTGGAGGGCGTCTAGGGTACAGGATCATGAAATGATTGAGTTTTCAATCCTTGGAGAAACAAAGAGAGGGATTAGTAAAACTGCTGCCTTAGACTTTTGCAGGGCTAACTTTGACCTGTTCAAAAGACTGATTGACAAAATCCCTTGGGAGGCTGCCCTGATGTGGGAGTTCATGAAGGCTGGAGATACTTCAAGGGAGAAGTCTTAAAGGCACAGGAGCAGGCTGTTCCCATGTGCTGGAAAACGAGCAGGCAGGGAAGGAGACCGGCCTGGGTAAACAGGGACCTTTGGCTGGATCCCAAGAACAAAAGGAGAATCTATGACCTTTGGAAGAGGGGCCAGGTCTCTCATGAAGACTATAATGATGTAGTGAAGTTATGCAGGGAGAACATTAGGAGAACCAAAGCACAGCTAGAGCTCAACGTGGCTACAGCTGTTAAGGATAACAAAAAAGGTTTCTATAAATTCATTAACAGCAAAAGGAGGATTGGGGAAAATCTCCCTCCTTTACTGGATGCAGAGAGAAATATGGTAACAAAGGATGAGGAAAAGGCTGAGGTGATCAACGCCTACTTTGCCTCAGTCTTCAGCAGTGGAACTGACTGTTCCCTGCACACCCAGCCTCATGAGCTGGGAGATGGGGAGGGGAAGCAGACTGAGGTCAGCACAGTTGAAGAGGAGGTCGTCAGAGACCTGCTGCACCGCTTGGATGCACACAAGTCTGTGGGACCGGATGGGTTACACCCAAGGGTGCTGAGGGAGTTGGCAGATGTGCTCGTCAAGCTGCTGTCCATGATTTACCTGAAATCATGGCTAACTGGGGAGGTCCCATTGGACTGGAGGGTGGCAAATGTGACACCCATCTACAAGAAAGGCAGAAAGAAGGATCCGGGAAACTATAGACCTGTCAGTCTGACCTCGGTGCCAGGGAAGCCCATCTTGAGTGCCATTAAAAGTCATATAATGGACAACCAGGGGATCAGGCCCAGTCAGCATGGGTTTATGAAAGGCAGGTCCTGCCTGACAAACCTGATCTCCTTCTATGACAAAATAACCCAACAATTGGACGAGGGAAAAGCTGTGAATATTATCTACTTGGATTTTTAAAAAAGCGTTTGACACAGTTCCCCATAGAATTATCATAGAAAAACTGTCTGCTCATGGCCTGGATGAGCGAATGGTCTGCTGGATCAAGCACTGACTGGATGGACAGTGCCAGAGAGTGGTGATCAATGGAGCTGAATTCAGCTGATGAATGGTTGCAAGTGACTGGGACCATATCTGTTACAGATCTTTTTGATGATCTTGATAAGGACATAGAGTGTATTATCAGTAAGTTCTCAAATGACACCAAGTTAAGTGGGAGTGTTGGTCTGCATGAGGATAGAGAGGCTCTACAGAGAGACTTGGATAGATTGGATCGGTGGGCCAACGTTAATGGGATGAACTTCAACAAGGCCAAGTGTCAGGTCCTGCACTTGGGCCACAACAACCCCCTGGATGGCTACAGGCTTGGGGAGGTGTGGCTGGAGCTGTCTGGGAGAGAAGGATCTGGGGGTTCTAATTGACAAGCAGCGGAACATGGGCCAGCAGTGTGCCCGGGTGGCCAAGAAAGCCAACGGCATCCTGGCTTGTATTAGAAATAGTGTGACCATCAGAAGTAGGGAGGTGATAGTCCCTCTGCACTGGTGAGGGCACACCTGGAGTATTAGATAGAGAGAGATATCGAGGTGCTGGAGCGAGTGCAGAGGAAGGCAACGAATATGGTGAAGGGCCTGGAGAACAAATCCTGTGAGGAGCGATTGAAGGAGCTGGGACTGTTTAGTTTGAGGAGGAGAAGGCTGGGGAGAGACCTCATCACTCTCCAACTACCTGAAAGGACATTGTAGAGAGGTTGGTGCTGGTCTCTTCTCACAGGTAATTATGACAGAACAAGAGGGAATGGCTTTAAACTGCAACAGGGGAGGTTCAGACTGGACATTAGGAAAACAATTTTTCACAGAAAGAGTGGTCAGACAGTGGAATAGGCTGCCCAGGGAGGTGGTGAAGTCACCATCCCTGGATGTGTTTAAGGGTCGTTTAGATGAGATGTTGGGGGATATGGTGCAGGGAGAACTTTGTAGAGTAGGGCTGATGGTTAGACTTGATCCCAGGGGTCTTTTCCAACCTGAATGATTCTATAATTCAATGACTTTATCATTCTCTACAACTACCTGAAAGAAGGTTGTAGTGAGGTGAGTGTTGGTCTCTTCTCCAAAGTAACAAGTGATAGGATGAGAGGAAATGTCCTCAGGTTGTGCGAGGGGAGATTTACATTGGATATTAGGAAATTTTTTTTCACCAGAAGGGTTGTCAAACACTGGAACAGGCTGCCCAGAGAGTCACCATCCCTGGAGGTATTTAAAACATATGTAGACATGTTGCTTAGGGACATAGTTTGTAACGGGCTCGGCAGTGATAGCTTTATGGTTGGACTTGATGATAGTAAGGGTCTTTTCTAACATAAATGATACCATGATTCTATGATTCTATTCCTATTTAGCATAACCCCTTAGGCTGCATTCTGGAAAACTTGACTTGGCTAATAAAGCCTTTCAAAAAGCATATATTTTCTACCTGGATTATGTTACTCTTAATGTTTTCAACTTTCCTTTCCAAGTATTTGCTGTTTCTTCTTACCTAACATCCAGTGTTATGAAGCTTGATATTTTTTTCCTACCAATTATATATTTTCTAATTTTACTGCCACTCTCAATATCTGATTGTATACACTTTAGATTCTGTTCAACATCATTTCAGATCTTTGCTTATAACTTGGGTTTATATTTTTCTGTAACTAGAAGTTACAGATAAGCTTTTATGAAGTTTTGTATATTCATTTACAATGCGACCCAAAAGCACATTCCTCAAATATTCTACTATTATGTTTTTTTGCATCTAAGTGCTGATGAGGAACATGTATTTGCTAGTACTTTTGTGTCCTTAAACTTTTTCATTCAACATTTGTAGAAAAATCTTTTCTGTTCAACACTTGTATTTTATGAGGTATTGGTACATATCACATTTTCAGTAGCCTATTTTTTTTTTCCCTACTGTCACTTCCAATGAAGAAAATCCAGTGGAGATAACTAAGCACTGTCTGTAAGATCATCAAGATATAGGGAAGACTTTTATCCCATTCTTTTCCTGTTTCTTTGACAGCTCTCTCTAGTGATTTCCTAATGGTCTATTACTCCTCTCTTCCTGCTTTACTGTCTGTACGTGGTAGGATTTATTAAATTGTTGCCTGATTTCACGCATTTTACAAATTGTTTTAGTAATTGCTTTTACAAAATGGATGTGTTGTCTGATTCCATTACATTTAGAGCATGTTCTTCTGGGCACAATTTGCTCAGCTAAGACTTTTGAAACATCTTGATATTATTTTGGAAACAAAAAAAAAAAAAAAAATCTTCCTTCCCATGTAGTAAAGGAGTCAATTATCACTAGAACGTGCTTATTCCCACTCCATGTTGTTTTTTAGAGAGATCTAATAAAATAAATTTGAATTCTACATGAGTGTCACACACTGAAATCTCAAGAAAATTCTCTTTGGTGGAGCATGCCTACAGCAAACAATTGTTCACACGCTACGTGATGTCTTGCTGTAGTTTCAACCATCATGTTGAGATATGTCAATGTTTCTTAGATTTGCTTTCCCATATTGTGGCAAAACACAATAAATATTACTGAATCGGTCATTTCATTTGGCCAAGAATACTAATTAAATTATCTGAAATGACATTAAAATACTATTTTGGTTTCGGGTAATTTTTCTGCTCTGTATATTCTAAAAGTGTTCATTACAACTTCACAAGTAGCTCACAGTTTAAGATTTTGCTGATATTTCATCAAACATTCTTATGTTTTCCAGAAGTTCTCTATATAAGAATCTTGTTATTGATTTTGAGTAATTTTTGTGACCTTTTGCTTCTCATTTGAGGTGATACTGATATTTTTCAGTTTAGGACTGCCTGTCAATGTCTTGCATTGAAAGAAGTGTCTAAGAGGCTGGTGCCTTCTCTTCTCCTCAAACAGATTCTCCCTAAATACCCATGCCCATCTATTGTTTTCCAAAGTGTAAGAAAAAGGAAAGAAAAAGAAAAAGGAATGAAAAGAATTTATTACTCTTTTTCATCATATTAATAACCCTTTTTAATACTGGAAATATTTCTTCCAAAATAACTTTTTTAAAAAATAAATCATTCCGATTTTGTGTGCAGCTGACAACTTGTAGGCAACAAAACTGTCCTTTTAAATGTTTCTGAATATTTTTCAAGATATTTTTTTTTCAAACTTCTGCCTTAAAATAGATTGTATCAGCATGGGAACAGTTCCATTCAAATCTTCCATCAATTAGAATAATGTCTTATTCTGTTCCGTGACTTCAGGTTGACTGTTGGCAACTATATCATAAATTACAGATACACAAAAATATCTTGGAGGTCTAGCTGCAATATATTTGATTGGTTAGTGACTGAAAATTTTAATCCAAGGAGAGCTTTTGCTCTCTATTGTCACTCTATGATCACTCTTTGATAATTATATTAATTGCATTTGAGTGAGTCCCCACATGAGTTTCTAGTGCTATTTCAGTTGCTGTAGTCTATCTTCATTTCTTCCCAGTGCCACTCCAAAAAGGCATGATTCTCCTACAGGCCCAGTCACATGTATGCAATGCATATTTCTTAATCTTTTGGATATCTCAGTTTAATTTTATCCTTTCTCCATTATGGAAGTGTTGTAACAATGTTCTGACAAACTGTCCTAGTATTGATCTTCTCTTTACACCTTTTCTTCATGATCACAAAAAGAAAAAAAAAAACAAAACCAAAACCAAACAAAAAACCACAAACAAACAACAAACCAACAAACCAGTTTGTTGCTGTCATTATCAATTGAAACATGGACTATATATAGTCCACCATTTACTTTATGAGGTCTCCAACTAGTTATCAGAGCAAGGATTTTTACATTCCCACAGTCAAGAGCAATCTCCTTCTCCAAGACAGGGCAATACACAACCTTTTCTGAACATCATTCTCTGTACAGTTAACTCATTGAACTGGGTATTTAGCCCCATAATTATGCTATTTCTTCTCTCTTCCGATCTGAGTGAAAAGGATTTTGTAGGAAGTAGCTTGCATTCCCAGAATTAATCATATGTCAAATTGTATTCCTCCAATTGCTTTTCTTTAACGTAACTTTCGGACTTCTGATGGGGAGTAGGGAAGTTCTGAAATCAAATATCTTTATATATTTCCTCTACTTGATATTGGTGTCACTTGCCACCTACAGACCTTCTGTTTTACAAAATTTCTCTTCCAAGTCCATTGCAAAAGCATCTAGATAAATCAGTTTGCTTGCTAATAGTAAAACATATTTCTGTGTTCTTATTTTCCCATGTTTCCTTTTTACTTCAACAGTAAAGGCTCATATTTATCTCACCAAGATTTTTGTACTGTCTTAATATTCTTTATAATTAATGAAAAAAAATAAGTGTTTCCAGAGGACAATTTACCTCACCCAATTTTCATATTATCTAAGGCTGATAAATGACTTCTTTAGCATTAATATATGGCTGCAGAAAGAGCCTAGCCAAGTGGTCTGGGACAGGCAACTAGCTTTTAAATAATTAAAGCTGAATGAGAAAAATACTGTCCAGTTGAACATCGATAGCAAAGTGCTGAAACCACTTCATTCCACAATGTGTAAAGCCAAGATTTCATGCAAAACTGCTGAAAAGGTGTAAAAAAACCCCTACTTAAACTAGGTTTCTCCACAATGGAAACATAATTATCATCACTGTAGTCAAACTGTTGGAGCATACCTGTTTTCTCTTCCATGTTTTCTGAAAAAATATATTTTAACATTCGTTACACAGATTTTTTTAGACAAGCATTGGGTTATTATTTCTAAGTTGAGGTAGGCCAGAGGGCAGAACAAACTTGTAAACTGTTCTTATCAGACACTAACCTAACCCATCTCTCACCTCTATGTCTGGTTGTGTAACTGGTTTATACTTGTTTTGTCAGATTCTAGGTATGCTGCTACCAAAGCAGAGTCACACTAGCTCTGGCTGTCTCTGTCCATATTTACTGACACAGTCTGTATGACTGTTGGAATAAATCATGATTAGATGATATTCAGAATAGTAAGACTGACTGTACATGAAACTTTGCTGTTGCTTCTGCTGCCCCGAGCCTAGAATACTTCAGAATCAGAGCTCAACTCATGAGATGAAGATTTCTGGCTTGTTACTGCAGAGGAAGGATGCAGAAAATGCTCCAGTTTGCCTTACATGTGTTATATATTTTGGCTTTAAAATAACATATGGACTAGTATTTCTGAAACAGAATTTTACAGACTTTTTTAAAAAAATTTGAATTCTAATAAAGTTAATAAAATTTGAAGTTTATAGTTCCATTGTTTTAGAGTTTTGACTGTCTTTAGTTACTGCCAAGTGAATATGTATGTTTTCATTTCTAAATAGTGTAACTAGTATAGCTAGCTGTTATGAGCCTCATTCATTTAGCAGTCGTTCTAAAATGTTGTTGTGACATAACTAGTGACTACTATCCAGCAGATTTAACGTTTAAAATATACTGTATGCTTCTTCCAAAGCACTTTGCAAAGAACATCATGAAAACAGTTCTTCACAGAAAAAGTGTCAGACTAGTACGTGGCAGACCAGCAGAAGCAGCTAAAACTCATTGTGTGAAATGCTGTTCGATAAAGGTTGAGAAGAACATTTGATTTTTAGAGCTAATCATCAGTGAGGTAAGAACAGAACACTGGATTTCAACACCTTCTACATCGAGCCCATATATTAAGCGCCTGGCGCTTCTCAGATACAGGTGAAAATAATTTTTGGTGGGCTCAGATTAATTCTAGGGAGCTGAATGTGCTGCTAGCTATCCATGCATATTCAGTGACCATAATTTGCCTCAAAGTGCATGAAAAAAAAAAAAAAAGAACGCTGAATGTGCTACTAGTTATCCATGCATATGCAATGACCATAATTTGCCTCAAAGTGTATGGAAAAAAAGAAAAAAAACCCTGTAAATAATAAAGGGGTATAAAAATTTCCAACCTAAACCTGGTTTCAAAATCAGTGAACTGTTTGCCATCACGCTTTTAAGCTATGCAACCTCAAAAGGGAGTAAAAATGATGGTGTAAATTCTGCAAATTGTATGTATTAGCTGATGCTCTGTCACAAGACAGATACAAACACCAGTCTTCCCCTCTCAATTCTTTCTCTGGAATTCAGAATATGTCATTTAGTAATTCACAGGTAGTTACAGTTACACAGATTAATTTTTTTAGGGAAGATATTTTTTACCCTCATTTGAGTATTGTTGGTGTATAAAATGCTAATTTCATGCCTTATAGGAACATGTACTTTACAGAAGCAAACTATTAGTCTATAAGAAATCAACATGCAACTCTGGGAGAGAACACAGTGCTCTAATGTTTAATGAACTGACCTTATTATTGAACAAACTCTTTTTACTCTGGCCTCTGGGCATAATCTGATACAATTCATTATAAAACAAATCCAGATTGCTTTAGTTTTCTGCTTCAGTAGGTAATTCCTTACTGTGACTAACAAAAGTATGGAGAACAAAATAAAACTATATACTAATAGGGTTTTTCTCAAATTAAAGCACATCATATTTCTCAGAGGCAGAATAAGAATGCAGTAATAAAGCCATAACTCCCCAAAGTGACTGAAATAAATAACATATAAATGATGCATAAGTAGATAAGAAGCAGGTGGATTACATCTATGAATGCAGTGAAGTGAAATGTTAGGATTGGCGATGACTTATTCATGTCCTATAGTCGTCCTCTGTGGAATATGGATCAAATAATTCTATAGAGTAATATTCATTTATATACAGCACCTATGAGTCCCTTGAAGTTCATTTTTAATGACTGGCGGCATGGTGCTCTCTGCTAGAAGCCCGTTTTGAAGTAATTTTCTCCGAGTCTATAGGAGTGAAGTTTATTTTTTTGCAGTCATTCAGCCCATTCCTAACTGCTATATATCACAATTAGGTACATAACAGATCATTTGAGGGGTGAAAAAAGACATACAGAGCATTCCAGTTATTCATTTTCAGCTGTGCATACACTAAACATTTGCAGGCTGAAAGTGGAAAGTTCTTATGTGACATACGGGATGGCAGTGGGAAAGCATATAACCATGTTTTTAAAATACACTTTTTATGATAAGTAATTTTAGGAACATTCCTTGGATGCACATTTTACATAATTATTGTAAATATCTTTATATCTGCATAAAACATAATACAATAAATTAAGCCTAAAGCAGTGGTATACCCTGACTTTAATACCAGTAATAGACAGTAAAGAGTACTTACGTTATAATACTTCCATTTTAATTTTAGTTAGGTATTAAACACCTGTTTCCTTGTCTCTACTGCCAGTTGATTTCTGTTCTGAATCACCAGTTCAGAACAGGTAATAATGAATTATGAAGTGTCACTTTACATGAGTCAATGTTATAAGAAAGGGACTTTAGATTTGTAAACCTAAATTTTGGGGAACTGACAATTTCATCTGGGATCATGAATGGAAGGCAGATATAGAAGCAGGTAGTCACACATATTTAAAGTCTTTTATTTAAATATTCCTTGGAGAACATTCATGTAACTTAACTTTGTCATCTACATCTGAACTAGCAATGCTAGCCACTCCTTATGGACAATGAATAGATAGACATTTTTAGGTCATGATTCATCTGACTTATTTTAGACATTCACATGAAGTGATTCATGTGTTAGGAATGCCTGTTTCCTTCCATTAACTAGAAAAATAAACTATGATGACTAATTTAGACATATATGAAAGCAATGTGGATATATTTTGGTCAGAGGCCTCCCACTTAATATGTTTGTCAAAAAATGAATTCTTATAAAAAGAGGTCCAAATAAAAATTTCCATGCACTGCGTTAAATTATATTAATATCTATAAAGATTAATATCTTTCTGTCTCTCTGTGCAAAACACATGACCAAAAAAAAAAAAAAAAAGTAGTTGCAATGATTAACATACTGAGAGGAGCAACAAAATCAAATCTCTAAGAGAGAGAAAGAAAGGAGAGAGAATGACAGAGGAATACATGCAATGTCCAGGTTTTTCAGGTCCATGTTGGGCTTTTCCTGGCACATTGCTGGTGGCAAAATGACTCTTCCAGTAGGTTTTGAGTGCTGAGTTTGAAAAACACTTGACTGCAGTAAAAGGCAGTCATAACTCTGTTGCCTGTACTCCCAGCTCTGCTCTGCAGCTATCTTAGCAGAAAAGAGTTTGAGCATGACAATATTTTTTTCCTTCAGACTATGACCTCATATAATCCTGGCAAAAGTGGATGTATGTATTCAATGCTAGGAAAGGAACTAGGTAGGTGAATGTTCATGTTGTAACCACTTATGCAAACACCCAGGTTATGATATCCTCTTAACTGTTTTTCTCCAATGTCTTGATTCAAGGATACACCCTTGAGACATGTTTGACTCCTGGGGCAGATGCAAGCTGCCGTATACTTCTGAGTGTTCATTCAGTAATTATTCAGACTGCTATATTCAGCACTTGAGTACCTCTGCACAAGCCTGGTATTCTATCATAACAAAACAACACAAACCAAACAAAACCAAAACCAAACAAAACAAAACTTCCAAAAAACTCACAAAGAAAAAAAAAATGAAAAGAAATAATAAAAAGACTCAGAAAGATCAACTGAGAGAGGACCAGGAGTATAATACTAACAGGTAGTAGGTACCTCTGTGAAGAGAAGGCTCCAGGGAAACCTTATTATGGCATTTCAATATATAAATGGGTCTTACAAGAATGATTGAGATGTTTATCAAGTCCCGAAGTGACAGGACAAGGGATAATGATTTTAATCTGAAAGAAGTTAGATTTAGATTTGATGTAAGAAATAAATTTTTTACAATGGGAGTGGTTGTCCAGAGAAGTTGTGGATGTCCCATCCTTGGAAGTATTCAAGGTCAGGTTGGATGGAGATCTGAGCAACTTGATCTAGTGAAAACTGTCCCCACCCATGGTAGTGGTGTTGGACTAGGATGACCTAGCTCTTCCGGCCCAAACCATTCTATGATTCTATAATTGTGGTCTTTGCAACTGCTTAACATCAAGCCAATCAAACACCTATGTTATGGCAGAGAAGTCTCGCAGATACAGGAGACAAAATGTTGGAGGGTCACTTCAAGATAAGTAACACTAAAATGTAGAAGGAATAATTCTAGAAAAAAAAATAGTCTCTCACAGGCATTACATTTCCTGTAGAGTGTTAGAATTAGATTGCTACATCTTTCTTTAATTTTCCTTAGTGTTACAAAAACTTTGCAGTTGCCTTGGAAGTATTTGATACTCTATTATCTTTATAGCACACTTGAATATTTATTGTTTCTTATTATGCTTTTGTTGGTTTTCTTAGATTTCTTGAACACAGAAACTGTATTTTCGAACATAACATATCAAATTTCACAATGTTATTTGCATTATTTTTGTATTTTTAGAAAATTCCTTTTTTAAATTTCTTTACATTAGTCTTCTCCTAAATAAGGAGATGAAAGTTTTATAAATAATAATGCAAATTTTGTCTTTAAAGTATCAATTTACTGACAGTAGTAAATTTGAAGAAAACAAGTAGATTATTTTTATGTGTTTACAGCCACACACAAACTACCTACCTTTGCCAGGGAGATGCTATTATATTTTTCTTTCAATAGCAAAAGATAAAGAAGTTCTTTCCTTCTACCTGTTGTGTCCTGATCCAGTGTCAGGGGAGGTTTCAATATCGTCCCAAGAGAGAGATTAAGATACAAATGAGGTCAAATGCTGTACAGCCAAACCAATTTTTGTTATTAAAAGTGAAGCGGGATAGTGATAGGACAGAATGGAAGGAAAATCAAGCAAGCATGTGGGGTAGAGTTGCAAGAATAGTCACCACCATGGATCCAGCAGCATCCTGTTGGTCCTCAGTCTTTCAGTTGTTCGGTTGTGTGTGCACACACAGCAAAGTTTTCTATTGATTTTTAAGTTCAATGTATCAGCTGATTAGCATATCTGCCCACCTTTGTGGGTGTGGTTTTTTGGTTGGTTTGTTTGTTTGTTTGTTTGTTTTCTCTAGTCCCACAGGTTTTTGCTGCATCTGCTTCTGAGGCAGAAATGCTCACTCAGTTAATTAGCAATGCATCCATGGTGTCTGATCTACACAAAAGAGTCACAAATGGCTGCACGATGGAGCCACTGATAAACACTTGGTTTCCCTCAGTTCATGTCTCCCCATTTGAAGCTTATCGAAGGAGTTTAAAAATGTAACTGCAAGGGAGTGGGGGGTGCATCCTTCAATACACTCCTGCTTCCTTGGGTGACATTCCTTAGACTAATCCAAAGGCTACAGCTTGTTCTTGAGGTTTGCATAGACACAAGCAAGCTTTGAGACAGTCATCTGACATTTCAGTCTCTCACATTTGTCTTGGATAATGTTAAAAACTAGACTGGGTTATCCACACATCTGCTCAGTAATACTTCAAACAGCATATGGAGGTGATGTATGTGCTACTAATTTATTGTATCAAACAAACAGAATATATTGCTTGAAATCCTTTCAGCTTGCTGCAGTCAATTTCTTGTCATGGGTAAAAGGAAGTCAGTTTTTAAATGAGAAATACATGTTAGTCTAATTAAAGTATTGAGTTTAAACTAAGAATTATTGTCCCAGGTACAAAGTTCAAACATTCATGGTTAAAATTATACATAATTGAAATTATATGTATACAAACTTTCAGCTATCTAACCCTTACTGTGATGTTATGCTCACCCTTATACTGCCCCTCTGCATATTATTGTCCAGGATTTCCACCTGCGTAGGGGATGTATGGCAAGTCATCAGCAGCAGGAGTTCTTCACTGGGAGCAGTATGCTGTTGCTGACATAGATGGTTTCTTCCTCCTCATTTTGGCTTCTGCTGGGGTAATTATTATGTGTTTGCAACAGTCTAGACCAGGTCTTTACTGGTCTGCAATTTCACATTTGCAGGTAAATTTACTATAGGTGATGTGATTTACATAGTTTGGCTACTTGATCTTGGGTTTTTTTGTTACCCTCGGAGCTGTTTTACCTCGCTCCCAAGGCTGCATTATTTATATGATCAGTAACTGACTGCTGTTGTTTGTGGCACTTGGGGCTTCAATATTACCTGCTTGTACTTTCAAAGTCTCTTCAAGGATGTCATCCCGTACCTTTATTCCCTTGCACTGCATTTTTATTATTGGGTCATAGGTAATGCATTCCACTTTGAAAAGCTACTTGCTACAGTTATCATTAAGCTACAAAAAACCCTCAACCAACAAGTGTTATAACACACAATTGCGCAAAACTAAGCAAAAGTTAAACCAAAGTAGGTAATAGTCCCCTGGCTGTTCAATTATTACCATTACAAGCCAAACAAATCTCCAGACAGGCCAAGTTTAGCAAGTCACGAGACCTTTAGTGATAGCTTAACCCAAGGACTGGGGACTGTTTCAAGCAAATGGCAACTCTATTTTGTGGGCCTCATATCCACATATGACACACTACTCATGAGGAGCCTGTGTCCCTCAGAAGTAGCCATGGGTAGGCAGAACCCTATGTTGTTTCACATGTAACTATTCTAAGTGGGCAACTGAATTCAGTGCTTAAGGTCATGTTGCATCTGGGAGTGAGAAGATTAATTATCTCAAAGACTAATTTTATATATGACAAAGAAATCACTAACCTTTTATATTTTCATGTTAAAGTAATTAATCCCTTTAAAAATTAAATTAGCATAAGAACAAAAGGCAGAATAATTTAAGTAGTTTAAGGATATAGAGCAATACACCTTTATTTTAAAATGACAGCTAAAGTGATTAATTTGGTACTCCAGTTGTTTGTAAGCTACACAAAGCAGAAATGGATACAACAGTTTTTGTAGTCTGTTAATAAGTACTATGTCATCTTGCATTGTAAGCTATGTCTACTTTACCAAGTAATGTAGCACAGTCAGAGCAGATCAGTAGACTGAAAGCTGTAGGGTGCTGTAATCCTACATGTACAATACAGGCAGTTCAAGGGTTTTTTTTCAATTCAGACAGGATTTGGTGTAGTCCAACATCTTCACCACTGATAATCCAAACCTGTCCAAAAGAAAGCTATCTGCAAGCCTTTGTTACCTCAGCTGTGGGCTGAGAGAGGCTGCCAGAAAATTATATAAACTAATCTCTCTTGTGTCACTGTCACCTGTACAAAAACATGCATAAGGAACCAAAGTTTATTTAATTTTCTGTTCTTTTCTGGATGACACCAAAGTGATTGCTGCCTACTGCCACCTGTTTATGGTAATAATTCCCCAGAGTGTTCTGGAGCCTTCCTAAAACTCTTTTTTGTTTAAATATTGAGTCATTCCATCATCTAAGGGAGTTTCTTGAGGATATCACTGATCTTAATCTCAGAAATCTTATGGATAGGCCTTGTTTTTCTCCACACTGTAAGCTAAATCACTTTGGAAAGGGGGAAGCAACTTTTGCCATTTGGGGCAGAACAAGGTCTTCATGTAAGAAATGGATTAGCCAAGATCAGTCACTAAAAAGAAAAAATCCTTTTTGAAAGTGGAAGGTTGAGTCTTTTTAGTGACTGATGCATTTCTTATATAAACTAGTAGTCTTGGCCAAATTCCCTCTTTTTGAACACATCGGAACTTCTTTGTCTTTACTTCCATGAAATTCTTAACACTATACTAAAAAAGAAATTAAAACCAACATCAGAACACTGAACTATGCATATAGCTTCTCCACACAGGGAAAAAGGGCAAAAGAGACTAAAGAAATCTGATATTACAGAAACTTCTCTGAAACAGCTGTGATGAAGTTATTTCAATATATAGAACTGCAATATATAGAACTGCAGAACTAATATATAGACCTACAGAAGCGTAATTATGAGGTTATGGGTTATGCTCCTAGCAAGCAGCATGGTCATGTACATTTTTCTATTCTAGTCTAATTCCTTAGTAGTGCATTGCAAACACAGTTTCCTACTCACAGAATTAATGTAGCTTTTATTCAGTGATGTTTCTTACAAAATGCATAAACAGCCCAGAGTAAAGGCTGAAGTACTGAATTTCCTTCTATTATGTGAAATTTTTAATTACCAAGATACAATTAGGGTCCCTCTTGGGCACTATCTATCCCAATAAAATTTAGCATTCCTGTTCTCTGTAACAGCAGGAATAGTATTAATATATATTAAGTAATATTTACCTCTTCAGAGTCCATACACTCTTTTTGATAACATTTTTTTTTTTTTTTTTTTTTTTTTTTTTAATAGAAAGATTTCTGGGGTAGACCCTTGGGGTTTGGAGTTTCTGGATATCAGCAGATTAGGCTTTAACCTCAGGTTAGGTTTAACCTGGTATGGAAATCTGTATGCTTTAGAGAAGCAGAATTGCAATCTGCAGAACAAAGACTCTTTTTAGAAGATCATATAGAACTATAAGCAAATAAAGGAGGAGAGGTGCATTTTAAATTCTCCTTTTGGATAGTGACCATAAAGTGTAAGAATAACCCTTTGATTTATTTTCTCTCCATCACGGTACCCACAAATAATTTTGATGAATTAAACCAACATCATTGTAGCCAAATTCCAGAAAGAACTAGAGTAAGAGCATTATTAATCTCTAGTTTCACCTTTAATGGAGAGTCACTGAGTCTGATTTTCTTTAAAACATATTTATTCTTAATTTCCATTAAAAAATAATTCCAAATTTTAATCTAAACTGTCTCTTCATTTGACTAAATTCATAAAAATTTCAAAGCCAGAAATGTAAAATGCATCTTGGTCTTCTCAAAATCAGACCAACTGACCACTAATCTTAATTTTTTTCTATGAATTTGTATGAAGTACTTTGATAGTCTTCTACAACAGGTACTTTGAGATTTCATGGAAAGGTTACCAGCTTTGGTTATAACTTTTAAATTTTGCACTGATGAATTTAAAACAAAGTGTACCTTTACAAGATAGGAAATAATATAACAAAACAAAGGAAGAAGTTTCAGGATATCTGAACTAGTATTGAATGTAACAGGTATTTTTAAACATTTCTTTCTAAATGCCAGATTAGATGGAATTCCAGATTTCAAAGATGAGACCTCTTTGTCTCAATTTTTGCTTCTACTCATAGTATAAAAGAAGACCAGTGTACTAAAGAAAAAGTAAAGGGAGTTATAGATAGATAGATAGATAGATAGATAGATAGATAGATAGATAGATAGATAGATAGATAGATAGATAAAACTTGAATAAGTGTTCTATTTCAGGGAAATATGATTCTTCTTATTTTTTTGAAATTTCTGATCTTTTTCCCAGGGAATGGATTTTATTCATTGCATATACAGTCTTCATTTGACAAAAATTTGATCAAACTCCAAGATCAAAACTTCAAGAATTATAATATCAGCTAGCCAAATAGCTAAACTGTTCTTGAATTTCCAAATCTGTTCCTCTGCATAGCTCACTTATAGAGAGGGGTGGGGAACAGATAGACTGGAGCTTATGAATAAATTCCTAAATCATATGGCATTATCAGATTTTAGCAGCATTATATTATCCTTCTGTCTTATCCTCCCCAGTGATATGCTGATTAAAAAACCCAAATGTCATAATGATACTCTAGGCAGTATGATCAAAAAACTCTGAAATGAAAAGCAAAGGTCAATAAAGCTTTCTAACATTAAAATTGTTAAGATTTGAAAGCAGAAAAAATGGATCAAAATGTACGGGACACAGTATTACATTTGGCTAAATCATATTTTAAACCAGAAAATTCAATTTTTTATATGTTATTGTGTCATTTAATTCCATTTATCAATTCTGTTGACTTGGTTGCTTTTTCCATGCATTTTCAGTAAAGAAAGCAAATTATCTAATTTCACTAACTCATTTCTTGTAGGAGACATAACACTTTCAAATTTGTGAAAGGCTCAAATTAAAATATACTATTTTAAAGATAAGTTTTGAAAATCTTCATACCGTTCTCTCTCAAATTAATTTGAATAATGTTTCTTAAAAATGTCGATAAAGAGAATGACCTTAGGAAAATAGTGAGAATTGATTACTTGTGATAAAATCACCAGCTGCATTCTAAATTAATATTTTAAAGCACTTTTCAAAGGTAATAGGACACCTCCAGGTGTTAATAGGTTCAGGAAAGAAGGTCTGTGGAAAATTTAAAAAGAAAAACTCAACATCAGAACGAGGAGATGTTTAGTTGTGCCTCAAGGCATGGAAAACAAGTTACAAATAGGCCTGTAAGTGCTTCAGTTCCTGTTGAAAACAAACTAATGGATGAGCAGTAGCAAAAGTGTATTTTTCTCAGCTGATCAAAGTTATTCCATGTTGGAAGAAAATTTACATTTGAAAATAAAATTGTTGGCTTTCTTGACCACTGCAGCACACTGTTCACTCATATTGAACTTGCTGTCCACTAGGACCCCCAAGTCCACTTCCACAGAGCTGCTCCCCAGCCAGGTAGATCCCAGCCTGTGCTGTACTCCTGGATTATATATCTCCCAGGCACTTGTACTTATTGATCTTCATAAGGTTCTTGTTAGCCCACTCGTTCAGCCTATCCAGGTCTTCCTGTAAGATGCCTCTCCCTTCTGAAGTTTCGCCTTCCCCACTCAGTTTGGTATCATCAGCAAACATCATCAGGGTACCCCTGATTCATCATTCTGATCACTTATGGAGACACTTAACAACATTGGGCCTGATATCAATCCCTGGAGGACCCTACTTGTGACTGGATGCCAGTTTGAAAAGGAGCTATTTAGCACCACCCTCTGGGGGTGACTTACCAGCCAGTTCCCCACTCACTGCAGAGACCACTAGTCTAGACTCTAGCACATCCATTTCTCTAGGAGGAGACTGTGGGGAACTGTATCAAAAGCCTTGGAGAAATCCAGGTAGACAATGTCTACCAGTCCCCCAACATCAACCAAGCAGATTACATTGTTGTAGAAGGTGATCAGATATGCCAAGCACGATTTGACCCTGGTGAACCTATGCTGGCTTTTCCCAATCACGTGCTTCATTTGACTTGTGATAGGCCCCAGTAAGATTTGATCCAGAACTGTCCCAGGGAAGTAAGACTGATGTGCCTATAATTTCCTGGGTTCTCCTTTAAGCCCTTCTTGTAGCTGAGGTTAACATTCACCTTCTTCCAGTCTTATGGAGCATTCCTCGATCTCCACAACTTCTCAAAGATTATGGAGAGTGGCCTCAGGACAGTGTCAGCGAGGCCTCTTTATACTCTTGGGTGAATAACATCAGGGCCCATCGATTTTAGGGGTCATATTCCTGTAAGAGTTTGCATATCAAGTCTACCTTCCCTCACAGTGGGTCAGTGGTTGCATTGAGTTGGATTTTTTTCCCAAGGCCTTAGGCTCAACAGTGCTTGTAAAGATAGAGGTGGAGAAAATGTTGAGAACCTCTGCTTTTTTCAACGTTGTTGGTGACTAATTCAGCAGTATTGTAATTTCTAACTAGAAATATGAGAAAACACATAAAAAAAAGACTACACATAAAATATTCATACACAGATTCTGAACTATTAAATTTATTAGATTGTAAAAAAGCCACCCAAGGGAAATACCATGACCATCATTTGACTCTCACTGAAATGAGTCAATACAGAGCTCATCTCAGTTGAACAGACTGAGAACAGACTGTGTTAGGTGACTATGTATGCCTTTTTTAACATTAATTTCAGCGGTTTTATAAACTCTAGTATATTGGCTAGGAACCCAGCCATTTTTATTTCAAATACATGAGCATTTATTAACTCATCCAATATCTTTGTATGGACAGCCTTTCCCAAAGATGTGTAAAATAGAAATATAATAATTTATTATCATAAATAACCCTTTTATTTTTTACACTGTGAAGGTGATAGGTAATAAGGGCAATTTTAAAGCTGGAATTGCAATGTGTAATGTGCTATCTTGAACAATACCCAAGGTCAAAATCTTCTGAGAGTACTTGAATATAAAAAATTTGGTGTAATTTGAGTTGAGTGTCCAACAAGGATGAAACAGGTGTTTTGACTTCATTATTCACCTAAAGCTCAGAAAGAACAAATTTTCCTTGAGTTTTTAAGCCACCTACTAAAATTCTGGTTTACTATCCCTGTAGTAATAACCTGATATTGTTTAACCCCAGCTGGCAACTAATCCCCATCCAAATGCTTGCTCACTCCCCCTCAGTGAGATGGGAAGAGAATCGGAAGGGTAAAAATGAGAAAACTCATGGGTTGAGATCACAGAATCACAGAATCATTCAAGTTGGCAAAGACCCTTGGGATCATCAAGTCCAACCATCAGCCTACATCAGAACTACAAAGTTTTCCCCTACGCCATATCCCCCAACATCTCATCTAAACGACCCTTAAACACATCCAGGGATGGTGACTCCACCAGCTCCCTGGGCAGCCTATTCCACTGTCTGACCACCCTTTCTGTGATTTTTTACTGTAAGGGTGGCACCACCAGCACAGTTTGCCCAGGGAGGTTATGGAGTCTCCATCCTTGGAGTGATTCAAAAGCTGCCTGGATATGGTTCTGGGCAACTGGGTCTACGTGGTTCTGCATTATCAGGGGTATTGGACTAGATGGCCTCCAGAGGTCCCTTTTAACCTCAACCATTCTGTGATTATGTGATTATGTGAGATGCTGGGAAAATCTTAAGTATTTTAAAAAAAGGATTAAAAATATCTAAGTTTGACAAAGAAATGTCTAAACTTGCAGCACAAATAAGAAAAAGCCCTAACTGTAAAAAGTGATAATAGCAAGAGGAAAGATGTTGTCCCCAAATACTACCAAGATTCTTTATTGTATTCTGCTAGGAATTGTAAGGAGTTGCACAAAAATATCCAATACACTGGTATTGAAACACTTATGACAATATGTCAGTCTTGATTAAAAAATCCTGGAAGTACAGCTTGACAAAATAAAATATCTTCCTTTCCTTAAGATGAATTTGTTTCTAAAACATCATTTTGATTTCACACTAGTTGCCACCTTAACAAAAATTACTTACATGAACCGGTATTGGCAGAAAGAAAAATTATTTTGTTTTATATTTAATGACAACCCATAATTCATAGATTTTAAGTTATAGTGGAATATAAATGATCATGAGCTATAATAAAGAACAGTAATATATGATTGACACATGACCTTTCCTGGGAAATGGTGTACAATTCTAATGTTATGTGGGTTTTCCGTTTGCTTGGGTTTTTCCCCCACGAGGCAGTATTTCAAAACTATTTAAAATATTTTATGGGGAAGTATTTGTATTTTGATCAGATACTCCATGAATAACAAAGAAGCCTTTTCTTGAACAACAGAAGATATTTCTATATTATTGCAAAATAAGGCTGTAAGTAAATTACTGTATTGCATCCAAATGCAAGCTTATAATTCAGTTCAAGTCATTTTTGCCCTTATGTATTGAAGGCTCCAAAGTGCCAGAAAAAAAAAGCTACTGAAAAATGACAATGAAATGATGAAAATCTTTTCTTTAAATTTTAGCAGATGAAGGCTCACTTAACCAATTATTCCATGTTTCCTCCTTATCACACATCATGGCTGCAATGCAATCTCTCACTTTTCCATTCTTCCTGCCCCCTGTTCTTCTTCATTTTTTACTGCTTTTATTTACAGTTTTTTTCATAAGAAAATTAACTTATACTTTATTTATTCTAATAAATTCTGAACATGGTGAATTTTGATCAAATTTGACGAAGGATAAAAATTTGAAAATGTGTTAGGTTTTATGATATGAAAATGTTGCCTAAGGAGACTAGAGAGACCATTTTACCATATTTGCAGAAATAAAGTCTAAGCAAAGTACACTGAACACTAGAAAGTCTACACAGTAAAGCATCATTACTGGTGCTGAACCATAGGAAAAGCCTAATCAGCTGTTGCACCTTAAAAGTTATGAATGCATCCAGTGCCAAGAACAGATTCAAAGTTACTCAGGGTATCTGAACAAGGAAACTACATGATTTTATTTTTGCTATCAACAAAACATATTTGCTTTTCTCAGAATTCAACACTAGCATATGATACTGAAACAGCCTTTTAGCTCTGCTGATCTTAGATACATATTTTCTTTTTCATTCTAAGTCTGTCAATATGTTAAACTTTAAACAAGTAGCTAAACTGAAAAACAAAGCAAACAAAAACAGAATCAGCTTTTCAGTACTGAATAGTATATCCACCTTAATTTTGGCAGTTAATTTTTCTTTTGAGAACTCTGCTTTGTGTTTACATTTTTCACAGCTTCTTCAAAATCTATTTACTGCAAACCCTACTGATCACACTCTTAACAGCATTATTTTTGGCCATCAGAGAAACCCGATCTGTCAGATACTAAGATTTATGTGGTATGAACTCCACAGTGCTCATTTTCATCAGTTTTCAATCCTCCATATATATTTTGAAGGACAGATTGATATATTTATTTTTTGGCTAGCAAGATAAAAAGGAAAATTAGACTTCTGCAATTGTGCTGGCTCATAGCTCTCCATTCTTTCAAAACTGTTGAAAAGACAGAGGCGAAAGTACACAAACCATAAAATTCTAATAGGTAATTGAGACAACATTAATTGAGAATGGTTTCATATACGCTGAACCTTATAATACTGTAAATCAGGAAAAAGATCTTCATTGGTGACATTCCATTATCAGTGATGTCACATACCAAATACACATTAAGAAAAAATGAAGCTTATGATATGCACTTTTTACTGGTGATAAAACTTCCAAAAGCTTAAAGATAGGTTCTGTCTTTTCACCAGTTAAAGTTGGTCATAAAGTTTATGCTGATATAATTCTCATGGAGTGTAAAAAGATAGCATTTTAAAGTTAAGCTCAGTCTTTTCTTAGAACATGATATTCAGAAAATAACTGAATTTCTGAATTATAAAAGCACACAACTATGATCTTTAAAAAGAGGTAACACTTTCTAGTATGGCCACATAGTAAATGTCAGTGAGTAATGACTGAAATCTCACAAGCACATTTCTGTAACATAGAGGAAAAGTAAAATGCAGTGAGAAACAATTAAAAAAACCCATGAGGAACTACGAATCACTGTCTTAACATCTATGTTAGAGGACTAGAATATGTTAGCAATAATTTAATAAATTATATGATGCTATTTGTAATTTGTGTATGCAACATTTAAAGAGTAATGATCTAAAATGACAAGTTCCCAGATGGTGCAGCAGAACATACTGACCAGCCAGATTAATAGAAACAAGCTATGAGTATATAAGAAGATATTTATGTGGAATAAGAATTCTTAATATAAATTATTTTGAGGGTATTCTGTATGAATCAGACCTTGACACTGTCCATGTAAAAATAGATACTATTCCTATCTTCTTTTCTGTGAACAAATTATGAAATAACCTTGAGTAGTCCTTTGTCATAACATTACTATGATTCATGATGCTGTCTCACTGAAGCCTCTTATATAACATAAGTGTTTAACTCCTGAAATTAAAAAATTAAAATGATCTTCAGAACCTAATGAATAACAAGCACACTGAAGACTTGACTATTGTAGAGACTCCTCACAGACAGACAATAGAAAAATTTTGCCTTAGACCTACTGAAATTCATTATCGTTTCTATCATTAAATTGGATGGAAAGTTATGACAGGAACAAATGTATTGGCATGAAGAGACACATTTTGGCAAAATAAAAGTAGAATGGTATTCTGACTTTGGAGATGGACAACAATGCAATACAGTTCTTTACTAACAATCTTTTCAGAAACCTTCAAAGAAGTATGAGTATAGCTATTGATTAAGTGCATGACTGCTGAAAAAATTTTGCAAAAGCAGAAGTATAGAAAAACCAAAGATATAGAATTATAAGGCATGAAATTTCCACTCAAACCTGAGAAGTAATGTTTGTCACACAAAATAGAAACACAATAGCTCTGTAATATTTGGGACACTTGAAGCATTCAGTTTGACCTTTTTCCAAGAAAAAGTGCAGAAAACTTATGTTAAGGGTATTCAGAAATCAAACCAGAGAGTAATGTCTAAACTAGATTTTTTGATAGTAAGTGATCATTCAGTTCTTTCTGAAACTGTAGTAATTAAATTTTTTTTATGGCAGATAAAAAATCCTCAATAAACATAAATGTCAGTAGCAAAAAAAGTATTGCCTTTATAATGTGAATTGAAAAGTATAAAAGAGATTGCCTCTCAGGAAAAAAGTGTAAAAGTATCAACTAAAATGTCATTGTTCAAGTAGCAGGTGATTCTGGAAATTTTATCATAGCAAAACTAGTTTAAAAGATAACTTTCAATAACAGTAGTGTAAAAAACCCCCACTGATTTTTTAAAGCATTTTAGAGCTTTTAGTGAATTGACAAAGTGATAGGTATAGAATATTTACATATTAATAAATCATTAAAGTATTTGGAAATTTACTTTTAAAATTAATTTAAATTGTTTTAATTTTTGCCAATTCTCTGACATTTATGCTGTAGATTGCAAGTGATCAAATAAATAAATTTTAAAAAGGGTAGTTAGAAGCCAAACTTCTTTCAAAAAAGTTCAATGTCTGCTCTATCTGCAATTAAGAAATATAGATCAAAGACCACAAAGACATAACCAGACAGGTATGAGTCACATTCAGTCTGTTTTAGTAAGGATCAGTCATGATTAATGCTTTGATCATAGTATCTTACATCGAAGAGGTAGATGAGGTTACATTTTTCACTCATGCAGACTTGTGCAAACATTTCTTTGAATGCTTTCACACTTGCAAATTTTGAAGCAGAATTTAGCTCTTGAAGTTAAAACAACTGAATCAAGAAAACAGTGTAAAAATTTAAATATTTGACAACATGCTACTGCCCTAGAGAAATTCCCATAAATAATGATTCAGATAATAACTGAAAATTCCAAGGAACAAATCATGTCCATGAATGTTACCAGAAATTAAGTTTCTTTTTAAGATGGGAATGTTAGAAACTAAAGCCCAAAATCAGCTCCTGTTGCTACAAAAAAAACCCCATAAAATAATTTGTTTTCCTTATAGCAGAACAGATATTGAAAAATAAATAATTCAGTAGTAGCAAAGAAGGGAGAGAAGAAGTCATTTCAGTGTAGACTCTATATTAAGAGAAAATCCAACAAGATATGATTGTTATGTGCTGGATATTAACACACTCACAAAACAAGTGTTACTGGAGAAGCAATCTTGACAGATACAGCAACTTTTTTCTAAAAATTCTTCTGAGGAAACACTGTTGTAAATTAGAACTTTCTCTTCTCTTTATTCATTTTCAGGATCCAGCGAAGTCTCTGAATTCTTCCTGAGACCAAATCTTTCTGAGGATTTTTCTCTCCGAGGCTGTTGTATGCTCACATTCAGATGTTAGTTGTGCTACAGTATATTCCTCCTGAGGTCAAGTTTACACTTTTCAGAAGGGACTGGATTGCTGATACCAGCAGACTGCTGGCACATGTGATCTATCTGTTAGGAAGGCTATTACAAGCCTTACATTGCTTACAGAGCTATGAAATGCAATGAGTTTTCATAGATGGCATATTCTTCTTGAATGCCCCTGTATGAATAGAAGTCTTTAATTGCTGCTTTCTAAACAAAGAAGATTACACTTTTAGTGATAAATTATATAATTTCTTAATCTTGATGTATGTTGATTTTGATAGTTTTGTAAGCCTGTCTAATAATAAAGGATTTTCAGGTAAAGGATTTCTACCAGGCATTTCCCAATTAGCTGATGTTCTGTTTTCTCCCTTTGGATCTAAACATTTCATCCCTTTACATAAGATTAAGCACATATATATGTGCAGGGTCAACATTTTTTTCCTGAAGATGACCAAAGGGATGGACCTCCAGAGGGCTGACTTTGACTTGTTTAAGCAACTGCTTGACAGAATCCCTTAGGAGACAGTTGTGGTGAATGGAGTTAAATCCAGTTGGTGGTTGATCACGAGTGGTGTCCCCCAGGGCTCGGTTTTGGGGCCACAACTGTTCAACATCTTTATTGATGATCTAGACAAGGGGATCGAGTGCACCCTCAGTCAGTTGGCAGATGACACCAGGTTGGGTGGGAGTGTTGATCTGCTCGAGGGCAGGGAGGCTCTGCAGAGAGACCTGGACAGGCTGGAGCCATGGGCTGAGGCCAACTGCAGGAGTTTCCATAAGGCCAAATGCCGGGGGCTGCCCTTGGGCCACAACAACCCCCAGCAGCGCTACAGGCTTGGGGAGGAGTGGCTGGAGAGCTGCCAGTCAGAGTGGCACCTGGGGGGGTTGATTGACAGCCGGCTGAACAGGAGCCAGCAGTGAGCCCAGGGGGCCAAGAAGGCCAATGGCATCCTGGCTTGTGTCAGCAATAGCGTGGCCAGCAGGGACAGGGAAGGGATCTGACCCCTGTCCTCGGCACTGGTGAGGCCGCCCCTCGATTCCTGTGTTCAGTTTTGGGCCCCTCACTCCAAAAAGGACATTGAATGACTCGAGTGTGTCCAGAGAAGGGCAACGGAGCTGGTGCAGGGTCTGGAGCACAGGTCGTACGAGGAGCGGCTGAGGGAACTGGGGGTGTTTAGTCTGGAGAAGAGGAGGCTGAGGGGAGACCTCATCGCCCTCTACAGCTCCCTGAAAGGAGGTTGCAGAGAGCTGGGGATGAGTCTCTTTAACGAAGTAAGAAATGATAGGACAAGACGGAATGCCCTTAATTTGCACCAAGGAAGATTTAGACTAGATATTAGGAAGCATTTCTTTACAGAATGGGTTGTTAGGCGTTAGAATGGGCTGCCCAGGGCAGTGGTGGAGTCCCCATCCCTGGAGGTGTTTAAAGATTTGCATTGACATAGTACTTAGGAGTGTGGTATAGTTGAGAACAGTCAGTGTTAGGTTAATAGTTGGACTAGATGATCTTCAAGGTTTCTTCCAACCTTGATGATTCTGTGTTCACAGTCTTATCTCAGAAGTCAGTGGCTATGGGTGATAATTTTTCTTGTTGCCAGAGTTATATATCCAGGAAATAATACTCACCTTCTTGCTTTTCTTTTAATCCAGACTATATGCACCTGGAAGATTTTTTTTAAAAAAATGCTTGATCAATAAATATCATTAACTGATTAGTTTTGTAACTTTTTCTGGACTATTAAAAAAATCACAAGTCAATATAATAAATATAATTTCTTCAAATAAATAGCAAATTTACTTTTTAAAATTAATACAGTGCCTATTTTTTACAACTGACCTTTTTGAAAGCAATATATTATTTGTCTCTAACACTTCTATTTCATATTGAGAAATAAAAGAAGCATGTGTTTATTCTTAAGCTATAGTTGTCTGCTTTAAAGTGTCCTCCAGCATTCCAGGAGTAAGCTAATGAACACAGAATAAAGCTTCTATTTTTTCATTTTCAAAGTTAAAGTTTGTGTCTGTGTATTCAAAACTCCTTTCAATTTTAAAAATATTGTTACTACTTGTGGTTGCCGTTGGTTAAGTAAAGAAAATAGCTGAAAATATCTTTTCATCTAAAAGAGCAATATACTTGGTATGAGTTTGTCACACCTCTATAGCAACGTTTCTCAGAGTGTTTGTTCTGATATATGATGTCTCCACATGGTCTTTAAGGAAGATGACCTATTTTCTTTTTACAGGGATTAATTGATTTTATAAAATAATATATAAACAAGCAAGAAAGTAAAAAAAAAATAATATTCCAACAAACATGTTTCCAAAAAAGGAAATATTTTCCCATTTTTATTTCTCTGTCTATTATTAGAAAAGAGATTGTTTGCAGAGGAAATTAATTAAAATGTCTAAAGAAGTAAGCTAAACTTTAGTGACTGAAGTGCTAAGGCTCGAACAACTGTCCCAAGCCAGAGCTGACCTATAGATGAATCCTGTATATTTTATAACTGATAACCATTGTGCTAGTAGGTATTGTACTAAGTTATAACAAACCACCTATGCTGATGTAAAAAGTGCTAAAGCATTGATATACTGAAGCCTGAACAACAGGCCCCAAGCCGAAGCTGCTAACTTAGTCTGGAATCATTAACAAAGTGTGTAAACTCGCTAGTAAAAGATGCAGCTTAGACAAAATATAATCAGTAGTGAGGAGAGAATGTATCCAAGTTCCTTTGTTTGGCCTTGTTCAAGGCTGAGAACCCAAGTATCTGGCCTTGTTAGAAACTCCCTTGGTTTCCCCCCTGAGCCCTGGGCAGGCTGTGGGTGGAATCCAACAGGAGAATGAAACCAGAAATTTTCTGCTCAAAACAAAGGTGCCAGCTATTCTGGCCTGTCGATCTCTGGTATATAAGGCTGGACCCGTTTCCAGCAACTTTGGCAGCCTCACCTGTGGGTGGACACCCCGCGTAGGATTTCCCCCTTGCCGGGACAGGCTCTGCAAACCCTCGCTGTAACCGGGGCTGCCCAGCCACTGCGGGGCTGGGTGATGGGAACGTGTGCTAGTGGTGATGGGTCTTTCTTAATCACTATTCTCTCTCTCATGTAGTAATGATTTGATGCATTACCCTGTTTGCTGCTGTAAGTGCACTATTCTTCTTTTTCTCACTGCATGTCTTCTGTATTACTCTGTTGCATTGGTTATCACTAGTAAAATACTCCTACTCTTTTCACTCTGGTGTCCAAGTTTAATTGCTATCCTTAATCAGCAGAACAGTGATCTCCAAGTCATGGTAGTTGTCCAGTTTTGCAGAAAACTGACAGTTTATTGTGATAATTCACGTCAAGGTGTTTAAGAATTGGAAATGTTAGAGCTAGCAGCTGCTTTATGCCCCTTCTTTATTATTGTCTTTAAAAGTGCAAGAACACTGGAAACAACTAGGGCACAAAACTGATTCAGAGATGTCCATCATATCTATTTGACATCTGGTAACACCTAGAAATATTTGAAATTATCTTTTGTATAAAATAGCTAAATTTTTTAAATTGTGCTTTCCATCTTGTGCAGGACATATTCTTCAGTGTTATAGTAATTTTTTATTAGTCAAGGTGACAAAGAGTTCATAAGAGGCAAATAGATAGGTTTCAGACAGACTGGTTTATTTCTACAGGATAACAATAATCTTGTATAGGATATTTCTTCATGAGATTCTCAAGATCACTAAAAAGAAAATTGGATGTGAATTTTGGGTTTACATCAGTTCTTACTGCTATAATTAATATAATGTTCATAAATTTTGTGCAGTTTACAGTACAGGTATTTCATCAGTAGAAGTTTGAAGTATAAATATCACAAATTTTCAGAGCTATCTGATGAATAAGATAACTCTGAGTACTCTCTCAAGGAACACTGGAAGATGTATAATTTACAGTTTCCAAATATTAAAATGTTAATCTAGTGTTATTGGAGGATAAATCAATAAAATATTCTGCAAGTTGACAAGACCTGTAATTATAATTTTGGATGCTGACACTACATTAGAAAAGTAAAAGCAAACTATAACAATAAATAAAGTTGTTGACTGACAATGATCAGTAGAAAATAAATGGTGTAATACCTTCTGGTACAATAGTTCTGCATATAGGAGCAAGATCTAGCCTAAAATAAACAAATAGCTACCTTTTTTGGTATTAGAATATTAATAAACTTTTAACTTTTTAAGAACACTCCATAAATGTATGTTTCCACTGGAAACTGCTTTCCAAAAATTTATATGAATTATCTAAAAGAGCGTTTTATTGATTTCATCCATATATTCTGATTTAAAATACAAAGAATTTTATAAGTATATATCCAATTAGTATAGCTTAAGGATTGAGCTAAGGTATAATAATGGGCCTTCAGATAAGGGAACTATTATTGGCTCTCAAAAATACAGAAGAAAATCCACAACTAAAACCACAGTAGAATATAAAATAACTTGAAAATAAGGCTAAATTTGCCACATTAGTCAAAATAATTAGGGATTTAAAACTATTCTGCCATTATTGTACTGAACAGTTTTATTTGGTAAACTACTGTGTTACTGGTACATTACAGTTAAAAAGACATTCATTTTGCCAAGCTCCAGAATTCAGAAAAAATAATGCTCTAAATCCATGTTAATGTCCATCGGGCCAACTAACCCTATTGTTTTAAATTTTCAATTTAAGGAGTGGTGATTAATTCTGTGGAAGTGTCATTTTCTTACCACTAACTGTAGGAAGTTCATGGCTCAACTTTTATACTAGTCATCCAAAGCATAAATAAGGGTGTCAAAATTTTGGCCTCCAGTGCAACATACTGATCCCTTTGCCTGTCTGTTCCTGAAGATCCCATAAGAATAGGGTAATCACAAGTAGATTTCATAAAATGTTTTGGCAGTGATGGATGTCCTTTCTCACTAGAAGCTTCAAAAACTAGCACTGCTTGGTAGTTCTGGGTAGTCACAGTTGTGACCATACAGACTAACTGTGCTGTGAATGCAAAACAAACCAGTGAAAGCGCAGCAGAGATTTTATCCCTTCCTCAGAATCAGAAAAAGGTATGCAGCTTGATCAGCTGGGAAATCAAATCCCTGACAGAAACTGCTGGGTCAGGAACCTTCAAGGATCTGGAGATTCTTCACAGTATCGAGAGGCAATTCTAAGTGACTCGTTAGTAACTTGATAACTAAAATTATTCACATGAGACAAAGCAGGAAAATTTTAAATTTTAAAATAAAAAGATACATTAAAAAAATAAAGCACCAACTGAGGTGAAATAAGAGATGAGGTTAGTATATACTATCTTTTAGTAATTCCCTACTTGCTTGGAATTCCTGGATTATTTAGGAATGTTTTACTATGTCAGAAGGGTATGACTGGCTGACTGCAAACATGAAAGCAAACAAAGGTAATCAACTTACTAAATTGTCTTGCATTTTGAGAAAAAACTTGTATTCTTTTGTCTTTTTCCTAAACATGATTTTTGTTCCAAAGGCCTCCCAGTGAAAATGCTTAATTTGTGACTTCGAGAAGAAAGGAGGAGAAAACTCCATATTTTTTTAAAGCTACATTACATTATCAGTGATAGTTTTTTAAAACAACTCCTCCCAAACTTTCTGTATTTCTTTACTTCATCTCTGTCCTTGAGATTTACACACACTGGATTACCAATGTCTGACAAGAGATAGATATAGATCTATAAATTAAACAGTGAAAGCTCTACAGAGGGTAAAATACTCCTTATACTAAATCTTTGGTTCTTACAACATAATTTTGAACATATTCATTAGCACACTATTGTTTGTATGTGTATGGGTTTCTGTGTGTATATGCAAAAACAAGGTAAGTGGAATAGACAAAATACATTTACTTACAACATTGAAATATTTTTTCCTCAAACTGTACTAAAAACAGAACTCGACTTCTTGCTTTTCATACTGAATGGACTCTCTGGAGCATAGTCTATGGATGTATTGCAACTGCTTCTGTGCGCCCATGACACTTTCCTTTTCTTCTTCTTGCTATAATGTGGTTCAGATGCTTGGTTTTGGAAGTGTCGATATATGCTAAGCAAAATGGACACCTGAAATTAACAGAAAACAATATTGTTAATTGTAAAATTATCTCCTGAAACATATTTTTTTTAAAAAAAATATTTATTAGTGAAGGAAATAATAGGATGTGTATTTCATATATACTTAGAAATATGATGAAATTTTTTACCTCCAAGGACTAATTTCTTCAAGACACAGAGTGACTTAACTTTGTAGTCAATACCGTAAATACTGCAACTGAAGAACTGTGATAAAATAAGACCTTATTGGCTAGATGTTAAATGTAAAGTGTCCTTACTTCAGTATGGATACAGTCTGTATTAACACTCGTTTTTGCTTCTTATTAAATTACCATAGCAACACTGCTAGATACTAATTCTCCATTTCTAGTATTTTTTCTGAAGGACACAAAGAGTGGCAGGTAGCAGATAATGGAAGACAGTAACAAGAAACACTAGATTATTAGAACATGTTAATGTAGGTCAAATGAATCAGAGATGGGTTATTGCTGATATTTCTGTGGTGTTCTGTCACTTAAGGTAGTCATCAAGATCTAGTCTATTGATGACAGCAGAAAGCCCATAAAATTACTAATAAAGAACTGTTATGCAAAAGTGATTATATAAATTTCATTTATAATATGATTGGATATGAATTTATAAAAAACTAGCAAGTTGAGCAGAAACATTGCAATAGTCATTTACTAGTTAATTTAATGTTGAAAATACTTATGTGTTTCACTTTGTTAAAGGCTAGTGGCGATAAAGGGTGCTGAAGATTTTTCTTTCTGGGACAAACAATGGTGATAATTAAGAAATACTGTTTGACCAACTTGCTAAAAAGTGGCAGTCGTTATACTTTCTTGCACGTTGTATATTCTGCAATATATTCATCTTTACCTAGAGAAATGGCATTCCTTACTGACTTGAAGATCTTTATCTGTCTTTCAGATTAAATATTACCCAAAAATACTAAATGTTATTTGCTTAAACACTGAGCATGACATATGTGAATGACACATAGATGTTTAAGTCTGAACAGATTTAAACATAAAGATAGATGTTTATTTAAAGATAGATGTTTAGATCTGAAAAATCAAAATAAGAAATAGTTTCAGGAATGTATTTCAAAAATTTTGTGTAATAGTTCAAGAAATCTAATGAAAACCACTTTTCAAGAAACTAGTCAAAGAGTCTTAGTCCTATTAGTAATCATCACCTTGTTTTCTAGGCATTACGTTTAAGCTCAGTCCCGGGAAATCAAATTTACATTATAATTTTACTTTAAATAATAATATGACAGAGACCACTGTATGCAAGTTACTGCATGAAAAAGATGACTTCAGAATTTGTCAATGAAATGGAAAATCATCAAAGAAAACAAATATATATCCAGCCCCAAAACTCCCCACTAATACTCCAGTCATTAGTAAAACTGGAGAAAAATGTTCTTAATCGCCCTTGTGTGGTTTTGGGTATTCAGCCTGAGGTATAAGGAGACATATTAAACTGTATTTTCAATAGCTATTTATTTCCTCAGACTGAGAAAGATTAAGAAAGATTTAAAAGTCCTGCCTCAGAATGGTTAGAATATCAGTGTTTGTCTGATGGGACATTCAGGTGTTTTCCCTGGGCCAGCAAAAAAAAAAAAAGTGTAGATGTAAGAAATGAGGAACACTGTGAAATTACCTCAAGAGTAATTACAAGTCTAGAAAATATGATTCAGAGAAAAGATGGAAAGGTTCACCGCTACATAGTTCAGGGAAAAACATAATAACTAATAGTAAGAAGATGGTACAAAGGAAATTGTTCTTCACATCCATAGAACAAGAAATGTAAACAGTAGAAAAAAGTAATTTAAGATCCATTTTGTGGTGGGGAAAAAAAAAAAAAAGCAACACAAAAAAACCCAAACAACAAACAAAAACCCCCTATTTAAGCACTTTAAGGATCCTGCAGAGGTGTCATTGCTATATAAACAATATAAATAAAATTTTATCAGACAGTTTCTCTATGGAAGAGGTATAGCAGAACACTGTTTACAAAAAAGGACTTAAATAAGCTCAGGAAGTAACTTCCAGCTCCACTTACTTCCATTCTACAAATCTGGGTAATCTGGGCCTCTCACATTATGGTGACACACTTATCTATGTGATACTTGTAATTTTGAAATTTTCATTTTTTGTTCCATTATTTCTGACAAAAATTTTTTTTTACTCCTTCTAAAACAACATGAGAAAATTTTAAATCTCAGTTTAATATACCTTCAAAACTATTTCCAACTTAGGCTACAGGGAAAATCAAAATATTTGCTTTCATTAAAATGGTATTTCCTGTTAGCTTGTATGGATGTGCAGAAACCGTTTATAATAAAATCTATCCCAATCAAAAAATTTGCTCCAAGAAATGCAAATTGCCACAATTTTTCTAACAGAAAGCTTTTACTCTGCAGCAGTAGTCTTCCTCCAGTATCTCAGCTCACGGTCCTATGTGGAGCTACTACTTCTACGCTGTAATCAGCATTTTGGATTGGTTTGAATGGCTTATCCACAATTAAGGGAAATGATGAATTATTCTTGGTTTTGAGAAAGACGCAGATTCCCTCCAAAGGAGATTTAAGGACACTCTGCATCTCTACCTGAAGGCTAACATTTAACAGAAGACACTTGTAAATCACTCTAAGATGATTATGTAATGGCTTTGTAATATTTGGGGTGAGCAATAGAGTGGTAGGTTGCAAGTGAAGAAACATAAGAAGTTAGAGACCTGTGAGAAGGAAAATACAATTTGTCCCTTTCCTGTGAAGCTGATAGAGAAAGAATGCAGAGGCTCTGAATCTGGAATTTGGACAGAAAGAGAATGGGGTGTCGTAGCCTTAATTTATGAAGCATGGAGCTCTTATTACATAGAGGAAAAGGTACAGCCTTTGGAAATTTTCCAAGTAAAAAATAAGCCAGAATATAGAGCACTGTATTTCTAACTATGATGGTTTCTGTAGTGGCTCAAAGAATATAAAATAGTACAATTTATTATTTAGAAAGAGACAGGATATATTGAAGATATGTCAGGATTAACATTTTATGTAGGTTTTTAATCAGAACATTACCACATGCAACTGAGTGACACAGCATTTTTGAGAGAAGGAGACAAGAACAGTCTACTTTGTCTCTACTTTAATTTAATGCAGTAAGAGTCCTAGCTGGTACAATATTAAAAATAGCATAATAGTGAACAGGTTTTAAATCTTATAATGACTAATTGAGTTAAGTATTAAGAATTTGGATTTTCAATATCTATAACTTTATTCCAAATGTTTTGTTCTTTCAGCATACAATACCCAGTGCTTAGTTTTTTTCTTTCTAAATCAACAGTTACTTCACTTTGATTTGTTCCTGCTGACCAGTAATCTCCTACAAAACTATGTCTTAGAGTATTTCTGATATGTAGTGTTATATGTATACATTCCTAGATGAATGTGAGACCCTAATAAAGACAGCAAATGAATCTTAGATTAAGGAATTTGAAAAATTTCTGGTCTATTTTGTACACATCCTCCAACACAAATACCCAATATTAAAAGAAAAAAAAAATAATTTAATTATTTGACTATAAATAAAATCACATAACATCTTGTGGTTTTTAATAATTCATAATGGCATATTGAAGGGCAATATCTGTTATTCCTTTTGAATTAATCATATGTTCAGACTGATGTAAATCCATGTACAGAGTCAATCTTATTCTAGGAATATGTTTACAATCATTTTCCATACACATGAGGATTTCTATAGTGTAAAGAAAGCAACAAAACCTCCTTGAAGGAATAATTTAATTTCCTCTGCAGTTTTGATTTAAAAAAAAAAAAAAAATCACATAAAATAAAATTTTTACATAGTTATTCCTACCTAACAAAACAAAACAAAAAAAAAAAAAAAAAAGCAAAAAACCCCAACGAGGTGAAAAACAAACAAACAAACAAAAAACAAACAAACCAACACTCAAAACTTTGGAAGAAAGGGTGTAAAATATTATCTGCCTATAACTAACATAATTGAATCACAGGAATGTGTGCAGCAGTTACCATTCTGCCTAAAAACCCCATGTTCACACTGAGTTCTCTTGAACACATCCAGGTGTTCCTGAGCTGTTACCATAAAGATTCAGTTAAGTTTCATCAGGGAACATTGTTTCAAAATGTTATTAGACTAGGAGCTGTCATGTAAATTACGGCATTATTATCAGTGGTGGCATGCATGTCAACGGTAATTAAAGCAAAGAATAACCACCCTCCAAAACCATCCCCACATCAACAAAAAGAAAACCCAAAGAGCAAAACCTCTCAAGTCCCTATCATAGAAACTATGAAAAAACCAGCACATTTCCTGACTTTCCATGGAGCCTAACACTACCCAGCTGTTCTCATTTAAAATTAATGTAATACTGTGAAATGATTCATTGAAAATTACCTATGGACTCATGGCAATGGAACTGCAGCTCTTACAAGCAGAAAATGGAAACCAAAAAGCTTTTCTCATACAATTTAAATCACTCATGATGCATCCTTATCCAAAGATAGATCAAAAATTCCTTAACACACATCTATTTTCGATTTTTTCATTTGTAGGCAATGATATACAAGGGGGCAGGGGAGGAGGAAGGTAAAAAGAAAGGTCTCTGAGAGAACATTTTTATAGGCTACAAGTCTAAAGCTTTACATACATAATTTTCTTTGTGCCAAATGAGTAGTTTGTTTGGAGAATCCTTCAAATGACCTTGGTCTACAATCCTCGTAGTAGAATGCAGGGAAAGAATAAATAAATAAATAAATAAATAAATAAATAAAATAAAATAAACATGTCTTTCTGAAGACATTATTTATTAATAAACTTTTTTTCAAACAGTTTGTAATGCTCTGGATACCTATACATACTACCTGTAGGACCTACGCCAGTCAAAAATCCGCTGTCCTTTAAAATCAATATGTGTTCTTACATTATTTATGTGCTTTATAAATGACATTCTCACTGAATTGTAGTGTGTATTGTTATTCAGCTATCTCAATTACACCTGGACTAAAAAAAAAAACCTATGAACCATTTGCAGTTTTGAAATTTTTTACTTTTATAATTGTTTCTTTGGGACAGAGCAATCTTCCTGCAAATATAATAGCAACCACTACATGCTCCCTCACATTCTTCTGTTCAGACTGTAAACAAACAAACAAAAAAAGGAATAAAAGCAAGTCTCTATTGAAAACTGAAATTCAGTTGTCTTTGTGTGACCACAATTTCATTTCTAAAAATAAAATTGTCTGAAATTCAGATTTAGATCGATATAGCACAGTCCACTGCAATGGATTAAAATATTAACATTTAAAAAATATTTTATAATATATTGGCTTATATAAAATCTCATGCAATATAGAAAAGCAATGTTTTTCAAGATCGCTGCTTCAAAGGTGGGTCTTACACATCATATCGCAGAACAGTCAGGATCACCACATCCAACATCCACTATCAACAGTATGCATAGTCAAGATTATAATTCCTGAAAGAACATGTTAAGCAAAACATAAAAATGAGTGAATTTGCATAGAACATATTGACTTCATTACATGGAGTGTAAATATTCAAATGTATATCTAGGGCATTTTAAAGAGTTCTAACTGAAAGACAGTAGGAAACAAAGCTGATAAGTGTGATCAATACTTATGAATATGAAAACATGAAAATAAATAGCGTATGACTGTGTCAGTAATTAATATTTATATGAGTTATTATGGTCACACATATATTAATGTACACATCTCAAATACCAGAGCAGCAGAAGTTTTAAATACATTTAATCTATTGGTTATGGACTGGAAATATAAACATCCAATTGTCATTCACAGAGGCACCAATGGGACAGAGAGCACGTCACACATTTCTGTAAGATGAAGATAAGTGCATAAGCCACAGTGATGGAGATAAGCTTCTTTGATTTCTGGAGGGCTTAAAAAAAAAAAAAAAAAAAAAAAGTGTTGAGAAGCAGTTTGCTGAAAGATAAAGCATAATTAGATAGAATGGCAGAAAAATAACCACAAGCTTGATGCAATTTATAACTTAAATTCTGAAGAACTTCACAACAGATCTCATTTCACAAGTGACGAGCACTTCTGTACTGCACAATACTTCTCATTATTTAAACAATGTCATTTTAAGTCATTTGTTTTCATAATATATACAAAAATTAGGACTGTTAACTACTCTGAATTTATGTATTAATTAATGTATCCATGTTCTGTAGTAACTCAGAGAAAAATGCTGAAAAATTTATTAGCTTAGATATTGGAATTAAGAAGAGTAGGTATAAGTTTTCCAATTTTTAACACCTTACAAAAGTATATTATGGTAAGACCACAATAATGTTTTCCTATTAATTAATTACAGTTGTATATTATACCCAATTCTATCCTCAGTTAACTCAGTGACGAATTTCTTCACCTTGTTGCTGCAGGATCAAGGATTGGAAATGTCTGCATGCAGTTGAGGCCCTAAGCCGTAAATCTGAGTGAGACTTATGAGGATTAGATATCCAAGTAGCTTCTGTGATTTGTTGTAAGGATGCAGATCATGTCTACTCTGAGCAAAGGAGTATGGTACAAAGATTTGAGTTACAAGAGACAGTACTAGGCAGATGTGTTGACTCATCTAGCTGAACTGTCATGGCACTGAATAAAAATTATCAAGTCCTTCCTGCATTCTAGAATAAAGACAGACAAACTTTGCAAAGAAGAAAAAAGTCGACATCATAGATATGTGGAGCAAGTATTTTGGGAGACTAGACAGCCCTGACTTTTCTGGGAAAGGGTTGAGAGCCAACTGCTCATCCCATCATTCATCCCTCCTGTGCTCTAGGGCTTTAGGACAGCTCACCTCACTGATAATGGATTAAAAGCAATACTTCCCATGGAAGGCAAGTAAGGATGTGAAGGACCTTGATCAACACAGAAAGATCCACTGTGGCACACATAGCACATTATCTGAAAAAAACACTCCTACAGAACCTCAAACAGACCACAGACCAATGGTGACACTGATTTAAAATGCAATGATGTACCAAACCAGATCCAGTTTATTTAAATTACTGGTTGTGCTTACTTCATACATTAAAAGCCTTTAATTTGAGACAATTATTATGACAGTCAGACCTAAACTCACTTAATTTAAAAGACAAAAGTATGAAGTAGAACATATTTGCTGCCAAAGCTTTAAGGAAATCAGACTACTGAACTACCAAAAGTCACTGGCTATGCAGACAGAAGCAGTCTGTTGAAGTGCTAAACCACTTCTGACAGCATCTGCTCCTTCTGCAGGTGCAGAGAGAACATTTTATTTATTCTAAGTTATCTGAGTAGATCAATTCAGTGACTAGTTTGCTCAGACTGAGAAACCAAATGGGAATGAAAGAGGAGGAAAGGCTATGCATACAGACTAAGAGTGTAATAATGATATATACCAGTCCTAAAATCTTGGATGATAAAGTAATCAGAACTGTTAAGTTCGTTTCCTAACTACATGCAATGGCATTTTTTCTAAATAAATCTTTCACATGTAAAACATGCTCTGGTAAATTATTTTTCCTGTATCCTGTACACCTATTATGGTTTTATTTTAAACTACTGTTATTGCATTAATTTAAAACAAACAAGTTCTCTAAATACAGGCCTTTTTTGGGGATATGGTCTAGCACAGATTACAGATAGAGTCTGGCCTGAACCATAAAGACAGCTGTGAAGAGGCATAACAAACCAAAGGAGGGGATATATCTCTGTCTTAGACCAAAAGATCTTGTCTTGTCCCCTGTATTCTTGTGTTAAATATATATTTCTCACTAATTTTAGTTCCTTATTCATAGTGAAAATACAAATTATATAAAATTTTGATGTAAACTATTCTAATGTTCCTTTTTGTGATTTTTATTCAACATTTTTATCAAACAGCAGTAAAAATAAAGGTAATAACTCTAGTAGTTTCAGTCATACTGTGGGTCATCCTGTGCTCAGTAGTTTTGATATCTGGTCCAATATTTTGGGCCAGGGATAGACACCTTGATGTGACTACCTCTTTGTACGATTTTCTGTGGTCAGTAAGTCCTTGAAATCAGACAGTGTGGGTCAGTGTGACTGATTCCTGGCTCTTTTGGAGAAATGGGATTTTCTGACATCCCTGAAAATTAACTATTTAGAAATACCTGGGCTGTACAAATGGATGAATACAGAGCCATAGAGGTAGATCCAGGGTGCTAAGACCTATCATGGATGTAATATCCTATATTCCTCAAAATTCAACACAGTTGTGTATGTAATGAATTTGGACCTACACTTAAATGTAATTTTGACTGCAGTCACACTTAAAATGTAGTTTACCTGCTCAGGAAGGTCTGTAGTTCTTTGCTTCTACATTGTGAAGAAGACAAATTAATTGTCATTTACCATGGAAATCACAAAATTCTCAATATTCTATTTTATCCTCCATTACTAGTCTAAATATATTACAAGGGACACTGAAAACAGCTGTATTTCTACCAAGATCCTTAATCCTGAAAGACAACAATTTGCCCCTCAAACATATTTCTCCTTACAAATTTCAAGAATTTATGCATTTTTCCTTCAGTCTTAGCTTAGTTACTTAGCTTTGAAAATACAGCTACTTTTTCTTTCTTTTTTTTTCTTCCCATGTACAAAATGGTTGTTGCTTTTAAATAATACTTAAAACTTATGAGTGATATCATTCTTTCTTAAGTCCCTGGCAAAGATCCCACTGAACAACAATTGGGCAATATTGATTTAGAGTTTGTAAAAATCTCAACATTTAAGTATTAAGAATTTTATAAAAAGTTTTGGGCCTTATTCTGCTTCCACTGAAGTCCGTGGCATTTTTTTCTAGGCACGTTAGTGAGATACCAGATTGTTATTCAAAATTTAAGGAAAAGCAAGCTGAGAGAGAGAGTTGAAACCCATTTAGAGGAGCAGAAAAATCGTTGTGCAAATGTGACTATAATAATAACTGTTTAGAAAACCACTAGAGATAATATGTGTAAAGAAAATATCTCTTGAGATTAATAGAAGCAAACAGATTTTTTTTTTTTTTTTTTTTTTTTTTTTTTTTTCCCCCAAGTCTTTTTAAGGAACTTAAGTTATTGGTCAACTTTGTGTGGCTTCTGAAAAATGAAGTTAATAATTCACTGAAATGTGAATCAGTTGATGTAAAAATGTCATAGAAGTTTTTAACTGTAGCATTAGGAGAGGAAGAAAAGTTCCATACTCCAGAAAAAGACATAAAATTCGCAGGAAGAAGGTAAAAATATGGAGCTGAAATGAAGATCAAACCAGGATGAATGCCCTCAGCCTTTGAAAGCTGCCAAAATGCCCAAGCCAAATGAAGCTTTAATCTGAAGTAAGCAGGAAAAAAAATGCGCAACTGTTAGTAATATATCCAAAAACTTACTGAGAGCTGGAAAAATAATGTGAGTAGAGAAAGTTAAATGTTGTCACAGTATGTAGAAAGTGACTTAACATGGCTCCAGTAAAGTAGTCTCAGAAGACCAATAAACTTCCCCACAGTATACTGAATATAAACTCGAATTGGGTACAGCCTGCAAACACCAAGAGAGCTTTGACATTAATTAAGTGTATTTAGCACTGATCTTTAATAACGAAGTCTAGTAAATTGAGAGTAGGAAAGAGGTTATTTTGTTTAGATACCAAAAACAATTTGTGAGATAAAAGCTGAGGGTATCCATTAGAGTATCTTGTTTGTAGAGAAAGGTTTGCTATGATAGAACCTCAAAGACTAGTAAATAAAGCTGATTGGTGAAAGTCTATAAGACAGAAATATATTACACCTGGGAAGGTAAAGAATTACAGCTAATCAGAGTACTATGACAAGAGTAGTTGAAAATAGAAAAATTGTAACGAGAATATAGGTAATGAGTAGTGTACTGACTCATGAATTTGTACTGGTGGAGTCAAATCTGGGTTTTTTTCCCCCTTTTCCAGAGCATGTAAGTATATTTAAGATTATAATTACTTATGGTGTGTATCATGTGCTCATTCTTTAACAAAGATTTTTTTCTGTACTAACCAATGGATTTATTACAGTGTAATGACTGATAGTTACAGGTGTTCAGGTTTGAATACTACTGGTGTTTTTATTGTAAAGCTGGAAAGCCTAATAAATCTGATAGATACATAGCAACATACATGGTCACAGTGATGTCACTGTGCTTTATTTATCTACATTACATTTATATTTAGTATTTCATTACTTCATATGTTTTATACAGTATCCTTCTTATTGTTGTGATGACTGTCTTAAAAGGAATGCCTAAAGGGAGACAGATTTTAACTCTGAGATACATTCCTGAACACCACTGTCAGACTTTTTTTTTCAGTTACTTGTATTGTATTTAGAGACAACCAGCCTCCTACTGTCCACATCTGCTTTCAATTCACAAGCAGTTGGTGTGAGTCATGCATCATCAGCATTTTGTTTGCTTGCTATTCTGTCTCATCTGGGAAGCCACTATATCAAGTAACAGAAACAGAAAATAGGTACACTCCCCCTTTAAAATTTCAGCAGGGATCCTGCTTTTTGTAACTTCTGCAAATTACACCATTAAACTGCATATGTTGGCCTGTTGGGCACCCATAATTAAATAAAAAAGGAAAAAGTGGCCATAAACTTCATGAACTAACTTACTAAAACTGCCAGCGAATTAAACCGGCAGACTATAGTATTTACCAACTGTATTTTTTTTCTGTTCAATCAACTCAAAACCTGAAAAGCTATTTAAAAATGCCGTAACCATGATAACTGTATTTAGTGATACGTGTGCACAGTACCTATAACATACAAGCTCCCTTTGTCTCAATACCCTTCCTTTTTCAAAGATATGAGTTGGAAACTATCAGAGTAATTTCAATGAATTGGTTCAAAGAGAGAAGGTAAATTTCTTCAGTAGAAGAGAGTGATCAAATAATGAAAATAGGCTAAATTAGTAATTTATTAATTTACTTATGTATTTCTTTCAAAATTTTTCTTTGTGAATTATCTAGTTTGTTCAAATAAAGTTAAAACCAATATAAATGTAAACACTGTAGGAAAAACATCCTAAAGTGTTTTTATAACACATGAACAATTCCCTAATACAAAATATGATATAACATATTTTATTCTAGCAAGAACAGAGAAAATATTGAAACCTATGTATATTTTCCTTCTTTTTCAGAGCTTAGAGAAAGGACCAAAAATTGACCTCTAAATCACAGTTGCAGAGAGGTAGTTATTTTTGCAGAAATATAAATACCCTTTGCTGAAGTAAAGTTCAATAAATAATGATCCATTTGGGATTCTGGGACAGATGGCGGGGTGGTGGCAGGAAGGACAAAGACATCAGCCCTGAACCATGCTGCTTTATATTCAGCAAATCTGAGTTCTGAGAACTTTTTACAGCACAGTGTCTACATTTCTGGAGGCTTTCCATTAAGAAATTAAAAAATAGAAGCTTGAAAAAAAAGGTAATTAAATGTGATTGGAATTGGTATTCAATTCGGTGATATTTCGTTATTTACTTCTGTTCCAAGTTAGAAAACACAGTCACTCTTTTCCCATCCTTAAATATGAAAAATTGTATGAATGAAATGTCATGAAATCCACAGTTGTCCTGGTTCATTAGTTTGAAGCAAGCCAAGCCTCTATGTGGGCTTTGCCATATTTTATTCTGGTTGGACTGACAGAAAACCCTATAAGGCAAAGGTGTGGCTTTCCAGATGAGCTAATGCTATCACTGAAGGTTTTTTCTGGCAGTGCTTGACCAAGGAACTGTACACATCTGTGAGTGTTCAAATAACAGAGAGTATTCTTTTTGCCCATCCCACATATCTTCTTGGCCTCAAAGCAGACTTGATAATCAGTAGAAATAAATTAATATTTTAGAGAAAAATACTCCTGTGTATTTCTGTATATCTACCTTTAAGTACCCTAAACAACATCTCAGAAACAACTATTTTTCACCATTGACAACTAAAAGAGTTTGTCTTATTAGCTAAGACTGATAGAAATATAAAAGTAGTCAAGATCAGTTTCACTTTCAGAGTAGCTGGACTAGAACTTGGAGTAGAAGGATCTTCCAGACATGTCATATTCATGAAACAAATAAAAGCAAATTTGTATAAATTAATTGTCTATTACAGTTTTCCTAGAAGTTAAATTATGTAAAATAGGGTCAAGGTTTCTAATACCTCTTGATTTTTTTCTAGGATGTAAAACTGTTTAGAAAGTATTGTCTACTGTTTTCTCCTAGTCTACTTAACAAACAAAGAAACAAACAAATAAACCAAACAAAATCCAAACCCTAAATAATTTAAAGGTCTATACTTTTAAGTACTTTGAACAGATTGAACCATAAAGCTCTGTGTTCTGTGTGGTCAAGTATAGATGACAGTCTTAAATATGAGATTAGGCACTCTAGTCCTCATATTCAAGTAGAACTAATTGTCAGTGAAATCAATATACGTTGTGTATCACAACTGTGGCTTTGCTTGCATGTTTCATGATAAGTTTGTGTTAGCTTATTAAAAATTTTCATCACAATATTCTGAAGGATCCACTGTATGTATTGACTATGAATAATACATTAGTCACAGTGCTATCATTGTTTTCATGTATTGTTTTTGAGGCCCTTAATTCATGACATTTTCATTTTAGAATGAAGTATATTCCTAATACAGACAATATACCTGCAATCAAAATAGTTTTAAATTATTGAGCTTAATGGAGTCTAACTCTCTTGATATTGGATAGATGATACAAGAAATAAATGTACAATTTCAGATAATTAAAAATGTTACTTTTGGTTGGGTTTTTGTTGTTGTTGTTTGGGTCTTTTTTTTTTTTAAGACTACTTTTTATGATGTCATTTACGGACATAATCATGAGTAAATGTGACTTCTTTTATAGCTAAGGCAAATGAAGCATATCTTCAATTAGAAACTTTTGAAAATGTACTGTGGTAGCCTACTGAGAATGGAATTGCTTTTCTTCACAGCTTCACACCCACTCCTCTTTAGAAGCTCATGGCTGTAGATAAGTGCTGCAAGTGCAATATCCTTCATGTATTTTCAGCCACTGTGTACTTCAAATAACCTATCTGATGTGCAGTTTTGAATATTTCAGAAATATTTATGTGCTTGCTTTACACTAGGTACTTACCTTAGTTTTCTTAAGTAAAGTTTACTGTAAAACATAAGTAAGTATAGCTCTTTATGTAGACATAACTGTAATGATTTGCATGAAGCAAGTTTTCAAATTGTTTGCCATACTCCAGCAGGAATTCCCTCTGCAAGGTGGACAGCATAGCTGTTCACAGTGTGGTCGTGCTATAGTAAACTCCTCTATGCCTTTATGTAAAATGTTTCAATTTCTGGCATGATATATATTATTCATAGTAATAAAATGAATGTGTTTCAAAACAGAAAAATCCATTATAGCTGAAAGGTATTTAAAATAATAATAATAAAAAAAAAAGATAAAGGACTAACAATAGAATATTTTATGTTCTTATGACAGGCTCGTACCGACAGTTGGTATCATTAAGACACAGTAAGACATAGTAAGATAAATTGTCAAGAAACAGATTACAGTTAAGGGCCAAAAAAATGACTGGTACTCTCATAGAAGAATTACATAGGGAAGCTTTCACAAATTTTCATACATAACCAGTAATTAAGGTTTTATAGAGTTACTTTTAAATGGTCAAGGTCAAATCAGACAATCCTGTCTGTAATCACTCTGCATTTTCTCACATGCAGTTACTTTTGGTTATTAAAAAAAAAAAAAAAAAAAAAAAAAAAAAAAAAAAAAAAAAAAAAAAAAAAAAAAAAAAAAAAAAAAAGGAGAAGAAAGAGAAGGCAATACTAACAACCTAAACAGTGTTGGGATGAGAGTTGTGATACTTCTGTCTCTCTTTTCCCACACAATTCCTGGACACAGTTAGAAGCAGCAAGAACATTTCCAGCAGGTTACTGTGTATGTGGTCTACCTATCTGGGCAGATAAGGAAGTTCACCAGTATGGATGTTGCTAGACACTGTCAGTTGACTGCAGAGACAAAGGACAAGCCCTGATACTATTTAACATATTAGTACAGATGTAGTCTGAGATGCCAGGCTGATAAACATGGCATAAAGTTTCTGTCTGTTGAGTCTAAATATCACCAAGTCCTCAGCCAACAATTTTCAGGTCTTTGAACCCAAGGAGACCATAGTATTAATACCACATTGGGTTTCTGGTGAGCTCGGGACTACTGTTCTAACCAGAAGACAATCCAAACAAAACCGAAGGAAGTTAGTACTTCCCTTACATCAGAAAAGTCTTTTCAATATCAAATATAAGCGGTATCCCAAAGAGGGATAATGTTCAAAAGATGTTATAACTACTTCAGAGTTCACACATGTATTCTTGTATTTCATCTATTGAAGATTAAGATCCTTCTGTTTTCCTGCTGATTCAGAGAATTAAATATGGAACATTTCAAAAGCGTTGAAGAAAGGGAAACAACTAAGACCTTTGATTTCCCTAACAGTTCAGGAAATGAATAGTACTGGCATTTAAAAAAATATTGGCAAGTAGATCATTGTAAATTGTTGTTCTACAGATTAAATCCAACTGATGTCAAAGTAGTCAAATATGAAAATTGTATTATTCTTCTGAGTATAACTATTCTATACCATAAATCAAGCAAAGAATGTGATTTAGTATTAAAGTAATATTTTTCCTAAAAAAATATAGCGGTTGCTAGGGTCAAACAATGGAAGACAGGAAAAAATTATTTTAGATCTTCCCTTGAAACAAATTATATCAAAAAGATTTATTTCTTCATCATATTTGAAATGTGTTAGGGTAAGAGAAGAGGTCTTAGGAGCTTGAAACAATGCTAAATCAGCCATCCTAAGTACATTTTTTGTTTTTTGATTAGAATTGACACTACTCAAGTAGACAGGTGTACATTTTTTTTTTTCTTTCTGAATTAAAAATAGACATTAACTCATGTTTCAACTAAATTATAGAAATAAAAATATTTCTTAGCAGAAAAAAAGAATAAAGAAAAAAAGAAAATAAGACCGTTTAAATAGACAATGAATACTACCATACTTCAGAATTTATATTTGTCTTGGTAAGATTTCCCAAGGAAGGAATATTCAACGGTATTAGTACCTGTAAAAAGAAGTTGATCTATCATATGGCATACTAGAAAATGTCATAGCCCCTATATTAGTAAGTTGGATCTTTCTTATTGTTCCAAAAGTGAATATGTCTCTCTTACAGATGATGGACAGGACTGGGCTTCTAGGTTTTTTTAAGATTTAGTTCTCATTGAAATGTTTGATCTCTTCTTGCAAAATAATTGTCACGTCTGAAGTTGCAGAAACTTTTCTACAGTTTTAGGAGATATATGAAATGAGAATACCTGATTAGTTTGTTCTTACACATAACATAGAACATATGTATGTGTATGAGTATGTACAGAAGTATGTATATACATATATACAGTGGCTGATAGGATTTATTTTGGTTAGTCAAGCAGTCCTAACTTGTTGGGTTTTTCTACAAACCACAGTAAAGCCACAGTTATCATGTATGTTTTACCAACATAATAGAGAAACAAACCACTAAGTTTAAGTTAGAAGTGCAATTCTGAAATATTCCCACTGTTGACTACAGTAAGTCTTTTCAAAACTTTTAAAGTGTACTACTTCTAGCTGATTTCTTAATTTATACAGTTGGACAGAAAATCATATTGAAGATATAAGCTGGTCATACAATCCAAGAAACCATTTTGATCAGCACTTCATATGCTGGTTTAATGTTAACACATACATGATGATATTTGAACCTCTTTTTGTGATTTTTCTCTGCTCAGTAAAGTTACAGGAAAAAAAAAAAAAATCTACCTTCTGAGCCTCATCTATCTTGATATGACTGTAGTAAAACAGCATCCACCAACTTTAGTTCAGTCATTTAATAGCTGTGATTTTTTTAATTAATTCTAGGAAATTGAATGATTCAAAGTTTGAGTTTTTAAGGGACACAGTTTCAGGCAATATTCATGTCCTATTTTGATGATAATAGAATCTGTTTAGACAAGCTTTTTGTTCTGCAACAGATGATAAAATGACTGAAAGCTTGATTTTTAATGTTCACTCTGCTCTTATTAAGGTTGATTTCAGTGAAGATTGAAAGACTGGATGTAAATACTTAAGAGAAACACTATTGGTTTTTTTTTTTTTTAAAGATAAAATATGAATTTGCTGTAGCTTGAGGTGATTTGTAATAGAAGCCTTTAAGAATTTTGAAATTATATTTAGCTTAAAAGTTATTTTGTTTGAGCTCATTTCACTTAATTGAACTATTCACTTAACTTGATTGAACTATGGGATTCCTCTCACCTGTGTTTAGACATATTTCTTACCGACATTTACTTGGCTGAGGCTGGTCATCCTCAACTCAGCCCCTGAGAAGATCATGGAGTCCAGGCTCTTAGAATTAATTTCTAAATGAAGAGATACAAACAAAAAAAATACCAAAACCACAAAACAACAACAACAAAAACAACAAAAAACAACCAAACCAACTTACTACATCTAGCATTGAGAATAGTCCCACTTTGAGGAGTTATTTAGATTAAATAACCTCCAGTGTCTCTTTCAATGAAATTCTATGAGTGTTCTTGAGCCAATCACCCTGCATATTCACTAGAGTCAAAAGGGACATGTTTTATTTGTATTTTTTATCAGATGAATTCCAGCTTTTTTGTCATCTTTCTGGATTATGTTAACACCTACCAGATCTCAGAGTTTGTATCTCTTCTTTTTGTAGAGTGCAATGATGTAGATTTTCTACAATTCTTTTCATAGAATGAGGCAAGCCAGCCAATAATTACCTCAGAAATTCAACCCTTCACATTTGTAGTAAGTCACGAGTAATAAAGAGATAAGCTACTTTTAAAAAATAAACTGGCTCTTTAAAAATACAATAAATTAATAGTGAGGTTATTTTCCAAATACTGTTCTTGCAATACTAAAGGAATGCATGAAAACTGTTCTCCCTGCCACTTCAGTAACATACATAAAAGAATTATACATCAAAGACACTTCTGGGGTAGACAGCTCTATTTGTATCCAACCATCAAGCACTGCTGAAATCATGCATTGCTTAATTACAAGAAAATAGATATTTGAACAATTTAGTCATCTAAGTTCCAGAAAAGTCATGGCAACTTAAGCACATACTTGATAAAGTTCCTCAGCATTCTTCTGAAAGAGGTTTCCTAGGATATGAGCCAAGACATATTGATTTCCCTCAACAGGTTTTTAAGTAGTCTTTACAAAATATGAAAACTTGCTAAATTTGATCTGAAAAGAGGAAATTATTTCAGAGTGTATTTTTTACAACTACTTAGATATGAAATGATTGGTTTATTTGATTTTTTTATTTTATAGACCATATATGATCAATTTTTTCAAATGGGTTTTAGAACCCATTTGGGTGCTAAACTGTGTTCTTCAAACTGGGTTTTAAAAATATTGTTACGGAAGCTGTTTTAAAGTGCTGAAAACATTGAAAGGACTGTGAAATTCAAACAATATGAATTGCACATTTACACCTATACAAGTGCATTAATGTCTGAGAATTTAATTTACTATGAATCAAAAAGAATTAGAAATCAATCTTAAATGTGAAAGAGGAGGTGCAATTGCATGTGAATCATGAGGAAATCCAGATACTAGAGATAAACGTGGACACTACAAGAGGTTAACTGCTGACCAGGAACCCTTGCAGAGGGAGGAAGCTGTCTCACCCCAGACTCCTTCCTTTGAAGAGTTATGCAAATGCTTCCCTGTTTTTTTTGCAGGAGGAAGCTGTGTGCAGCTAAATAGTGTTTTTTACTTCTTGTTTCCTTAAAAAAAGCTGCTCAATACTACTGAAAAATTGAAAAACCAGCCGAACTTTGAGGGTTTGACTAGTTGTTTGACTGAAATAATAGGAAGAAATGTTGTTAAATTAGAATAAGAAAATGAAAAAATTCAGGAAACTGGAATTATACTGTCTCTGAGGAGAATCCTGTTTCCATGAAACTTATTACTTATGAAAAACCTGCATAGATTTTTATTGTATGATTCTAATTTCACAAAGGCAAAAAAAAAAGGACAAAAGCTTTGTACTACATTTGATTGAAATAATTTTGACAGAAAGAGTAGTTTCATTATCAAGCAATGGTGATTTTAGTCAGTTTCACAATATATTCTGTAAACCAAAAGCCTTCCCAGATCATAGATGAGCAATTACAGGGATCTAAAATTTGTGCTATAGAAGTTATGTTATGTCCTATAAATACCTCATATCCATTATTTTTTCATTGTGCTGCCACATCAATATTGATCTTTTTAAAGTAGAAGCAATTATGTTTAAAATAGTTGCTGCACAGGAACAAGCAAGGATTCTCATAGTTATTTGTGGACTAATATGGAAGAGTTTTTAACTACAAGGTGGCATTTATTTATCTTAACTATGATGCAATTATATTGTAGCAAAGTTTAAAAAAATCCATCATCGTAAAGTTTGTAATGTAAACAAAACATTAACTAGTCTCTAAAAGTTATGCCTATAGGGCCATTCTAATATAAGCATGAAACTGATACATTTGATGACCTTTGTGTTCCCTTTGCTAATAGAATTATAGTGTACACAACATTTGCTTCAGGGTAACTGTAACTAGTTTAATACAAAATGCATATGTAAATCACATAAGGATATTGTTAGAATAGGTTTCCATGAAAGTTGCATCACATTTGTTATATTAGGACAGACAGAATGTTATTTACCATATGTCTTGCCTTGTGAAATTCAAAGTATTTGGCAAAGCTGAACAATTCAGAAGCTGCCTAATTAATACTTGCCTCAGTGCTTGCTTGTAGGCATTGTTTGTGGAAATTTTAATATACATTATCTATACCAACTTATTCCTGTAACATGCTACCAAGCTATATTAATGTTTATGTAAACATACATTACAGAAACATATACCGTAAAATAAACCACTCTTAAAAGCCTGTTATTTGGCTAAATGCAGCTATCCAGTTACTGTGTTTATTCAAGTTTAATTTGGAATACCTTTTCTTAACTAGAAAACAGACTGCATCTGTCATTTCCTTGTCACAAATGACACAAAGGGGTAGATACTACAGCAAACAAGAGACTGGAGACAAGTAGTTAAAACAGAAAAAATAATAAGATAAGGGATCCAGAAATAAATGGGGAATATCCAGGGAAATCACTTTGAATAGAAATGAGGTCAAAATGGCAAACTACACCGGGAGATGTGTTAAAATGGAATGAGTTAAAACTCTTTCTGGTAGCCATGTACAGTCCTCACTTTTGTCTTCACCTCAGGTACTGTGTGACATGGTACAATAAGGTTTTTTGCAAATAACCTCAATAGTTCTGACTTTTTCAAACATATATGGAACTACAGCAAAGGTTTAGTCCCGACACTATGTGTTTTTTTCAGAAATATTTGCAGAGTTGCTTTTTGCACATGCTTAGGTATACTTGGAAACTCTTAGCTCAACACCTTGAAGAGCAAAGAATAAAGAACTTGTGTAATGTCTTGCAAAGTCTTTCATGCATGAGATGAATTCAGCATCAAGAGGAATACATGAGAATACATTAGTGCACTCAATCAATTTCTTTGGGTTGGGCTCCAGGGAGCTTATTTTTAAGTGGTGTGCAAGAGGTCTTCAGTCCACACAGACATTTTACTGAGGTATATTGTTAAAAAATAATTTGATTTGTGCACACATGTCCCTTACATGGCTTTAAAGATTTATTACTTAATGGATGATTGAACTTAGCAGGTGAATTGAAACAGGGTGACTTGGGACCATTGCAACTAAGTACAAGATAGCAAATTCATCATTGCACAAGCTGCGTCTTAAATGCTAAACCTATAAAGCCACAAAATAGATGGGTTTTTTATGTGTATATGTTTACATTGTCTAATTTTAGGCCTACAATTAGATCCTTAAACAAGGATGTTCATTTTGATAGTCTCCTTATGGTTTAGCTAGAAGACAGAAGGACAGAAGAGAGGAAAAAACTCCAATTGGCTGTTGATGTGGAGTTAGAATTTACCAGTGAAACTTGAGGATACACCTAACCTAATCAGATCTGCCGAAAGGAGTGCTTTTGCCCTCTGCACTGTCTTTCCCTGTGTCAGCACTGACATTTATCTAACCCTCATCAGTGGTCTTGTTCAGGGGCTAAAACAGTGTAAAACTACTTGTTTGTTGAATGAGTCCTCTGCTCTGACCCAGCTCCTTGAGCAGCAGACAAATGTCGATGCCAACATGAAGGAAGCCAGGCAAGCAAGTAAGTGAAGCAAAGCAGCTATAGATGCTAGATCGGCACAGTGGTATGTGAACATATGCTTTTCCAGTGGAGATGTTTCTCTCTATAGTCGAAGATTTCTCTCTTATTCACAGTTGTAATATGAAGACCAGTTTTCTAATTCAGATGCGAAATTTAGTTGTCCAAAGTTAGACATTCTGCTCTCTCCTATCTCAGATTTAAGCAGCTGCACAAAGGTGTAGTCCAATTTGCTTCAGCTTCCATTATTGGCCTTATTTCTCACAGGTTTTTTTTTGGTTTTTTTTGGTTTGTTTTGTTTTTTTTTTTTTTTTTTTTTTTTTTTTTTTTGGTCAGGATAAGTTTTGTGCACAATCATTTTCTGCTTTGATTTAAGATATGGTTTAAGTTGTTGGTTTGTGGTTTTTTGTTTGTTTGTTTGTTTTTGTTTTTGTTTTTCCCAGTGGGTTTTCTATCCTCATTTTCTGGGAATCATTAGAATTTAAATAATAACAATGCTAATAATATGAAAACCCTATCTTTCTATATTCCAAGAAGACAGTTCTATCGAATGACTTATCTAACATGTAGATGAAGTGAGGATATGTTTCTTCTCTTTTTAGCTATGAACTCTACTCCTTAGTACCTCATAACTTAAAAATAACATATCAAGGCCTAATACATGAAATAGTGTGAGAAAAAGTTATTTTCATGGTCTATATAGGAAGAAAAAAGAGTCTGACTTTTATTTCATTGCAGTGACTCTTTTTTTTTTATTTTTTGTGTGTTAACATCAAGCAGAAACAGTTTTCCTCATTATGTTTTAATGGTTACATTTTAAATCTTTCACCATGAGGGTCCAAAGAGGGAGGATATAGAGAAAAATGCCTTGATTTTCCTCATTGTGATCATATATACTACAAGTTCTTAAACTAAAATTTCTCTAGTGATGGCAGGTACCAGTAATGTTATATTTATCCATTATAACAGGACATCAAAACTACTGTGATGTCTTCCCTTTCTTCATTTTTTTTTTCAATATTGCGTTGTTGACTTACATTTTCTGTAAAGGAGGATGAAGCATGACTATAACGAGGGCAAAAAGAAAAGCATCAACAATCTGAAGAGTTGTCAAGTGCTTTGAAATTTAAATCTTTGGTAAAGCAATGCTTGTCAATGGAAGAATATTGAAATAACTGCGTACTTCTTTGCACAAGAATCAGTCTACAACAAGGCTGAAATGAGATGATAACCTGCAATATTCTCCATAATATATTCCTTTCATCTTTCAGCTACAGAGACAATCATTCATCAATTAAATCAGGGTATGTAAATGTTTAGATGACAAACATTTAAGAATGCATTACTTTAAATTTGTATAAGGAAGAAACAGATTTGAAAAATACTGAGAATATTTTCATTAAATTGAAAGAACAATATATTAAATATAACTATGAAAAAATAAAATATATAGACAAATAACAATATACTACATAATGAATACAGTATTTTTGAGATTATGAGGCCAAGCTCTTTGAAGATAAATGTCAGAATCAATTTAAGCAATTAATCTAAGCAATTTTACTTTTCCACTGGTGAACAAATTTGTATAATTATGTCATTCTATGCTAATTTTTGTGAACCTTGCTTTCAACCAGTGACCAATATGGACAAAATGAAACATGAAAAAATGTCTTCTACACAGAGCAAATGTATCCTCGCACCATTTTCTGTGGAAAACAACTGAAGCACCTTAGCAGTTCAGATCTACTGGTAATTTTCTTTTTCCAGTTCCTTTCTGTGACATGAGGACAGCATTATTTTTATTTTACAAATGCAGATCAGTATTCAAAAAACCTAAAGTAGGTTATTTCCACTGATACTGGGAAACAGGTAGGCTGTCAGAATCATTAGCATAGTTAAATATTTTTCTCAAAATTCAGTAAGAAAGTAACTGAAATATTTGTTAAAACTATAGGTAATAGAAATAACTGCTTTACATTAGGAAGTTAAAATACTGAATTGGTGCTACGCTCAGCTCTGACTATGGTAAATGACTACAAGAAGTAAGACATCATCACAAGGTTAAGTGTTGGCTACTGCAGAATTTTTAAATGATTTAGCATCTGTAATGTTGGTATTTTTTGTCAAGTTTTCCATCAAGCTATCCTGTGTGTTCTTTAAGGCTGATCTTTTATTAGAGTTAGAACAAAAAACTCTACCTCTTTTTCCTGGACACAGGTGATGTGGAGCATCTTCCTGTTCTAGTAATAAATTGATTTGAGAATCTAAAAGCTTTTGGTCATACATCTAAAGAAAATAGAAATCTATTATGTTATAGCCCTAGCCTTTCATTAAAAATAACTTTATATTATAGTGACAGAGGAGAAGTTCTGGAAACCAAATTCTAGCAATTCCTGTCACTGTAAATGAGGAGAAAGTTCTTATTTTAGTAAACCTTTCCAATTTTTTCCTCTTCCTTGCTGTATTTTTAACTGCTATCTTCATGTGTTCTGCAGCCATTGTGAAAATTGTTGTCATTAATTTTTAAACAAACCCACTCTCATAAAAAACCCCCAAACTTTTAGGGTCTCTTAAGGCAGGATAACTTATAGATGTAGTAAAAATGACAAATGATTCATGAGCTGGCTACAAACTTTTTCTCCCTCAGTGCATTTTATCACTACTAATTATCTCCTTAGAACACTTCTTGGTATAACAAGCTATCAGCTTCATAATCTAGGTCCCAAATGTCTACATTAATAATAGCATGTGAGCTATATTCAATAGTGAGTCATAGAGTAAGCTAGAAGTGTGCGAATGTTGTCATTATCTGCATCCATCCATTTCAGCTCTCACTTGCAAGAGCCTAGCTTATTTAACTAGACTGTTGCAAGTGTTATTTTGTTCACTGAAGGAAAAAAATCGCATCATGGGTTTAACATCCAGAAGATAACCCTAGTTGTTGCCATTAAATGTATATGATTGTATGGTGGAGTTTATGCAAAGACATAACATTTATTAAACAATTATTTTATTGAAGAGTCCTAATCATTTTCATTCCATTACCAACACTGTTACTTAAATGTTTGTGCAGGTAAATATAAAAAGCTTGTATTGCTTCATTTGCAACACACAAATGAATTGAAAGATCACAGCTGATCCCTGCAAAATGATGTGTCATCACATCTATAAAGTTTTATGCGTTGCATGTTACAAGGGTTTGGTTTTTTTTCTTCTGTTGCATACCATTTCAGATTCTTCATTAAAACATATCAGAATGTTTTACCTATTAATTCTGTGAGTTTCATCAGTCAGTCAGCCCTTTCCCAAATTCCCACATCAATCCTGCTGTTCCCTAAGACAGACTGTAATATATATTTGGAGCTCGTGTTAATATACTCAGTTGCTGAGGAGAGGGCTCTGAGGAGGAGGATAGCGGTGGGGGACCCTCCTGAAAGCATCAAAAGTCCGTGGCCACACCACAAGACGCGAAGGCAGAAGCCCAGGGAAGAGGGAGAACCACAAGTTGCCCCACTCCGAGTGGAAAGAGTGAGCTGCGAACAAGGGCAGCAGGGACTCAGAGTGGGCGGAGACGGAAGTGACGACACCCCACGGCCCTCACGGACAAGAGCAGCCCCCAGGGAGTGTGAGCAACCAGGATGGGCAAACAGAGCGTGGCACGTCAGAAGAGGAAGGCATGGCAGTTTGTGCGGCAGTTCGTGCAGGCAGGGTGAGCAGACAGGGCAGAGTTGCTCTCTGGGTTCTAGAAGTCATCCGAGCTAGTCCCGTTTTACCGTCCTCCAAGAGTAGACTGAACCATGGTCTCCACTTGTGTCACAACCACCGCCAGAAAGAATGTGGTGACCCAGATGGAGCTGCCACGCAAACACACAGCGATGCAGGGCCCGGGCTGCAGTGAGTGCCTGAGCCTGTCCGTCCTGTCAGAGGGCAGCAGGGACATCACCTGTGTGCACTGCCATCAGCTGGGTGACCTGCTCAGCCTGGTGGCGGAACTCAAAGAAGAGGCTGAGATATTAAGAAGTATTAGGGAGTGTGCAAAGGAAATTGATTGGTGGAGTAACACCTTAGCAACAAGCCCTTGGAGCAACAGGAGCAAATGGAGGCTCCAAATGAGGCAGGTAACACCTCATCCTCTTGCTACCAAGCAGAAGGAGGAGCGCTAAGAGGGGAGGGAGGCTGGAAACAGGTTCCTGCTCAGGGAGGCAGGTAAAATCCTCTCCCCACCTCCCTCACCCTCCATGGTGCCCCTTCACAATAGATTCGGGGCCATGGAACTTTTGAATGAAGAAGAGATGGAGGAAGAAAATGAGACAAACAACGAAGACCAAGGCTGGGTCATTCTATACCAGGTACTAAAACCATTTCTGAAAAGAACCCCAGAAGAGTCATTGTGGTGGGTGAATCCATTCTGAGGGGTGTCAAAGGCCCCACATGCAGACCAGACCCACTTCACAGGCAAGTCTGCTGCCTCCCTGGGGCCTGCATCGAGGACCTCACAGCAAAACTCCCCACTCTAGTGAGACCCAAGGACTGCTACCCAATCCTGTTTTTTCAGGTAGGTAGTGACAACATCACCAGGAGAAGGCCTAAAGCAATGAAGAGAAATTTTAGGTCCTTGGGAAAACTACTTAAGGAGTTGGGGGCACAAATTGTGTTCTCCTCCATCCCTTTGATTAGGGGGAGTGGATGAAGATTGCAGGAGAATTCAGCAGATGAACTGGTAGCTGCAAGACTGGTGTTACCATCAGGGCTTTGGATTTTCAGTCATGGGTTGGTATACAGGATGCCAGACCTTTTGGTGACAGATGGACTGTGCCTGTCCCAGAGGGGGAAGAGGATCTTGGGGCAGGAGTTAGCTGGGCTCATTGAGAGAGCTTTAAAGTAGATTTGAAGGGGGAAGGGGGCAAAACATTGGCCCATCTGAAGTGCATATATACCAATGCACACATCATGAGGATGCACAAACAGGAGGAGCTTGAAGACGTGATGAAACAGGAAAATTCTGATGTTGTTGCTATTACAGAAACATGTGGGAAGTCTCCCATGACTGGAGTGTTCTAATTGATGGCTACAAGCTCTTTAGGAGGGATAGACAAGGAAGGAGAAGTGGTGGGGTGGCTCTGTATGTCAGGGACTGTTACGATTGCTTTGAACACGTGTAGTGAAGACAGGGTAGAGTGCCTTTGTGTTAGGAAGAAGGCCAACAGGTCAGATGTTGTAGTAGGAGTCTACTGTAGGCCACCCAACGAGGACAGAGAGGTGGATGAGATATTTCATAGGCATTCAGAATTGCTTGAGCTTGTTCTTGTGGGTGACTTTAACTTCCCAGACATCTGCTGGAAATACAACACAGCAGAGTGGGACCAGTCCTGGAGATTCCTAGAATGTGTAGGAGATAACTTCCTGATGCAGCTGGTGAGAGAACCAACCAGAGAAGGTGACCTGCTGGATCTCCTCTTTGAGAACAGAGGACTGGTGGATGATGTGGCAGTTGGAGGCTGACTAGGGCACAGCCATCATGAAATAATAGAGTTCTCTATTCTTAGAGAGGTCAGGAGAGAGCTAAGCAGAACTGACATCCTGGACTTCCAAAGGTCTGACTTCGTCTTGTTTAGACACATGCTTGAAAGGATCCCCTGGGAGACTCTCCTGAAGGGCATAGGGGTCCAGGAAGGCTGGGAGCTCTTTAAGAAGGAAGTGTTAATGGCTCAGGAGCAGGCAGTCCCTAGGTGCTGTAAGAGAAACTGGTGACAGAGAAGACCACCCTGGCTGAACAGGGAGCTTTGGCTACAACTGGGGGAGAAAAGGAGAGGTTACAGCTTATGTAAGAAGGGGCTAGCCACTCACAGTGACTACAAAGATGCTGTGAGGTGATGCAGGGTGGAAATCATGAGGGCTAAAGCCCAACTGGAAATTAATTTGGCCTCTGCAATCAAGGACAAGAAGAAATGTTTCTATGTCAGTAGCAAAAGAGGCCAGGGAGAGTCTCCATTCCCTGCTAGATGTAGGAGGAAACATGGCAACGAGTGATGAGGAAAAGGTTAAGGTGCTTAATGCCTTCTTTGCCTCAGTCTTTAATAATAAGGCCAATTGTACTGAGGGAATCCTCAGCCAGAAGACAGAGACTGGGTGAACAATCCCCCTGCAATCCAGGAGATAGTCAGTGACCTGTTGCACCAAACAGACACACACGTGTCTATGGAACTGGATGGGATACACCCGAGGGTGCTGAAGGAGCTGGCTGGGTGCTAACCAAGCCACTTTCTATCATTTACCAGCAGTCCTGGCTGACCGGGGAGGTCCTGACAGATTGTAAATTGGCCAATGTGACACCCATCTATAAGAACAGTCAGAAGGATGATCTGGAAAATTACAGGTCTGTCAGCTTCTCTTTGGTGCCCGGGAAGCTGATGGAGCAGCTCATCCTGAGTACCATCATGAACCACGTGAGGGACAACCCGATGCTCAGGCCCAGTCAGCATGGGTTTGTGAAAGGCAGGTCCTGCCTGACAAACCTGATCTCCTTCTATGACAGGGTAACCTACTTATTGGATGAGGGAAAGTCTGTGGATGTAATTTACCTTGACTTTAGCAAGGCCTTTGACAAAGTTTCCCACAGCATTCTCCTGGTAAAACTGGTTGCTCGAGGTTTGGACAATTGCACGCTTTGCTGGGTAAAAAACTGTCTAGATGGCCAGGCCCAAAGAGTTGTGGTGAATGGAGTTAAATCCAGTTGGCGGCCGGTCATGAGTGGTGTCCCCCAGGGCTCGGTTTTGGGGCCACTCCTGTTTAACATCTTTATTGATGATCTAGACGAGGGGATCGAGTGCACCCTCAGTCAGTTTGCAGATGACACCAGGTTGGGTGGGAGTGTTGATCTGCTCAAGGGCAGGGAGGCTCTGCAGAGAGACCTGGACAGGCTGGAGCCATGGGCTGAGGCCAACTGGAGGAGTTTCCATAAGGCCAAATGCCGGGGGCTGCCCTTGGGCCACAACAACCCCCAGCAGCGCTACAGGCTTGGGGAGGAGTGGCTGGAGAGCTGCCAGTCAGAGAGGGACCTGGGGGGGTTGATTGACAGCTGGCTGAACAGGAGCCAGCAGTGTGCCCAGGGGGCCAAGAAGGCCAATGGCATCCTGGCTTGTGTCAGCAATAGCGTGGCCAGCAGGGACAGGAAAGGGATCTTTCCCCTGTCCTCGGCACTGGTGAGGCCGCCCCTCGATTCCTGTGTTCAGTTTTGGGCCCCTCACTACAAAAAGGACATTGAATGACTCGAGCGTGTCCAGAGAAGGGCAACGAAGCTGGTGCAGGGTCTGGAGCACAGGTCGTATGAGGAGCGGCTGAGGGAACTGGAGGTGTTTAGTCTGGAGAAGAGGAGGCTGAGGGGAAACCTCATCGCCCTCTACAGCTCCCTGAAAGGAGGTTGCAGAGAGCTGGGGATGAATCTCTTTAGCCTAGTCGTAAGCAACAGGACAAGAGGTAATGGCCTCAGGCTGCACTAGGAAACGTTTAGACTGTATATTAGGAAGCATTTCTTTACAGAATGTGTTGTTGGGCATTGGAATGGGCTGCCCAGGGGAGTGGTGGAGTCCCCATCTCTGGAGGTGTTTAAGAGCTGGGTCAACATAGCACTGAGGGATATGGTGTAGTTGGGAACTGTCAGTGTTAGGTTAATGGTTGGTCTATATGATCTTCAAGGTCCTTTCCAGCCTAGTTGATTCTGTGATTCTGGTAGAAGAATTAAAGAGTAATGATGGGGAAGCAAAATCAAAGTGAATGTTTTTTTTGTTAAAATTCTCATCTTTTATCAACCTATACTGATAGCTAAAACATCATAAACTCCTTTATTAAAGAGAATCTACGGAACACAAATTATTGGCTTCAGTTATGTTTTGCCTCTTTATAATGCGCAGAAACTTGATGAATTTCTGTTTCCATCAGGCTCACTGTCTTTTACAAGTACAAGTTATTATTTGACTGACCCCATGGCAGCGGTGGCCCTGGCTCCCAGAAACTGGTAGGCATGGATGCCCAACCAGGCAAGTTATCACCATTCAGCTTCTAGAAGGAACTAAAGGTAGTTCTCTTGCTGAGCCTAATAGTTAAACATGTTTTGCTTCCTTGGAAGCAGTGGTTTTAATCATGATTTGTGATTAACTGTTCTGTGTAATTTCTGTCAGTTGCTAGAAACCCATCAGTGGGATCCACTATCTACACCAAGACAAGATACTACTCAGGTGCTCAAAAAACCAAAGAGCTTTGCACTATCCCATGTTCAGATCAAACATAATAATCCTATACTCAGATTTTGCTGGAAGATTGCTTAGAAGAGGAAGCTCAGAGTCACTAACAGAATTTTTTCAAAATATCATGTATTATATATAACGTCTGTGTCTATTTCTGCGTCTCAAACCAACAGTGAATTACAGTTGCACCATGATAATAACAGCTTAGATGGTTGGGCCATTGAATACCATCGTACTCTGTGCTTCAATAAGACTGGCTCAGTGGTTGCCTTTTTTATGACCTCATCTTCCATGCATCATGAGGTAGGAATTAAATTAATAGTATATTGTAACATTTTGCTATATCTATGACAAACTTTATATAAATATAATAAATTATTGAATATCGATAAAGCAACATTCTGTCTCATTTATTTATTTGTTTCCTGTATTAGATAAATCCAGTCTTTTCAGTGTTTTATGTTCAGTTCTATTTTCTCACTCTTTTATATTTATCACTCTATACTGGACCTTCTCCATTTCCTGTATTTTCATTTTAAAAAGGTAGTTACTGATGTCCTTGATTCAATCTTTGTGACTCACCGTAATGCTCTCAACTTTTTCTACTGTGCTACTGCCTCACATACGGTTCCTTATTTCAGTATTTGCTCATTAGAATGCCTGTACCAAAATATAGCAAATTTACTTTGCACAATTTCTCCAATACATCAAAGTAATTTTGAATGATATGTTGGGTCTTGTAACTTCTCCCAGATCAGTGTAAGAAGCATACTTTCTTCCATCACTCAGATAATTAATTACAATATTGAAAATCACCAAAGTTGGGGTAATTAATTTTATCCATTTTATCATTTTGGCACTGAAGTTTTTTAACTGCTGAGAGTCTTTTGCAACAGGCTGTGCATTTGCTTTATAGTAATTTCATCTGGGCAGTATTTTCATACTTTATGAGATGTCATTTGAGACAGTGTCAAAAGCTTTACTACAATCTACATATATCACACCCAATGGGGCAATTACCCTGTCAATTATATAAATTGTTTTGTTTTGATATGATTTGTTCTTGATAAATCCATGTCCTCTGTTTCTTGACACCTTATTATCCTTCAGGTGCTAGGAAACAGGATATATAATAATTTGTTCCAGCTTTCTAGTTATAAAATTAGACGGTTTGATCATTCTTTTTGTACTTTACAAGTAAAAGAATTATTACTGCCCTCTTCTAATTTTCTCAATCATCAATATGATTTTTAAATTGTATATTGAATGTTCAAAGATTCTTTTCTTGCTTTCTTAAGGTGCCCTTACTGATATATTAATGCAAAAGTATCCTTTATTCTGTAACTCTCTCTCCTGACCTATTCTTACTACATTTTGTGTTCTTTATTTTCTAATCAAAATTTTCATGTCTAGGTGAAGAATTACACTGCCTAAAAAGCATATTTTATGTGCTTCTAGATTATTACTGAAATGATGCAGCTATAACATCTTTCCCTTTTCTCTCTTTGGAGTATCTCTTGTTTATTTTTGTCTTCACTGTCCATTGCTAAATAATATATTGTTCAATAGTGTTTTTGTTTGGTAAGCTTCATGATTTAACCATGATTTTTTCTTCCAGTTCCTTCCTTTTTTAAAAAATCTTTTCATTTTTGTATTATCTAAAGAGCTTCTGTTAATGCCATGATGGTCACTCATTTTCTATATTTATCTTTCCCTTATTACGATGGTTTGTCTCACTGTCTTGAGCATTTTCCAGATAATAAAAGATTCCCTAAATTAATTTCCCAGTTTTAAAGGTCCTATTGCACTACATATTTCCCAGCTCTGTTGAGACTTGTCGTGGCTAATCTGTTTTCATGTCCTTTTCACAGTAACATGAACACTAATATCTTCTGCATTATTTAATACTTTTTCTTTCATAACCTAATCTTGCACCCATAACCTAAACGGTCAGGCCACCAGTAATTTCACATAGAATCGTAGAATGGTTTGGGTTAGAAGAGACCTTTAAAGATCATCTAGTTCAACTCCCCTGCCATGGGCAGGGTCACCTTCCACTTGGTCAGGCTGCTTAAAGCCCCATCCAACCAGACCTTGAAAACTTCCAGTGATGAAACATCCACAGCTTCTCTGGACAACCTGTTCCAGTGTCTCACCACCCTCACAGCAAAGAATTTATTCCTTCTATCTAACTAAAAACTATCCTCTTCAAGCTTAAAACCATTTGCCCTTCTATTACTACAGGCCCTGGTAGAAAGTCTCTCTCCATCTTTATTATAAGCCTCTTTGAAGTAATGAAAAGTTGCATTAATGTCAGAGCCTTCTCTTTTACAGGCTAAGTAACCCCATGTCTCAGCCTTTCTCCATGAGAGAGGTGTTTCAACCCCCTTCTCTTTCTGGTAGACCTCCTTCAGACTTGTTCTCGCAGGTCCATGTTTCTCTTGTTCTGGAGATCCTGGAGCTGGATGCAGTAATCCAGGCAAGGTCTCACCAGAGTAGAATAGAGGACACAATCACTTCCCTCGACCTGCTGGACACACTTCTTTTCACAGCCCAGGATACCACTGACTTTCTGGGCTGCGAGCCCACAGTGCTGGCACATTTCCAGTTTTTCATCCAACATTTCCATTGACTGTAAAACCCCCCATATTCCATGACTGACCCATTCCTGCTTGATACACTGTTTTCTCAAAAGATAATCAGAAGCCTGAATTGGGTTTACATGTCAAGGTTCTGGTAGCAGGGGGTCTAAAGGAGTGGCTTTTGTTAGAAGCTGCTAAAAGCTTCCTGTATGTTTGATTGAGGCAACGCCAGACACCTCCAAGACAGACACACTGCTGGGCAAGGCCAAGCCCATCAGTGATGGTGGTAGCGCCTCTGGGATAACATATTTAAGGGGAAAAAACCCACTTTGCAGCAGTCAGAAAAGAGGAGTGAGAGCATGTGAGAGAAACAACTCTGTAAACATCAAGGTCAGTGCAGAAGGAGGGGTAGGAGGTGCTCCAGGAATTGGAGCAGAGATTCCCCCGTAGCCCATGCTGAAGCCCATGGTGAGGCAGCTGTGCCCTGCAGCCCGTGGAGGTCCATGGTGGAGCAGGTACCCACCTGCAGCCCACGGAGGACTGCACACCAGAGAAGGTGGATGCCTGAGGGAGACTGTGACACCGTGGAGACCCCATGCAAGAGAAGGCTCCTGGCAGAACCTGTGGCCCCATGGAGAGAGGACCCCACACTGGAGCAGGTTTGCTGGCAGGACTTGTGACCCCGTGGGGGACACACACCAGAATGGTCCATTCCTGAAGGACTGCACCCCGTGGAAGGGATGTCATGGAGCAGTTTGTGAAGAGCTGCAGCCTGTGGGAAGGACTAGAAGTTCATGGAGAACTCTCTCCCATGGGAAGGACCCCACACTGGAGCAGGGGAAGAGTGTGAGGAGTCCTTCCACTGAGGAGGAAGGAGCAGTAGAAACAATGTGTGGTGAACTGACTGCAACCTCCATTCCCCATCACCCTGTGCCGCTGCAGGGGAAGAGGTAGAGAAAATCAGTAAAAAAGTTGAGCCTGGGAAGTAGGGAGGGATGGGTGGAAGTTGTTTTTAAGATTTCATTTTATTTCTTATTATCCTATTCTGAATTGACTGGTAATTAATTAAACTAATTTCCCTTGAGTCTGTTTTGCTCGTGGTGGTAATTTATGAGAGATCTCTCCCTGTTCTTATCTCGACCTATGAGCCTTTTTTAATATTTTCTCTCCCCTGTCCAGTTGAGGCAGGACCTGCCTTTCACAGTTGAGGAGGGGAATGATAGAGGTGCTTTGGTGGGAACCTGATGTATGGTCAGGGTCAACGCACCACACTAGTATTTACTTTTACAGGAAGAATCATCACAGTTTCATCTATTATTGTATCAGAAAACAGCTAAAATTTAAATAATTCCTTACATTAAATAATAAGAAACACTTAGATTAAGCAACATCAACTATAAAGGCTTTTCTGTGTACTACTCAGCAGCTTCTTCATTATCTGTTAACTGGTCCCTAAATAAATAGCTGTCATTCCAATCTTCTTTGCATGAGAAACTGCCAGAAGGAAGATTTAATTGTAGATATGAGGATATGGCTTATTTTTCTAAATAAAATGTTTTGTTGGAGAAATTTTTCTCAGTTATTTTTATCTGTAGTAGCTGAATAACTTTTCAAAATAATGTACAGAATGAATCTGTTTGATAAAAAAATACAATGTCTAATGACTTTCCAAATGGTAGAGTCACTATTATGGTATTATGCTAGAAAAGTATTAAATTTTCTAGTCTGCACTCTTCAATGAACTTTTTACCTTCCCGACTTTTAAATATATTAAACATTAATGCAGAAAGAAAAGCAAAATATATCCAGGTCATTGCATACTTGAAAAATGTGCTTCTTAGTATAATTGGTATAAAGGACTTGGTAATACCTATCACTATCTTGCTTATGTCCCAGAATAGGATATATTGTCCTCCTATTAATTCAGCAGTAAATTAAAATAATTAAGAGGATAAAACAGTTAGTGAAGAGTTATAACAGGAGAGTTTTGATACTAGGTATTTTGGTAAAATGGTTTCAGGGTTATTCCGCAGTAGTAGTATAAAACAGACATAATGCTGATGTAATTTAAAGTGGATAATCAATAGAGATGGACTCCCTGATTTCACCATGGAATGTAATTAAATACTAATTTTGTTTAATCATCAATGGGTAGGTGGGTAAATGATGACTTGTGTTCTGATATTTAATGTTTTCTTTCCTAGACCTCATACAGAAAGCCATATGACTTTTCACTAATGATTTTTCTGAGACAATTAAAAAATTATGCCCAGAAGGAATTGTAGGTTTCTTTGGGTTTGGTTTTTTTTGTTTGTTTTGTTTTTGTTTGTTTGTTTGTTTTTTGTTTTGTTTTGTTTTTTTGTTGTTTGTTATTGTTTGTTTGTTTGTTTTAAATTCTGTTTTACATACAGTTTAGATATGTAGTTGTAGTACTTTTGCATAGTAAACCCAAACAGGTTATTGTAAGTCTAGAAACTCTTCACCCTTTGGATTTTACTGGTCTGATACATCCTGGCAGGCTATTACCTATGTGTGGTAGTACACTAATGCTCCTGTGTAATTCAGTACAAAAAATAATAATGTTTGTATATATCATCTCACATAAAGGCTCAAGACCACAAATTTGTTTCTTTACTTCCGCCAAAAACCTGCTCCTCTAAACTAAAACATCAATCTCATGCACTCTGTGCAGCCTCCTCAGAAAAGGACCATTCTCATCTATCAGCTATTCACAAAAGAAGACCATTTCACTATGTACTTCATTTTTTTCCTTGTATATTCCTGTCTTCATAGAACTTTTTCTGCCATTAATACAGAAAAGTTGTTCTACAGCTTGATAACCTCTACAATGAGCCATGCCATAAACTGCTGTTATAGATCAACTTTTCTCAAATATGGTATATTCAGAACTAAATTATCTTGTTCTGCGAAGTGGAGAAGGTTGACAAAATTGTGAGTACACAAGCAAAGAGCAAAATCCTAGCAGATTTTGATTTATCAGTACAATTACTCTGATTTTTTAGTAATAAGGCTGATTAACTCATATTTTGCTTCTGATGTGCAATCATATAATGTTCCCTTGATGACCTCAGGAGTAAGGTGGATTTCCTGAAGGAAGGACTAGTATAGTGCTCATTTAGTTTTTTCCAGATTATGCTCTCAGATATGGAGGAACTACCGGTGAGATCAACCTCCAAATGTTTAGTCCCTGATGCCCCTCCAAATTCACAGACCCCATTTAGACAAGAGCTATGTATACCCAGAGGAATGACTTAACAGAAAAATAAGTCTCCATTCAGATTTTTTCTCCCCCTGACATGTACATGAGAAGTTATGTTGCCTATAATAGCTTTATGCTATATATATATAAAAAAAAAAAAAAAAAAAAAAAAAAAAAAAAAAAGAAGGTTGGTTTCTCAAGAATTGGCTGGAAGAAACTTTGAATAACAGTCAGAATGATGGACCAGAGTCCTGGGATTCCCTTTAAACTGAGTGAAACTGTGAATGGAACAACTTGCTTATATGAGCAAGATATTCACCTTTGACTCCTAATTACATATTTTGCTTTTCTTAGGCAGAAGGGTGATAAACTGTAGCTAAAGTGCACTGAAATTATTAGTATGTTAGAACTTCAGCAGAAGACACAACTTCAAGAAACTCTGTAAGTGAAATGAAATGCAGAGAACAAAACCTCAGGTTAGACAGTATATTCTTCAATTGTATTTAAAATTGTTTTGTATTGAGAAATTAAACTTTTCTAAAAAATGGCAGGTGGATAAATATAGTAATCAATAGAGTAATCAAATCTATGTTAACATGTGGAATAAAATTATTGCAACTGAACAGCAAAGCTATAATAATATATATTGCAGATTTGTACCCTCCCTTAGGTCACACGGAGTATTCACTGGAAGCAAAACAATACTCCGTTCTACAGCATATTGACAGATCTCAGAGGCTACAAAAGGTAAAGTCATATATTAAAATGTAAGAGGATTATCATGATGATGATGATGATAAGCAGAAAAAGGATAATGTCTGCAATTTTGGAGCCTTTCCACCCACTCTTGCTGTATATGTAAAAAGAAACACAGGCAGCTGGCACACCAGATGGTTTATACTTGTGACACCCAAAGCAAAAAAAAAGTTTGGACTAAAAAGAAGTTCTGTTAGCACCAGCAGCAACTTAGAATCCAAATTATGATGCTTGCACTTTATCTCTTGAGTAGATTAATACTACAATTCATCAAAAAGAAACTGAAAAAGTGACATTCTTTCTTTGCTTTTTAATTACCTCATTTTAATTCTGTTGTTTCCAGAAACACAATTTACTGTAATGGGGGAATAAAATGAACACACTGAATTTATGCTAGTAAGAACAGATTCTTTACAAGGGGGAAAAAAACCAAAAACAAAACCAAAAACCAACCAAAACAAAGCAAACAAAAACCAGAGCACCAGAGCTTGCTGTTTCTGGAAATCCAAAGAACAGTTCAAAATATCTTTTCCAAAGGAGCAAATTGCTTTTCTTCATTAGTGAAAGCTAGATTCTGACTGTTAGGAATTCAGTAGGTGGTGATTTCTTGAACCAGAGAGTGTTGAAGCAGAAGATTCTCTCATTTTCTCCAAAACCACCATCCAAACCACCACCTAAAAAACCAGACAATTACTACAAGATTAAAGTTTCAGCTTCCTGTAAGAAAACCACACTGAGTTCTCTGGCAAGCAGCTCTAGCTAACAGAATAACATCCTTCTGTGCAGTCCTGCTGTGTGTTGGATTTTTGATGGATCATAACTGTCATATGATTTTTCAAGGGTGCAAGAGCAGGATCCCACTAGAACTTTCTGTAGAAGTAGTGGGGGAAAACAGGCTCTTTGAAAAGAGAGTTTTCAGTTTCATATATCTGCTTTAGGATGAAAAAGACCTACAACCTGGAAATGTTTCTTACATTCACTAAAAGGGATCGTTTAGAATGACTAGCTCTGTGTTACAGACACATTTGGTAAGATGAAATCCATCCAAGGGAACTACAAACCACAGGTAGAAATAGTCTTCACATCTGTTTGTTCATCAAAATAATGTATTCTTTAATAAAAGTTCAAAGAAGTATAGGAGAATCTGCCAGGAGTACTCATTAGCTCTCTTCTGGTTATTATTATTTTATTTTTTTTTCCCCACAGATCTCTTATTCTAAAATGAAAGAAAATGTATTAATATAAGAGGAAAAAAAGTTTAAAATTGAATTAAAATTAATACTCACTAACTCTTATCTTAGGGGCTATCATAGGCTACAACTAGAACACTACAAGACAAAGTTAAGGTAATTTATTATAATAACTTCTTGAATAACAGACAGAAAAGAAAAATAAGAGACCAAGATTTTGACGGGGTAAAAATAGAACTAGATATAAATACTAAATGTTGCTAAATGTGCATCCCATTTTTATATGCAGTAAAGGCTTCAGCATTCTAATGCCTGTCTTTGAAGAATTCTTCTTACCTTTTGAATATTAAAAAGAATATTAACTTTCTAGCAAAGACAAGAGGTGAGAAGGAAAGGAAAGTTTTAGTGGGATGCTCTATTAAAAATACAGTACTATATGCTGTGTATAGTAATAAGAGTGTGAATAAAGAATGTGACAAAGGGGTTTCAAACTAGAGTATGCGTTTGATTTGTCCGTGGTTTGATTTTTCATACACCAGCACAGTTTCTTTGAAAAGTGCTTTCTGTAATGTCTTGCCTGCTATTTTAAAAATATTCTCAAAAATCTTTAGGATGATTATTAGGTCATGTAAGTGATCTGATTTTTTAATTATCTTTTCACTGTGACATTTGTTGTTACTGTGCGATACCAATGGACAGATGGAAAGTAAAATTAAGTGTCTGTGCATATAATTTGATATGTAACAGTTCAAGTATTTATCTGCATAGGCTTCTGCATAATATCTACTGTCATATATTTTTTCATCACTCCTCTGTCTAGAAATAATTTGATTTTATCTATTACATATGGTTTAATGTAATATTTCAAAGGGGAAAACTGTAGGAATTCTGAACTGAAGAATGTTTTTAATTATTTCTGAAAATGAACAGAACTATTAATTTTTTATCTGGTAGACAATAGACTTTATGTAATTTTTGAAACGTCTGTCTTAGAAGTTAGGGTAATTAGACAGACTGTTTTCTACTCTTTTACAGGATTTACTGAGTTGCAAATTCCTTTGGGAGTTTGACTTTGTGTTAGTATGTGACTTTAACTGAAAAAAATCTGACAATTTTATATAGTTTGAGGAACAGCTGGATGTATTTGGAACCCTAGGTATATGCTGAAGTATGAAAACAATATTGTAACCTGAGATAAAATGTCTTTGCAGTGTTTGGCCCTTATTTTTGATACCTTTTTTGTTGTTGTTTGGGGTTTTTTAGCAGAACATGGTGCACTATAAAATTCTTTCTCAAATATTGCCAAACCTAGAATTCTTACCACAAACCCTACTCTATAAAATTTAGGAGCCACTGAAAAATTCATAGATTATAGAGAAATATTTTGAATGGAATAGAATTTTGACATATAACTAAAATATGATGAGTGTAATGTAGGTACCAAGAAACATATATAAAAATATAAAACCTATTGAATTCTATGACTTACCCTTAACCATCCATACGCAGCAGCTGAAGAAACATAGTTGTATATATTAGCAGTAAGGTTTTGCTGAAGACACAGTGGTTTCATGAGTGGAAATAATAAGTGCTCTTATTTGGTCTATGATTTTGTTCTATTTTTGTGCCTCATCTCTGCAATATAGCTAGATATACTCATTTTTGAGTGTCATCCACTCTGGGTTGTTACTTGCTCTGGTATTTGCCTTTGCCATCTTCTTGTTGACTTCCACATTCAATCAGATCTTGTCTAGGATGTTGTTGGGCAGATCCATGACAATGCAGTGAATTTCTTTCACCTATTCTGTGGGAAAAGCTTTATGCAGAGACAACTAAATAAAATGTGAATGACATAAAATAAAATTCTCCCATGACATTCCAAATTATCTCGTTAAATGATTGGCTGACTTGGCAACACTTGTCACTTTCTTTCAGTAAAGTTAGGATCCCTAATTAAATTCACTGAGCAATTTTTGTGGGTGAATATTATTACTAGACAACACAGCAGATTATAGTGTAGTCAAAAGGAGTTTTGCTGTTGTTTTAAGAGGAATTTTTATAATTTTATTTTCTTCTATGTTTTTGGAAGAGCATTAAATATGTATATTTGTTTATCTGCTTAGCTCACTAGAATCAGAGGAGCTATTCTCCCAAACTGTCTGGTTCAGGAAAGAGCTAAGTAATCTGTGCTATTTGGGGAATTATGATTGAACATTTAAAGCTTATATTGATTCCAGAATAGAAATTCAATTATCTGTATTGTCTAAGAGAATATTTTATTTCTTTGGAAGTAAAAGAAAATACACAAATTAAACATATAAAACTATGCAGGGAATACTCCCATAAATCCATTAAACTGGCAGTGACATAATTTCCAGTAATTTATAGGCATATCATAACACATCACACTGAGTCCCATACCCACAAAAGTATAAGCATGTAGATTATTTGTATAAAGAAACCTGGCTTTTAGCTGTAATGACTGAATGTTGTTAGTTATGTTACACTTATTTGCCAGCTTTCTGTAAAATAATTTAGTGGTGCCTATGATTCTTAGGCAATTCACATGATTCTTACCTTGCTACTTAGTCCTTTCTGTGTTAGTGTCAAGCACTAACCTACTGTCATTACCTTAGCAATATCTCTAGCTGTCTTCCCTAATGTTATCTTACTGTTCTCCAGCTCTTCCTTCATACTACAACCATATTTACTGACACTTTCTGAATCCCACACTACCTACACATCACTACACAGCCAAGTGTCCAGCTGAGGACACACATAACTCTTTATTCTTGTCTATTAATTTATTTATCCATGTCTTGCTTCTTTCTGTACACACACTTGGAAAAGTGATTAATATCTTCTTACTAGAGCAGCAGAATTCAGCTTGTTTTGAAAAAAAAGGCAGGAGCCACCAGTCTTTTAGGTAGAACAGTTGGGGAAATCTATATTACTACAGACAATGAATTGTCATTAAGTTGTCTGTAAACCACCAAGTACATACATTCATCTGTATGTTGTAAAGATTGTGCCTAGTGTGCTCCATATGAAGGATGAGCAGATAACTTTTTGGCTTGGGTGACTACTATTTAAACAGAATGAATGAGATAACAAAGTCAAGCTAACTTTCTCCATGATTATAGTAGAAGACAGAGAAAAAAAAAAATTACATTGAGACAAAGTACAAGTACTGTCCTTTAAAGTTTATGCAGAAAATTCCATGGAAATCTTGAGATCTGTACCAGAAAAATGATTTGATTTCAATGAAATGTCTTAATTGTAAGGTTGGGTTCAGAAGGCATAAGTGAACTTCAAAAGGTATGTGAGAGAAAAACAGAAACCAAACATATTTGTACTGACTCTACAGCTATACATTTCTTGGCGATTTTATTTGGATCAGATGCACACTTCTGAAGTGGACTTTCTAACTGTCCCTGTGTACTACAATTCGATTCATGCTGCCAAGCCATCTCAGAGAGTACAAAGCAATTTCTTTCTTATTAAACTAACCTGGAAAATGTACTACAGGAACACATATAAAGTACTGAAACTGCTAATGAGTACACTGTCCATTAAAACATACAGGTTTATTTTGTCTAGAACTGTGTGGAGTGGGTTTTGGTTGTTTTTTTGTTTCCTTGGAGGGTAGGTGAGTGTGGTCACTACCTTAGAAAGGGATCAGCCTTTATAACTGTGACTAAATCAGTGTGCATCTCTTTTTCACTATACTTTGGACTGAGCTGCAAATTTAAAATTCAAGGCTACAGCTACAGGAAAGAAAAATGGCACATGACCCAGAGAGTGAAAGACACAGTATTATAAAGAGCCTAAAGACAAAAAGGACTTAAAAGCACAGCAAACATGCATAGAGGTGTATCTCTCTTTGCAGACGATATACCAAACTTAGTATTTGTTTAGTTTACTAGAGGGAGAAATTCCATGGCAAAGAAAAAAGACTGTTCCGGGTCACAAAATATATTAGTGAAAATATATCTCATCCAATTTTCAGGCTTTTGCTTTTTTTTTTTTTTTTTTTTTTTTTTTTTTTTTTTCATGTCTATTAGATTTCTTTCTTCTGCATCTTTTTTAGACCATAAATTCATTACTTAAATGTCATTTTTTGGTCACTTACTAGCTCAAAACCACAAGTAGTTTTAAAATAATGTCTTGAGATATTATATCAACTAGATATAATCTAGATGAGATATAATATCAACTAGATAGGTTTCACATATGGAAAACTGGCTAAAAAATCTTGTCAGCATATTATGGAGTGTGAGACTCAGAATAAGAATTAAAAAAAAAAAGTTGAAAGAATGTGATTTAACTCACATATAGAACTGATCTGTTACTTGCATTTAAGAAAAAATCAGCAGTCTTGAATCATATGCTCAACATCAGTCATATTTTAAAATTTAATCTTTTTACATTGCTATGCCAGACATAGAAAACTTCCCAGCTGTGACAATGACTTTATTTTTTTTTTTGACCTTTATTTGGTCCATAAAACGAAATCAGGAAAGCTTTGATAATTTAAGTTTAGAATATTTGGTTTTATTCAATACTGCATTTTTTTAAAGTTTCTTTAAAAGTGAACATGAAAATTTCCTTATTAAGGATAGATTTCCATGCCCACACCTGCACAGATGTAGTTAGAATTCAGATGCATTTTTTTCTATTGACTTTATTCTACCATAAATCTCTCCATCTTCAATAAATACAGGCTTGAAAGAATCCAAATGTTTCAAGCACCGTACTGAAATACAAGAACTGCTGTGTTCCAGTCTGATTTCTCACGTTAATGTTCTTAAGAAGATTCCTGAAGTCGGACTTTAAAAAGTATTCGGGCACAAATACAGGTGCTGTCAAAAGTAATTTTCAGAAGCAGCTGCAGTAATTTAGGAATTTTAATTTCTTTTAAACTGCATTGAGCTATCTATCTTAGGTGCTTTTGTAAATGCCATCAAGAAGGGGGTAGAGGACAGAGCATTCAGTCCAGGTATGTTGGGCTATTTTAGGAATCTGAAATAAGCTCAATTCTAGACACTAATGTAGCAGCTTTAGTCCTGCTGGGGCAGAGATGATATCATCAGTCCAAACAACCAGTGTGCACCTCAGCTGTATCTAGTAGTAAACAGAGCAGAAATTCTGTCTGACAGGTGAATAAATTCCTTTAAATTGATGGTAGCTGTGGACTACTATTCCAGACTGGGAAATGCACTGACAAAGGCATATAGCCTGCATCGTCTCATCTCACCTTTAAACACTGTGCCTTAATACACTGGAAGATACTGTCTTTCACCTCAAATATCCTGATTCAATTGTTTACAAATAGACATAGTAAACTGTAAATTTTGTAAGTACTTTGAGGTACATATATTTGAAAATTCTGTCTTATTTCCTTTCTGTGTGAGATACGTGTCTGTTATGCAGCAGCCATCTCTCATAGTGCTGTTAATGAGTATGATAAAAGTATCTTTCTTGAACATATGAAAGTTTTGTGTGTGTCTGTGCATATATGTGCATGTATTTCCATATTCAAGAGTTACTACGATTTATTTTATATATATATACTCTCATATATATGAAAACAGATATATATGTATGTATGTGCACACACATAAAAACTTGAAATAGCAACATACATGTCTCAGTACTATTTAAAAAAAGTCTAATGTAAGAAGACATTACTTTGCCCAAAGATTGAAGGGAAAATATTAAATTAATTTTCCTAGAGTTGTTTCCGATGATAGTCAATTTGTATTCATGTGAGTGCATGAGGCTAATGGCAAGAATACCCCACAACACTCACTAGCACTACATGCTTTCAAATACTTAATATAGAGTTAAAAAGGTCAGGATATTATAATTGCGCAGGAGCAAGTTTGTTTTGATTAGCAGTGGTAGGAACATTACTTCCTTTGGGTTTAAAGCAAAACAGCACAAGTTATTATACAAGCTTTGTAAGTTAAGTCTGGCTAAAAACCCTCTATCATACAGACATTGCAATAAAGCACAGTGGGGGTAAAATATGTAAGTATACTGGTAGGTGATGGCCTGTGAATTGTTTCACACAAAGCATTTAATAATCTTTATTAATGCCTCATTTGTTAACCTTTGTTATGGATAAATCTTTAGATTAGTTTTTGCATTATGCATTGTGCTACAGAATATCATAGTGTGTACTAAAATATGCATTTTACTTGCTGGGAAGAAAACCATATGTATCAAAGGAATTCTGAGATATACTAAGAAGTCAACCTGACAGTATTTCCAGTTTCAAAGAGCGAGAAATTCATAGCTCCTGTATAGAACACACTGGATATCTTATTGTGTAATAATTAAATCAATTAAATATATCTCCTGCCTTCAGAGGTACATGATCAAGCTTTAAGGGATCCAGTCTACATTAAGTAGTAGGTTGGCTTCACATCACAACCAAATTAGGGACTTGGTGGGAGAACATCCCAGCTTATTTCTGGTCCATATGCTCAGTGTGCAGGAGGTGGAAAGAGAACATAATGAAGAAAAGACTCTGAGGGACATTTTGGGGGTTTTTATACAGAATGAGGACAAGGCCAGAGCTGTATAGCTGGATTTAGGTCCTGAGGAGCACTAACAGGTTCATGGTATCAGATATATGCAAATATGGTTTAGTTCTGTAGTGACCATGAAGCACCTTAATTCTCTATAGGTCCAAGTTAGGCACTCAGATTTCCCATACAGACCACAAGAGAAAACAGAAGCCTTACAAACATATTACAGGACATAGTGCACATAGTGGGTGAGGAGCTGCCGAAAGCTATTTCTTCAGGATACATTTCCCCTGTTATTTGCCAGACTGAGTCGTATTTCCAGATCTACCTTTAACATTGAAATCTTGGATATCTTTAATAGTGTCAGTACAGTTGCATGGACTAATTGACTACTGGCTAATTGAAAATTATGTGTTCCTGGTAGTGGAAATGTAAGTGACTACAGAATATAATGACTTAATTGACTTTGGTAGTGGCTTGGGTGAAAAATTTGAAAAATTTGAAATGCTACTTTATTTCTCTAAAATTTCTGAAAAATACCAAAAATCTTTTGTGTATTTGTTCTCTGAAAAGACAAAAAGTCAGATATTCTTATGAGCTCAATGGGAAAATATCTGTTAACTCCAGTGATCTGCTTGATTAATAATATTAAACATTCTGAAGCATTCAAAAGCCACTATGTGTGCTTTTTTGATAGGAAGGGGTAGGTGATAGCAATGGTTTTGTTATACCTTGAAGCTCAAGCAGCAAAGTTCCAGAATAAAGCTTATTTTTCTTTGTCCTGAAGTGTCCATGATTTTACCTATGAACATGGATGGGAATATTTCAGCCTGAATAACAACAACAACAAATTTACACTTAGTTAAAAATAATAATAATAATTTTTAAAATGTAAATAAAAAATACTAAAAATAAAGATCTTAAATTTAAAGGTTTGGTTTCTAATAACACGTCTGAAAGCAACTTTTGGAAATATTTAAATGAAACACTGCTATAGTATATTGTTAAATTCCCTTGATATGTGTTAATGGCTGACCCAAATTAAAACTAAGAAATTATTGCAGAAACAACTTCTGATTTGATTTAATTAAAAAAAAAAATACCAAGTAATTAAAGTGTAATTACAGTTTTAGCATAATATCTAGTTATGCTAAATTTTTTGGTTATGATTTCTATGTTATTTCTCAATTCCAGAATTCATAAATATAGTTTTCCAGTGTTTGTAATCTTCTGTGTGTGCAATTTTCACATTTTTTTCTCCTGTCACCAGAATATTAACAACAATCAAGGATATAATTTTCCAATAAAACATATTCTGAAGCATGATCATGTGGTTTCCTAGGAAGATAATGCTGAAATAGATGTACTTTGCATATGAATTCTCCTAGTCACTGTGACTCTGATTCAGGTCCTGTGAATTCTGGGAACACATATTTTCTTAGAAAGTCTATCTGAATCCATGACTTACATGGCTTTACTGTTTAAGACACTAGATCAGCACACGGCTAAACTAATACTGACCTCCAAACAAAGCTGTGATGAGTGACCTACACTGTGAAATCTCATTGCTTCTGGCATGTGTTCAGTTAAAAATAAGACGGTATAGGAATATACTATTGCCCACATGAAAAATTATAATTTTGAAAAGTCTCGCTACTGCTGACCTGGATAATATTTGCATCAGCTGTATCTAGAAGAACACTGGCAAGTACTCTGAGTATGAAATATTCTCAATTTCCTTCAATTTTCCTTCTAAACATTTTTCTGATATATATAAAATAATTTTCTGGTTCCAAATAAAGGCCATCCCTTTTATTCCTACCTCAAAAATATTAATACTGAATACTATTATTTTTAAATGGAGATGGTAAAATGAATTTAACATGTAGCACTTTTGAACACTATAGCTCAAAGAACTTTATAAACATCTTCAGTTTCCCCATTTTACTCTGAAGCACAGTGACACTGAAAGTTGTCAAATAGCTTTTTGTAAAGACCTGACTCCAAATTCAAGTAATTAATAATTCATTGTGGTTTTAATGAGATACCCTACAATAGTCATTAAGAACAGTCAGTCTCATCAGCAGAAAGCAACTGCTACATCACAGTAGTCACAGCAAGTACCAGAATTCACTAGCCTTTAAAATGTAATGCTATGGTCTGGCAACAGTGTGGAAACCATCATCAAGTCTTTTGTTATGAACCCGAAGGGTTGGCTTTAAATGGACTTTGCTCACTTTTGTCACTAAAGCCATGGAATTGAAGTCAAAGCCCAAGGTGATGCTTTGAAAATATACCCTTACAGTTCTAACAGACTTAACTGTCTTACAAAGGGTGATCAGTTGTGAGCATTTTAAATCTTAAAAAATATATTAGTGTCCTTTCATTTCAAGTTTCTGTTTTAATACCTAAATGCTTCATTATAGTGCAAAGTGGTAGTAACAGATGGACTAAAAAGTCTCTCTGGTGGCCTGTTTTTCACCTAGCTGACCTTTGCAGCATGAAAATACTTTCTACTTGATACCTTCTGGTCTAGAAGACTAGTAGAAGACTCGACTAGAAGGACTCAGGCAGAAAGTCTCTAGCGAACTGGAGAGAGAGAACCATGTGATGCTAGTTTTATCCAGTTGCCTTCATTGTCACTTTTCACAAACTGTATCAGACAACAGTTAAACGAGTTATTATTACCTGACACCTAAACATCAAAGGAATGTGTTTCTGAGTGGTTTGCTCAAGGTAGGGAAAAGTGGTAGACTTAGGAGCTTTCCATATGTCTTTCTATATTTATTTATGTTACAGGTCAGCAGCAGACATGAGAACCAGGCTGATGTCCTTGCTTGTGCTGAGGATCAGAGAACTTCATGATAAATTCAAACTGTTTTAAAAGGCAGTATTGCAAAACCTAATTCTTAGGCAATGTTTGTCTCCCAAAAGTGAAATTTTGAAACTGAGTGGGTGACTAGGTCTCTTTAGAGTCCATGAGGTGGACTCTAGAGCTGCCTACATAAAGAGTTGCAAGTTAGGACCTACATTGCCATTACAGCCTGAAGAGATGTCTGCAACTACACAAGAACAATGGACCAGAATTATTTCCTGTGGGTTATTTTTTCCCCTGTTTATTGCTGTCTATACAGTGCATTATCAACTGTACAAAGACCACAACTTAATTCACTCCATAATCTGGTGCTAAGACAATATTTAGAGAGTAACATGAGATACTCTTTAGGAACTGAGATGAAAGATGCTAGAGAGCAGTAGAAAAAGTGCATGTCTCTTCCCAACTCATAACTCGTATTTTAGCCAGGAAGAAGTACAGCAGAATGGTCTCATAACAATCTTAAAAAAGGCTTCTACCCAGCCTCACATACACCCATGCATAGAAATAAAATGCACTGGCAAGATTTCTAGCCTATTGCTGTTTCATTCCTCATTCTCCTAATTAACATGATCAGTGACTGGAAACAGCCAAATGAATTGTCTCACTATAACAAAGTTAGCTTTTCACTTGTGAGCTTTTTGCCATTAGTCTCAGTATGATTCTCCAATTCATAATGTCTGCCTGGACTTGGTCCACACACAATATAGAGCTGGATTCAAATGTCACTGCAAGTACTGGTTGGGGATCCTCATTTTATCAGACTTCAAAGCTGGCAGTGCAGCTTTCCAGACAGGTCCTTTGAAACAAAAGATGAACAAACTATAATGCCTTGGATATGTGTGGAGTCACACATGTTTGGTGCTATAGACAAGAAAGGTACGATTATAGGTTAATTCTGGATGTTTGGTGGCATGGTTTAAACCCAGCTAGCAGCCAAACACCATGCAGCTGCTTGCTCACCCTCCCCTGGACCAGTATTCATCATAGTAAGTCCCATACTGAATCCAAAATACAGAACTATTCTACCTACTAAGAAGAAAAAACAGCTCTATCCCAGCGAAACCAGGACATCTGTGGAGAGTCTTATCTGGGCTGATGAGTAAGCTAAAAGCTGAAATCTGTTCCAGTTAACAGGGAAGAGATGATTTTGTCAGCTCCAAACTGTTTTCTTCATAGACCTATACAGATATACATAAAATAATTCATTAACATAACAGAAAAAAAAAAAAAAAAAAAAAAAAAAAAAAAAGTAAAGTATTTCCCTGAAATAGTAACAAAATTATTTTATACTTTCTAAAAGTGATGTTTGTTTGTTTTAATTTATTTTCAATAACATATCCTTAATGGGGCTGTTAGCTTCAAAAGGTGACATTGTATTTACATTTTACTGATTCTCTTACTGCCAAAGAATTTTAAATACTAGCACTGTGTAGTTAGTCTTTCCTCAAATTTTATAATCAATTCTCTTTCATCATGTGATAACAGTAAATATCAAACAGAAAGACTTTGTTCCTACACTGCAGCAAAAGATAGTCTTCAGTCTCAGTGCGTGACTTATTCTGAGACCAAGTAGCAATGATGGCAGCCAGCAGTCAAACAGCCGTAGAACTGGCTACAAATGTAATGTAAAGCATGAATGTGCTTTCAGTTGAATTTTTTTCTTATCTGAAACTGCCAAAATGCTTCTGTATTATGACTCCCTCATGTACTCCTCTGAATTTAGCAAGTTTTGTCAAGAATTTATTGACATTAAAAGTTCAAGAGGACAGACGTTTTTCTATATGTTGTGGTAACATAACTGTCATTCACAGATTTTGAATGAGTGAATAAAAATTCTTCTACAGAAGAAGCTTTCAGTTATGATTCCTTTCCTGTTGTACATCTCTTCCTTGAGTAAGATTCATAAATGAAGTTACATAAACACCAACATCTTTACAACATGGTTTCAAGTCATGCACTGTTGACTAATGTCACTGATAATTCAATATCTGTAGCACAGAAATAATTCAGGTGACATGCTAATGTGCATTTATTCAACACTGAACCTGCCTTTTTAAGATATTATCTGTGGATGAAAGTATATATTATAAAATAGCTGAATCATGTTAATTCCCTGACATTTAAATATTTTTTTTAATTTATTCTAATTTGAAAAGTGTATACGCAGATTTCCCTTCTAGGTTTTGTGGGTTTTGTTTTGCTTTTTTCTGGAAGGGGGAGTTTAATGTGGAAAATAAATTTTACTGTTTTCATTTTCAATAAATTAAAATAAAATAACTTAGTGGATTCCAGAAAAGACAGAGAAATCTCATAAACATCTCAAACATGTCAATGTAGACTTCATGCAAGATTATACAAAATATCAAAGGTACTCCAACATAAAAAATATTAGTAATCTATGTAATTTGTAAATGTTTTCAGCATCTTTTTGTCTCCATACCTCTATTACCGAGCTTTGTCTGAGGAAGATGTGCACCAAAACATCAGACAGACCTGCAGTCAGAATTAAATTTGCCAAAATCTATGAACAGTAGACAAACTGATAACAAAATGTATCTCTTTTTTATTATCATGGCTGCTGCTTCCTAAAGACCATTTAAGAACTACAATAGAAGGAAGGAAATTGAAGATATTAATGGAAGTTGGATTATGCAGATTTCTAAATATCGTTACCTGAGACATGTTTTCCCCTGACATGGGAAAAAACTGGGGTCTAGTAGTCAGTTCTGTTTTGTCTGACTGTTTCAGTATGACTACTAGAATCACTTGATATTATTCATGATGGGTGAAACTTCAGTTATCTTAGGTTCTGAAAATGAGTAAAGTGCACTCTGTTTACCTGATCATTGCAAATGTCAGATGTGAGGATCTGAGCTAAAAGAAAAGAAAGAAACTGGATAATTTTTCTATATAATTAAGATTTACCATAGGAAAGATGGAGCAGATTCGGACCAAAAACCATAACAAATTGACTCTATTTTAATTCACCTTAACTAACAGTTTGAAATATCATCTTTAAATAATAGGAGAAAAGAAATTAAATGCATTCCAAACATATTTTTTTTAAATGTACTGTTATAAAAACAGGTGAATACTTAGTCTGCAAAGTCTTCAGAATTCACTGTTTTGCATATGTTGAGATTTCTTTGAGAAACAGCCAAACTTCCTTAAAAAACTTGAGAACAGAAAGATGGTCGATGTTGCTGAGCTGCATGTGAAATGTTGAAGGTGTTCATCTGTGGGAGAAGGCAAAGCCTGTCAGCCTTGCACAGCCTCTGAAAAGAAACTAGGCTTTGATGAGAAACAGGCCTTGGGAGAAAGATAAGAAACCTCTGAGTTGTGCCAAGGTGTCAGGGAAAAACAACAGACAGCTGCAACACTGACCTGTGGAAAAGCACTGAACTGTGAGAAGTTACCGCCGCGAGAACAAGAAGGTGATTGGTCAATAAAATGCACTAATCAAGCTTGTATTTCTGCCTTCAGTGTAAAGCTTCAAAAATATCAATTTACTCTCAATCTTTTGCAAGCATTGAAGTTCTTCAGAGTCATATTTTTACATGTCTATTCTCTCCCTAATAGACGCAAAAGAAACCTTGTCCTTTTGAATGCTTTATTTTTTTCCTTAAGAAAAAAAAAAATCCAAGAGAAAAAACCTGATTGGCTTTGTTCTTTGTCTTTGCTGCTTGGTAAGAATTGTTAGGCCACTAAATTTTTACCCACAGCTGTAATAAAGCTGTACAGTTTTTGACTTATATGTGTCTAAAACTGATCATGTGCTGCATGTGAAAGAATTGACAAGGATTTTCTAGTACAGTCATAATTTTTAATCTTATTCTTTTGCACAGATTTTTATGCATTAAAAATATTTTTGCTTGTTTGGCTACATAAGCAGATGTTTTCAATCAGCATAATGTTGATAATGATAACCCACCACATTTAGAAACAGCAAACTTAGAAGCTAACAATGTATCTGAATATGGTTACTCAGAAAAAAGAAAAAAATCTTCTGAGGGACAAAAAATAAAGTTGAGATTTCATTCTGCAGAGGACGAAATAATGAGCACTGAAAAATATCACAGAAGCAACATATTAGCACCTAAGATGCATCAGATTTTAAGACTCATTTTGTCCTACTCTAGCAGGACACTGTCAGTGAATGGCGGCCTCATTTTGATTTGTTTGTGCACACAGATTTATCTTTACCTATTAAACTGTCTTTGTCTCAATCCATGAGTTTTCTCACTTTTACACTTTTGATTCTCCCCCCATCCCACAGTGGAGGAAGTGAGCAAGCAGCTATGTAGGGCTGAGCTGTCTACCAGAGCTACACCATGAAATATGTTGAACACTGTTCTTCTGTTATTTCTTATCTTTTTTGCTTCAGTTGTAAGACCCTTTTTTTTTTTTTTTTTTTTTTTTTTTTTTTTTTTTCTTTTTCTGGTAAGAAAAGAATTATACAGAGGTTGTATTCTTTGTTCACAGCTGTAACAAGAAAGTAGAAAAGCATTCTGAAGACTTTAACTTGGAGATTTCCAGAAATGTTCTGAACATCTGTAGCCTGGAATTACACAAACACATAAGCTTCAGCAGATTAGGAGAGAGGGCATCTCCTTACTTTCTTATATTTAGGTGCTGCATATATTTATATAGTTATAAAAACAACATAAATTTTCCCATTTAAATATAACAAGACATAAAGATAAAAATAATTTCCTTTAGGGAACATTGTCGTCCCTTGCTAGATATGATTATTGCTTAGTAATTACAAGGTCAATTAAAAGTCAACATGAAATGAGAGGAATGTGCATGAACAGCTAATATTGACTAAGCTCCTTAAAGCACATTGTTGAAAAGTTCTCAGATCTACAAACAAAAACTCTTTCAACTACATAAATTAAAGAATAATAGAAATGTAGTATTTGCATATATCAAATAAAATATCTGTAGAAACAGATATAGTTAAACAAAGTGATGACACAGAACCAGGCATAGTTCTGGCTTCTTAGAGGTAAATATATGTTACTTTGAAAATATCTTTAAAAATCTAATAAAGCACTAAAGCACCTAGTATAGATCCTTAAACCTATAGAGGTAAACAAGTCCATACACCTTCAGAGGAACCCTTTTCCCCCAATTTTACAAAACTGTGTAATCCTATTCTTGCACTGTAATTTGTCTCCAGCCCACATTAGCTATTTCTGCTCTCCTAAGCCTTCTCCATGGTTTTTCATATCATATGCCTTATCTGAGTCCTTTACCACTATATTTATATAAAGTTTATATTTGATGGGCTTGGGTTTATTGAGCCAACGACAGCTCCACAGTTAGTCTTTGTCCTGTGGCTCATAGTAGGTGCATTTGTGATGCTATTTGACAAAATAGAACTGCTAAATACCCTGGATGCCTTTTGGCCCATCACAGATAGATTTTTTAGCCAATAGTTCCTGGTTTTAGGATTCTAGAACAGGACACATTTCCTTATGTGTACAAATGGAGTGTGAGATATGAGCCCTGAAGAGTTCAACACCTGTTTCAGATGACTTAGAGGAAACCAAGTTAGCTACCAGCTGGTAGTTTCCAATCCCTGTTCAGAAAAATTTCATACTGCTAGAGTCACTACTCAGGCACATGTTCGCCTTTTTAAAGCTTCAGTTCTAGTGGATATATTTGATTGCAGAGTAGTACACCTACATGACATACACTATACGTTTTGCTGCATGTCAGCTCATGTCAAAAAGAGACTGCTGTGTGCACCCAGTTTCCACTGGCAGCAGGCTACAGGCTATGTGGGCTGCAAAGCACTGCTGAATGTACTTACCTGAAAAATGAAACAGTTAGAGTGACCACAGGTGATATATCCCAGCAGAGTTCAACAGTCCTAGACTGATTCTGCTTTCTGTTTTCTTTGAACTTATTCTAACTCTTTGGAACCATTTCCCAAATCATGAACTTTGGGCAAAAGTGAGCTCAGCCTAAGTTAAAGTTACAATGGAGACCATAGCTCACACCAATAATACTGCTAGCATGTTGTTCGCTTCTTTTCCACATTATTGTCATCATTGGCCCACACTTACAGTATCTCCAAGAGCTATGTACAACATTACTGTACATACCTGCAATTTCTGCCAATGTTTCAAGGAAATGTGGATGTTTTGTTTATGAATAAGATAAAATAACAAAAAGAAGAATAGTTGTTATTACCTAATACGAGAACTAAGCATTGTAATTGACCTGAATCAGTATAGTGTGGATAAATGTTCTGGTCTGGCTAATTATGATATCATAACATTTACTACGCTGTCTGTATGACATCCAGTACTTAGCTGAGACAACAACAAATATTTGTCACATTCGCTTCTATACTTTCCTATTTGTGCTAGGACATAGGAAATCTAAGGGAAAGAAATGTGCAAAGCTATGAACAGTGAAAGCTTAATAGAAGGAAAATCAGAGATGCTAAACTACATCAAAATATCACTCTACATATTTTTTCTTTGAAACAATAGGGAATTCATAGACCATGAGTTGATGGACTAACATTCTAAAATTTTGTATTATGAAAAAAACAGGGTTATATAAGGTTATTTATGTGACAATCTATTAAATTAAATTTAAACTAATATTTTTGGCGATTCTGAAAGACAGCCATCCAGACATGAAGTCAATTTGTTAGCTCAATGTCAGAAATACACTGATAAATTAGATGTATTTTATGGTAGATTTGACTTCTCTACCCTGAGAAAGAGAAATTGTCCTAAGGTTTTCTTCAGTAGAAAGATTAGCTTTCAACTCTGTCAGTAACCTATTTCTTTCAGTCACTTTTTTATCTTTTTTACACCAATATTAAGCAGTTAATATTCTGGCAATATACTTGCCTGACACATTCTGATTCAGCCTTGTCAATGGACATGCCATCTTTTTGATATTTGTCCCTTTTTTACAATGTTTTTCTTATATTCTGCTTGCCTTCCACGGGCTGTTTTCTTTTTTTTTTTTTTTTTTTTTTTTTTTTTTTTTTTTTTTTTTTTTTTTTACATATTCTACAGTTGCCTTTTTGACTTCCAGACATATAAAAAAGAATTAAGGCTGAAGCGTTCGAGGTCTCCAAGCGTTTTAACTGTACTATTTGTGCAGTTTATGATTTGTCGGTATGACTTCATATTGAGATAATTTATTTACTAATTGAATGGGTACCTATTATAATTGAAATCATCAAGTATGCAAACAGAAGATTAGTCTCAGAGGTACAATTATGTTCCAGTCATTCACTTTTTAAAGTCAGTTTTCTAAGGTGGCTGAGTTTAGTAGTTTTGTTCTAAGTTTCTGTTTTTAAATTCCTGTAAACTTCAGCTTCTTTGGCCTTCAAGAAAGTCCTTGACCTAGTGCTAAAATCCGTAGGTTTGCCAGACCAGTAACATAGTCTGTTTGTAAATGGCTGCACTAACCAGTGTGACTTGTGGATATTACAGATGATCTGTTAACAAAAAAACAGAAAATAAAATATACTTTAATATGTAATAAATTGGTTAGTCTGAAATCAAGACTCCAAGAATTTTAGGAAATTTTATTGATATTCATAGGGATATGCTCATATTTTCTCCTGTGTGAGTGGATTTATATTGTTTTATAAGCTCCATCTAAAATTCAGCACATGTTTTAAGGAAGGCATGCTTCCATGATTGTCAGTGGAGAGAGAAAAGCACTCCAGCTGACACTTCATGCTTGCTATCTTGGACATGTATTGTTAGATGGGGTGAATCACCTTCTTTAAGTGCCTAGAGGGATACTAGATGATGATATGGATTAGTCACCTGATTATAGACAGTTAAAGCTAGATAAAGTGAAGTCTCATTCACGATGTCTAATGTAGTTACTGCAGAACTCTTCTCTGAGCACGAAGGGCAAAACATTTTGTCAACTGAAGATAATGTATGGTCTGAACTGTTTATCAGTTCCTTGACCTGGAATGCAATAACCAGCATGATTCTTGAATTAAGCAGGTGGATGGCATAGCTCCTGTAGTGACTGGAGTGTGGCAGCTCGCTGTGATAAAAGCAAGAGAAAATCTGTTTTCTGGGGCTTGTCTTGTAAAAGAAGGCAAGCAGAGTGTCCAACTTTTTTTCCTCCAGTGCAGGCAAACAGGATGTCCAGTATTTAGAGCCTAAGAGATGCTGTCATCAGCATGCCTCTCTATAGGTGTCAATCACAAGCACGCAAAGAATTGCCATCTATTAAAAGGTTCCTTGTTGGGTAGGTACACTTTCAACACATTATATTATTGGAATTTATTTGTAGCTTTGTATTCTCAATGTAGTGTAAAGCCCTAGAATATTAGATTGCAGTGTAAACAGATTTCTTTTTGGAACACAGATGAACTCACAGGAAAGTTCACTTATGAAAAATTAACTTGGGAATATATGTATAGACTGTGGTGAATGATTTCGTAAGTGTAGATTTCATGCCAATCTTAAAATATTTGGGAAGATAAATCAAAATATTTCCAGGATCATTAAAATTTATTCCGTTGTTTGTTTTTTGGTGGGTTTTTTGTTTTGTTTTGTTTTGGGGTTTGTTTGTTTGTTTGTTTCAAACAAGAAGAAGACATTTTTCTAAGGCTAAAGAGCTTGAAAAGGTTTTCGCAGAAGCAATTCAAAGATTGAGTATCCTTTCCTTTTTTTTTTTTATTTTATTACATTCCCTTCTATGTTACTGATTGCCCTATTAGGTGCATACCAGAACAAATGTAGATTCTAATTACAAGCGACCTTTTCATTCTTTCACAGTAGGTTGCAATGTAACTTTGTAAAACCATAAGAGAAACAGTGTGCAGGTTCTGTTTCCAGCACTGTGGATTTTTAGTGTCTAGAAAATGTGTTTTTAAGAGCTATCACATTACATTGAAAAATAGATGAAGTACGAGTGAATTTAGAACATTTTAATCAGTGTGTGTTTATTACAAGTTTATGAATATTACAAGTTTATGAAATATCTTATTTTCCCTTCCCTTCCTTTTTTAAAATTCCATGCTGCTTGATTCATACAGATTTAATAAATAAGTTAGATCATGGAGAAGGCATAGGAACATGTTTTCTGAAGTCATTATGCAAAATTTCCATTAATTATTTATTTCTGTGTTTTCAGTATGCTTATATTCTATTTACAGACAGATGGGGAAGTCCCTCAAGTAAGTAAATACCTCTTCACTTTCTATAAATGTTATTGTTGGCTTCTTGAGTAATATCTTGGTGATACAGAGAAAATATAAGTTTAGAACTTGTTGTTTTGTTAAAAAATCTACTTGTTCCCATTAAAAAAATAGCATGATAAATACTTACTCTTTAAGAAGAATAAATAAAATAATCCATGCTCCTAGAAAAAAGAAATTAAGGGAAAATACCACTATAGAAAAGAATAAATTAAAAAAAGAGAGCAATATAAGGAAAAAAATATTGAATATATAAAAAGTAAATAGTGGGAAGAAAAAAGGTGAAAAAATGAGAGAAGAAACAAAAATTATGCATTTTCTTCGTACTAACACTGCACAGTGCAACACAGTAAAACATTTAGTGGGACAAAAAGGACATTAAGTAAAAAAAAAAAAATCAAAACAAAACCCACAATACATTTTTGTAGTCTTCAGTACACTTTACTGATTCCTTTTGAAAGTATTCTCTATTACAATTGACTATCTGACTGAAATGAATCTACTTAAAATATAAATTTTCTCCAAGGAAGAACTTCATACAATCTTGTAGCTATGTTTTAAGTTAGGCAGAGTTTAAATAGTGTTGTGCCTGTGGAGAAAAATTCAGTTCCTTTTACCTATGGGTCTTCACTGGCTCCTTGCTAGAAGTTTCAAGATGATGTCTCCTGTCATTAACAGCTTCTAGAATTATCTTTAAAAGTTGTTTAAATATTGCTTAGGTTTTAAATACTTTAAACCCAGGAGTTTAAAGTAGAAGCATGATGGAAGAATGAGTAGGATGAGGCTTGCACACACATACACATGCACGCGTGCGCGTGCGCACACACTCTGTTTCTGAGAACTAAGTGGCTTCAGGTTAGTAGGTAACTCCTGAGGTCAAAGAGTAAGGATATTTCTTCCCTTTTTTGAGCATAAATCGCCCCAGGCACCTGCACATTCATTATAGTAGATTAACTGATCAAGCTTGCTCTCACCTTTTAAAGTAGTGAAATTGCTTGTAATGAATCCCATACCTTGGAAAGGACCAGTACAGAAGGTCTTTTCTGTTCAAAGAGGCAAGGTATATGTTTGGAAATGGAAGGAGATGTTGCTGAGCTTTGCAAACAAATTACTCACTCTGGCTATATAGTTGTATTAATAAGACAGCAACATGAGAAACTGCTGAACATTCTTTAAATCAAAGAGAAAGCAAAGACTAAGCAGATGGTTAACCCCGATTTATGGCTACACTAACAAGACAATGGTGTGAAAAATAACTTGTAGATAACGAAATAGAACAAAGACTTTGTGGATTGATGACTGAAGAGGGATTACCATGGTAGTCCTATCATAAATACAAAAAGAGGGGCATCATGACAGTAGACTGGAACCAATGGGTTAAGAACAACCAGGAGCAGGTTTTTATTTGGGAGGGGCAAATGGTCACCACTGGAGAAGAACCTGGGAGGTAAAGCTGGAGAAAAGGAAACATAAAGTGAAGCAAGGGATACTTGTAAAGTAGTTCTGTACTTGATTACTGTAATTTGGATATTTTTTTCTTCTTTGACTAATTCCTGTCAGAAGAGAACTAGTGTCACCTCCCTGTCATTGGTGAGGGAATACTTGCAGCAGTCTTTCTAGCATGGACAGGGAAACCTGGAGGGTGTAACCTAACATCCCTTCCAAACCTCCTTAACAGTCCACATATTCAGCACCATATTATTTTTTTGATTTGTTTGTAACTAGAAGAGCCAAAATTAAAATAAATACTGATTGGATTGATGTGTTAATTTGATTACTTTATTTTTTTCTTTTTTTGCTTCTCATCAAATTTATATTTTTTTAGTATAATGGTTGATTGAAGATTTATTGAATCTCCAGTCAGTCACTTGAGATCTTTAAGAGATTTAGATAAGGATGAATGTTGAAATAAGTTACAATACTTTTACGAGATTAATAATAAAATATTTGTCCGCTTCCTTTTCTTCCTCTTTTTCATTTTTTTTTCCCCCAGAAACTATTAGTCTAACATATTTAGCACATAGTGCATTAATATGAGTATGTATCATTCTTTCCACAGCTCATAATCTAATTAGTCCTGTTACAACATCACCAACCCTAAATCCCCTCTAAAAGTATTATACAGAGTCACACGTTTTTGTGATACAACAAAGAGTAACATTTTCTCAAATGAATTTTTTATTTGTTTTCACCTGGGAAACCTATCATAGCTTCTTCAGCTACAATAATTGTATACTAATTTAATTGTCAGTAGGAGTTCAGCCTTTCATTATTTAGATAAATGCACCTTTTTGTTATATGTATAACTTGGTGATGTCATGAACCAAAAATGATGAAAAGCTGGATCTTTTTCAGACATGTAAAAGCAATATGATATAGCAGGCACAAAGCACTTCTTCCTGTGGAGTCTACTAATGGCTTCTAGATGAAATGTGAGCAAATTGGTTATGAAGAATCTGGGTTAAAAGTCTGGAAATTCATAAACTTGTAAATCAGGACAGCTCTGGTATGTTAATGGAAAAATGTACAGCCTGTTCTAATTATCACTTCTATTCTGATCCTCTCTGGTTTTCTCATTTTAATCACTCCCTATAAAAAAATACATCTTTTGATCATCTAAACAATATTTTTGCCCTCTGATTTCACTTCTACCCTCTCTCTTACATATAAGTTGATGGTTAACTTGGATAATTCTCTATAGGTTCTATTCAAGCATCAGACCTTTTTGTTTTCTGTTCAACACATACTCACAGCTTTCTTTAATCTTACTCTCTGCACTGACTCTTCAATTTCTTTTCTGTGACAGCTATTTTTCCTCTACTTCCCTGGTGAAAAGAAAGTTTCACATTAAAAAAAGAGTAAATTCTAGTCCATGTAAAGGGATGTCCAGGTATTATTTGCTTAATCATCTTGCTTTTATTCTTTGGTCTGTACCTTTTTTGGCATATCTTGGGTTTAGCTTAAGCCCCACCATCCACAAACAAAACACCACTGAAATACAGCTGGTGCAATGAAGAGTTGTCAAATGCAATTAAAGTCTGTCTCACCTTCTTCCATAAGTCAGGATTTTCATGAACAACCATCTTCTTACACTCTATGTATTGAGTAATTGAGTAGCAGAGACTTGCTAGTGGTCAACTTCAGATGTAGGAATGGTTCATGGAAATTACTTGACTAAACTTTAAGTCTTGAAAATATGGCGGGGGG